>NW_015164669.1:1567040-1568700 GCF_001447785.1 Gekko japonicus
GGGGGGCATTCCGTGTGAAGCGACTAAGTTTCGGGGTAAGCGTGGTGCCCGGGCTGTTTCAACAACTCATGGACTCTCTTCTGAAAGGGATTCCCGGCGTCACCCCCTTCTTCGACGATGTGTTGATTGCCGCCGCCACGCCCGCCGACTTCGCCGCTCGCCTCCGCGCCGTGCTCAGCCATTTCCAGGACGCTGGGCTGAAGGTGAAACTGGATAAGTGCCGCCTTGGGGTGTCGTCAGTGGACTTTTTGGGGTTCACGGTGGACGCAGAGGGCCTCCACCCGACCCGGGAGAAGGTGAAGGCGATAGTGGAAGCCCCCCCGCCGAAATCGAAGGTAGAACTGCAGGCGTTCCTGGGGATCCTGAATTTCTACCACGCCTTTCTGCCCCACAAGGCGGCGGTAGCGGAACCCCTCCACCGGTTGCTGGACAAACAGGCCCCTTGGGTATGGGGGCCCCGGCAGGCCGCCGCGTTCAGGAACGTTAAGGAACTTTTTATTTCCAACGTGGTCCTGGACCATTTTGACGAGTCGCTGCTGGTGATCCTGGCCTGCGACGCATCACCTTACGGCGTCGGGGCTGTGCTGGTGCATCGTCTACAGGACGGCCACGAAGTCCTGGTCGCGTATTACTCGCGCACCCTATCTGCGGCTGAGCGGAACTACGCCCAGATAGATCGCGAGGGACTCAAGAAGTTCCACAACTTCATCTATGGCCGGCCCTTCACGATCACCACCAACCACCGCCCGCTCCTCGGCCTGTTCGCGCCCGACCACAGAACGTCGCAAGTCATCTCCCCACGCGTCCTGAGATGGACCATCTTCCTGGCGGCCTATGATTACCAGATAGAGCACCAGCCGGGGAAAGCCATGGGCCATGCAGATGCCCTGAGCCGCCTCCCTCTTCCGGACGTCATGGAGGACCCGGCTCCGGTTCACCGGATCCTCCAGGTGGAGGATCTCCCAGACGCTCCTCTCCAGGCAGCTGACATCGCCCGACACTCGGCCCGTGACCCCATTTTATCCCGGGTGCTGAGCTGGGTGGTGAGGGGATGGCCTGCGAAGGTAGAAGGGCCGGAGTTTGCCGCATTCAAGGGCCACAGGGACGAACTGTCAGCGCACAAAGGCTGCCTGCTGTGGGGGGACCGGGTCGTGGTCCCCAGCGCACTGCGCCAAAGAGTCCTGCGGGCCCTGCACGAGGCCCACCCGGGCATCGTGAGGATGAAGGGCCTCGCCAGAAGCTACGTCTGGTGGCCTGGCATCAACGCAGAGATCGAAGCTTGGGTTAAGAGGTGCCAAGCCTGCCAAGCCGTGCGACCCAGCCCACCAGGGGCACCACACCACTCGTGGGAATCCACCCGCACCCCGTGGTCTCGGCTCCACATAGACTTTGCCGGACCCTTCCATGGACTGTTGTTCTTGGTGACGGTGGATTCCTACACCAAGTGGTTGGAGATCAGCCTAGTCTCCGCAACGTCTTCTAAAGCAACCATCCGCGCCCTCCGACGGATCTTCGCTATCCATGGCCTGCCAGACACTGTGGTATCGGACAACGGGACGGCGTTTACTTCGGAGGAATTCCAGCAATTCCTCAGCGGCAACCTGATCCAGCACATCAGGACGGCACCCTTCCACCCGGCGACCAACGGACAAGCGGAGCG
>NW_015164669.1:1569166-1570502 GCF_001447785.1 Gekko japonicus
GAGTGGGTGGCGGGCCGCATCATCCGACCCATGGGCACCGTCATGTATGAGGTGTCCACAGAATGCGGGCAGGTCCTTAGGAGGCATATCGACCAGCTCAGGCGGCGAATGCTTCCCGACCACTCACCCGAGGAAGTACCGAGACAGCAGGCAGGCCAAGAAGAGGATCCTATCGAGGCACCAGAGCACCCACTCCAGGATTGCCAGCCCCCGACAGCCACAGACGTGACCCCAGAACCAGAAGCGGCTGCAGCGGAGGCCCCGCTTCCGAATTCAGGCCCGGAGGTCGTAACCCCGGAGGTACCAGCTCAGACCCCCAGACCCCGCAAGGATACGACAGCCCCCGGCATACCTCAAAGACTATGTCACCTAGGGGAGGGTCCGGACTATGGGGGGAGGGATGTTGTGTCCGCTGACCGCCACCGGTCAGCTCAGGACAACAATGGGGACTAGGATCCTAGTCCCTCCACTGGGGGAACCAATGGGACCGTGGCGGGAGATTCAAACCTGCCAATGGGACCCAGGGGTGGTCCCCTGGTCGTGTATATAGTTGGCCTGCCGGCCGTTTGTTCCCTGTTCTTGTTGTGTACCTAATAAAGCGTGCTATGCACTACGTCGTCGTCTGTCGTTTATCCATGCGGCAACCCACTACATAACAGGGGGAGAGGTGCCGCTGGATCGGCACCTCCACGGGAGTTCAGGGGGAACTCCCAGGCCATAGGGCTTTTGAGGGTGAGCCTCTTTTCCTGCTATCTGCAGGGAGATGGAGGCTCCCCTCCGCCCTGATGGTCCCTCCCGCTGACTGCGTCCTCTTAGCGAGGCCATAAGCTGTGTTAATCCAGTCAAGCGCAGGAGATCTAGCGGAGGAGCGATCAAGAGCATGGTCAAGATAAAGACCAACAATGAAGTTAAGGGGCGAACTGTGAGTTAAAATGAGCAAATTGTCTTCAGAAGAGAAAATCCCCCCCCCCCAAAGGAAAACTTTTTGAGCGATCGGAATTGTGCTGAGAGAGGGATGCCTCTTAGATGCATTTACATAAGCGGAGGGGGGGAGAGAAACAATTGTAAACGGATACTTTGAAGCGAAATCCCCCCCTCTGAGACTTCTTAAGTGATTGAATTGCGCTGAGAGAGGGATGTCTCTCTGACGCATTTATAAAAGCGGAGGAGGGGGGAGAGAGAGGGATGGTTGTAAATGGACATTTCTGAAAGACTTTATTTTTAAGCGTACAGGCCTGTTGTGGGAGATATCCATGAGCATTTAAGCGATTAAACAGCGTAAAGTGATTTTCAGAGCCGGGGAGAAAGCAATTTTATATTGAAAATAAAGCTTTAA
>NW_015164669.1:1571060-1601595 GCF_001447785.1 Gekko japonicus
TAGTATTAAAAAAATAAAATCCCCCCTCCGGGGTCTTAAAAAAAAAGTGACTTGGATGATCATTTTCAAATTGCCTTCTTCTCACTACTGGACAACTAGAGCTTATCTGCCACTCATGTTTAGAATGAAAGATCTAGATTTACAGGACAAGTGGCTGTCAGTCAAACAGTCCTGAGATTCAACAACACTCTTTTAAGAAAGTAAGCACTGCCCCCACTCAGGCCCGTAGCTAGGAATTTGGGGGGGGGGGGCACTGGGGAAACTGGTGGGGCAAGATGGCACAAAATTAAAAATAAATACATAAAAATAGAAGCCCCAGACTTGTCCCTGCTCTGGAGATCAAGTGTACACACCTGTCTTCTGCCAAAGCTCTTGCTGGTATTTCACAGACCCCTTTCAAGTCCCCCCCTCCCCGGGTGCTTCAGAGTTGGCCAACCAGCTCAGCACATCAGTCCCAGCCAGCCCAGTTCAGCCCAGAGGCAGGAAACTCCTTCCTCTGACACAGGAGCTGGACTCACAATCGCCAGCTCCTTGCCAGCTGCCTTGAGGAAGGCTTTCATCCACTGGACCTTCCAGGGGTTCTTGGAGTTCCAACCGGGGGGGGGGGGGCTGGCTGTGGTGCACCCAGGGCTCCAGATCATTGCATGGAGAGCCCTCCCCCCTGGGGGCAACACTGGAGCTCCCTTCTTGGGGAGGAGGTGAGGCAAACTGTGGAGTTCCCCTTGACGGCAGGCTCAACAGGACACCACAGCAGAGGAGGGACAGAGCCAAGAGCCTCGAGACCCTTGCCTTCCACTGAGGCCAACCTGATTCAGGAGAAAGCAGGCACACCGGCCAGTTGAAGAAGGCAGCACTGGATGAGAAGGAGTCACAGGCAGGAATCGGTGCAGCGTGGCTAAATTTAGACTTTTAAAATTGTTTTAACTTTGGAGATAGCTTTTTGTGGGGGTGGGGCAAAAGCCATGGCAATTCTGTGGCTTGCCTGTGAGGCCTGAAAGCGGGCCTGCCCCTGCAAAGGACTGCCCTCCCCTCCCCCCCAGCACAAACCCTCCTGGTGCCGCCTCAGCTCTTATTGCGGGGGGTGCTTTTTTTTTTTTTTTTAAAGGCTCCTCAGGGCTTGGAGGAGCTGTGCAGCTCTGCACAGCGAGTGTGAGGTCAGGTGCCACGCCACTTTTGTTTCCACGGAGAGTAGAGGCGTGGCACCAACTT
This sequence comes from Gekko japonicus, assembly GCF_001447785.1. NCBI lineage: Eukaryota > Metazoa > Chordata > Lepidosauria > Squamata > Gekkonidae > Gekko > Gekko japonicus. The sequence goes on from NW_015164669.1 coordinate 1,572,270, forward strand.
CCCCTGCCCTCAGAATCTGTTTCCAACACAAACTTAAATGAGAGAACACAATGACTGTTCATTTAGTGAAAAACTTTACTCCAAGTTCCCCATCTTTCCCATCAGCAGCATAAGTCTTCCCAAAACTAACAAAGACATCTGATAAAGGCCAGGACTGGCTTAGAAAAAGTTTCGCTTGCCTGAGTGAAACATGCCAATGGCAACAGCTCCTGATTTACAGGATGAGGAAGGTTTTGAAGTGGAACTACTCTACCCCCACACACTTTCCCCCTCATGTAACAGGGTTCCAAGTTCTCTCCAGTTTCTCCCTCCCCCAATATATGCACTGCTCATGGCAAAGCTTTGCTACCCCAAGCACAATACAATATAGAAAACACTGTGAAATTCTGATTTGCAGAGACTTCTGATCAGACCAGGCAGTGCTTCTAGGACCCACAGAAGCTTTTACCACCTGAAGCAAGTTTTAAAGTTTAGTTTTGTATTACCATTGGTCTTGTCTCCTATTCTCTGGGACTCAAAGAGAAACAACAGTAGTTTTCAAAGGATACATATAGATATCATCATCATATCATCAATAGCAGACTCAGGATAAAAGTCCACAGAAAACAGTTTTCATCTGAAACTGAGTCATAATAGACATTCTCCACTCAGGGGCTGCCTCCAAGCGATAATCCCTCTTCTTCCACATTACTCAGAGGCATTTTTCTCCATAGGCCTCTCCTCAGTTCATTCCACGTTATTTCATTTCCTCCAAATCCCAGTTACTGTTATATCTATAATCAGTATTTTTGTTGGAGATCAGCAGCCTACACTTTTTCTTGTGATTTCCCCCCCCAAAACAGTATTTAAATGTACATTCTATTTGTTTGTTTGTTTACCAGTATCATCTTCATCTTTTCTAAATGGACCCTGGCAGGTGTGCAGTAACATCAGAGGTCATTTCGGGGGGGAACGCAGTTCCCCCGGGTGAGGTACGGGGGCGGGGCACATGACGAAGCCCCGCCCCCTGCTTCCGGCCGCCCCTCTTCCGGCCCTCATTCAGCCAGGAAGAGGCAGGAGAAGAGGGAGGGTAAGTTGCTTCCTCCCTGCATCTCCCCACCCCTGCCTGCCTGGGGCCAGGGAGGGGCTTCGCGGGGCTTCATTGCACTCCCGCCGGCCTTGCAGGTCCACCGCCGGGCCCCTCATGGGGCTCGGCAGTGGAGCTGCAAGGCCAGCGGTGGTGGCCGGGACCATTGGGGGCGGGGTGTGTGGGCTTATGACACACATCCGGTGATGTCAGGGGATGTGGCATATGCTAATGAGTTATGCTAATGAGTTCCCCTAGCTCTTTTTCTACGAAATGACCCCTGAGTTACATCAAAATGGTCCTTACCGATACATGGGATATAACAGTGTTCAGAACTGAGGGCACAAAATATTGACTGAATTATGTTTTCACTTTCCCTCTGTGGCATTGTACACCCTTCTCCTTTGATGAGACAGCCATTGATGCTCCCAAATGAAGTGCATGTGTGTGATCTGCCATTTTGCACAATACTGAAGGGCATGTAGTTGCCAGTCACAAAGAATAATGGATTACTATACTGAGGCATGTACAAATAAACATACAGATTAGGGATGCATGTGCATACATTATGTGAGCTTTCAAAAGGACTGAATGATGAAAGGTGGGAAACGAACCAGATGATACACTCACCATAGAAACTCAAGGATTCAGTATCAATCAGTGACTAGGTAAAATTAATTAAGGAATTAAAAAAAATTAAAAGACGCCTGCTCCTTGGGAGGAAAGCAATGGCGAACCCAAACAGCATGATAAAAAGTAGATACATCACCCTGCCAACAAAAGTCTGCATGGTCAAATCAATGGTATTCCCAGTAGTCATGTATGGCTGCGAGAGTTGGACTATAAGAAAGGCCGAGTGCCGAAGAATAGATTCTTTTGAACTATGGTGCTGGAGAAGACTCTTGAGAGTCCCTTGGACTGCAAGGAGATTAAATCAGTCAATCCTAAATAAAATCAATCCTGACTGTTCCCTGGAAGGCCAGATAATGAAACTGAAGCTCAAATACTTTGGCCACCAAATGAGAAGGGAGCACTCACTGGAGAAGACCCTGATGCTGGGAAAGATTGAAGGTAAAGAAGACGGGGATGGCAAAGCATGAGATGGTTAGACAGTGTCATCGATGCAACGAACATGAAATTGAGCAAACTTCAGAGGACGGCGGAAGACAGGAAGGCCTGGCGTGATCTGGTCCATGGGGTCGCGAAGAGTCGGACTCGACTGTGCGACTGAACAACAAAAGGTAAAATACTCCACTGGTCCTGTGAAAAACAGCTCTTTGATGTGGGAGAGGCATGCAGCTCCAGCTTTCAACCCATTGATGGGAACTGAGGCAGCAGATAGAACACACACTGGGGAGCAAGTACTGGGGCAAACTAAAGTTACACTAGGGTGCAAAAAGCTGCCCTGACCTCTCTTTTATTCTTATAAGTGCCTTTGTATACACTCAAAGGGATGACTGACTACAGTACAAGATGATGTGCCAGAACTCTATATTTGTGCACAACTGTTACGTTGAAATAGCGAGAAGGAGCTCAAATGCCAGGCTCTGGATACAGTGCCTCAGTTATAACCAAACTACAGAATGGAAAGTCTGCAAGGCACCAGATGGCAGCACATATTGTGCAGTAAAACCACTGTATCCAGCCAGTCAAAAGCAATTTGATATGAACGGTATATAAATAAATGCAATATATATGTGTCTATTTAGGGCATTTTCCATCCTCCTGAAATCACTACTTAATGTAGTTCTCTCTATGTGGCAGAAATCTCCCCCCCCCCCCGACCGAGGCAAAGGCTATACAATCTTCCCTTCCCCCCCCCTTTTAACTAGAGGAATGCAGTGAAGATTGGACTGCGAATTAGATTCTAATTCCTCAACTATACACGCCTTGACCAAATTTTTCTTCTCAACCTTATCCAATTCCCCTCCCCATTGTAACCCCCATTTCTCATAGCTTTTGTCTGTGCAAAACCCATGATCCCATGCTTTTTTGGTCCGAGTAGACTCCTCTTTGTCACCCATAGAAAAGCTGGTTGGATCCAACCCCATCTGCTGTTCTCCTTTTTGCTCCTCCTCACTCCTCCCCAGTTTCTCTCCCCCATTACTTTGAACTGCTTCCATTCCCAGTGCCCAGCGCCCAAGTTCCTCCTCAGAAACGTCCTTGGGCCTGCTACGCTCAACAGGAGGCTTTGGGCGGGGCCCAGAGGCAGGTGGGAATGGCATTGCATAACACCACAATGCCACTTTTCAGAAGTGATGTCACCACATTGTACTATGCTCTATGGTTTTCCCAACAACCACAGAGATCAAGGAAGTTCCTAGAGCACTGTGCAATGCAGCAACATCACTTCTGGGTTCCTAGCCAAGAGTCTAGGAGTGACATTTTGGCATCATGCAACACTCCACCACAACTCTGTTGAGTACTGGCGGGGAGACAGGGAACATCTGGCAACCCAACTTGCTACCCTACTCAGAATCCTAACTTTTAGTTTCTTATGTCCTTGCTTCTCCTACCCTCTTTTTTTCTAGGTCTTTCTTCCAGCCATGCTGTTCTCAGGAACAGAGAAGCAAACACAGCATCAGTCAGTTCTTTTTGTTTGAAATATCAGGCTACGTATAAGCTTCATCACCATAAAATCAGTTACTGCATGATAACATAGATCAGTGGCTCTTAACCTTTCAATACACTACCTCCCAACAAATACATGTCATTATAACTGAATACTTCCTCCAAGGCATAAGTAATATCTATCAATACACACACCTGATATACAGATCTTAAAACATATATTCAGTGAAACTCTTATGTATGATGGCCACTATCCAATTAGCAATGTTAGGTTTAATTCTTATTTGCTGTGTGTCACTTTCAAGAACTGAGAATGTGACAGACCATCAAGAGTTAAAGCCTAACAGAGTCTGAGAACCTTTGAGTGACAGGCTGTTCAAACAGAATTCTGTTGATAGTCAATTATGGAATGACAGTTGGGAACTGACAGTTGAAGAAGAAAAAGTTAAGCACTGACTGTGGACTGGGAAGGAAGCTAAGAGAGTGAGTGGATCAAGGTGAGTCCTCTTTCAAGCCAAAAAAGAGAACTAGCTTCTAGTAAAGAGAAGTGACCCCTGCCCAGTTAAGAAGGGAAATAGCTTCTAGAAAAGAGGAGTGATCCCTGGTTGTGTATAAAGAAGGATTTTGGGAACTTGGTTGTATGTTCCTGCCTTCTAAACTTTACATGTCAGTGACACTCAGAAACCTATGCTTGAGTGTTTAAGCAGAAACTAAAGAGAAAGCCTATCTCCTCAAAGTTTTAAAGATCTTGTTGAATAGCCGAAACACTTACTTGTTGGTAGCAAATTATCTGATGTTTGTGTGAATACAAAGTTAGCTCCATTTTATTATCTATTCTACGCCTGATTATACATCCTACACCTGATTCCACCTGACCTTTTCTCCTTCACGTTAAATAAAACATTGTGTTTATTTTGAACTTTCAAAAGCCTCTTGTGTGCCATTTCAAAAGCAGAATATAAGGTGATTTTGTCTCTTCCCTCAGTTCCCTGGGCTGGGCCAGCATCTCTCTCTCTCTCTCTCTCTCTCCCTCTCTCTCTCATAAAGTGACTGGGTGAGACAGCCATAGGCCGAGTTCAGACTGGCGGTTTGGCCCGATATAGGCCCGTTATAGGCACGTTTCACAAACTGTTTAAAGGGGCTGGTTCACACAAGGTTCAGGCGTTCCCCAACCGTACTCAACCCGTCTTGTAACGCTTCCCTCCCGAGTTTAAAAAATACCAGGTGAAAGTGGTAGGAAACACTGGAGAGCACGTTGATCCCGCTTCCCGGATGTGTGCACGTTAAAAGCCGCAAACAAGCTGCATTGCTGCACCTATGTGCATAGGCGCATGTTGCCAGAGTGGAAAAAAACCCCACTTACAGCTGCGCCTCCGCCAGGGGCGGGCCAACAGTGTGAACGCTCCCTTGCGCCTCCTCCCTGGTATACTCCTGCATCAGTCGGTGCAGCGTGACTGGGAATACCTGGAACACGTTGTTCCAGGTCTTTTTTGCCACGACTCCCTCACGCTTCAAACTGCCAGTCTGAACTCAGCCATAGACTAACAAGAAGAAAATAGATAAAGGGACTGCTCAGCAAGAAAGAAGACAAAAGGAAAATCCTGCATGTGAGGGAGGGCAGAGGGACAGATTGCCATTTTATCGTTTGGGTAGAGTTGAATACCAAAAAACACCTCTCCTCTGCTGGCTGTTGAAGGCATTGCAAGTGGTGGTGTGGGGACTACCTAGAATTCCAGATGCCCCCCATTTATCCTCAAAGTTCAGAAAGCTCCCACAGATTTTTCAGTCACTCCATAGGGGGCATATGACCCAATTCAGAATCACTGATATATTCTATAATAGCAGCTGATCTGAGCATCTCTGTCTGTTCTAGACATCTAAAAATTAGAAGTCAAGGGTTTTCATTTCCCACCCCCCCAAGCAATTTAAATATTTTGATACAGATGGTTTTTACAGATGCCAAGGCTATACTTAAAAGGCCCTGCTGTTGGTGGGTCACTGGTGAAAGCATTTGGCTCAGATCACACAGAGACCCACATTTAAATCACAGTCCAATAATGATTGTCACTATCTTTCACAGCCAAATTGCCATCTGCAAAGGTGAAAAAATAATTACCAGCTCCAAGTGGATGATTCCATAAATAATATTATAAGCAACTGGGGAGACCTCTGTCATTAGAAATAATCAAGTGAGTTATTAAAAAAACCCGCTTAACTTCTGTATATATAACAGGGGATTGAAGACATATTAAATCTGGGCAATTTTAATAAGAATTCTTCAGAAAAGTTTGATCTCATTTTTAGAGGTATACAATCATCTCTGATCATTGCTGGATGTATCATTCATTTGGAAGATTAGTCCTTTTTTCCTTTATCAATTTTTTATTTTTAAAACGGAAGGAAAGAATTATAACATCAAAGGACGGAGGTTATTGGAATGGGGAATACACTCGCCCCCCTCTCTACATTATTTTTATCATGGTCCTTTCATGTAAGATTTTATTTATTGCATGGATGCAAATATTTGCTAGATGTAATACCAACAAAAACTTAACTATTAAAACTGGTACCAAGGACTGAAACCACTGCAATACCTTAATATAATAATTAAGTGCCATTAAGTTGCAGCAAATTTATGGCAGCCTCTGTGACAGGCCTTTTCTACCAACCAAAGGGACTCACACAGTCTCCTATGATTTAGGGAACCAGGTTTGTTTTAAACCATAAACCTTCCCTTCATTTATCAGGTGTTCTTAAGGTAGCAAGCATACAGGAATGGGTTCACTGCTGCGACATAAGTTTTGGGGTATGCAAGCAGAATATGGAGATCACTGAGGCAGGATTTTTATATAAACAACACAGAAGGTCTATTTACAGGTTGTTTCAAAGAACAGATCAGCAGCACAGGTCTCCAGGTAGACCAAGGAGAAACCTGGCTGAGGCACATCAATTTAATCTCGTTATGGCTTCAGAGTGATTTGTATTTTCTTTAATGCTTTCAGGCACAAACAGGCTTTTACTGACTAGCCACTAGGCTGGATCCTCTCTCACACACACAGGATCCCACCCACACCAGTCTGCCCTTTCCCAAGAGTCAGACTAAATGGTACAAGGTCTGCTCATTATCAGAGACAGGCCAAATGATCAGGGACTCTGTTCTTTCCCAGAGAGAGAGCTAAACAACTCTGCCACACTACCAGGCAAAGCGACCCTTCTAACTGTCTGGTCTTGTACTAAGGTAGACCTAGACTGTCATTCCACTCTCCCGGAGGCAGATCCGGACTCTCACTGCAGTCTCTGTGAGGTAGACCTGAACTGAACTATCTCCAACTGTGCTTTCCTTCACCCAGGGGTCATTTCCTGCAGGAGCACACAGGAACGGAGCTCCGGCAGTAAGGAGCCCGTGCAACAAGCCCCGCCCCCCTGCTCCCAGCAGCCCTCAGTTGGGCCACGAGGAGCAAGAAGCAGCCAGGTAAGTTGCAGAGCCCTCCCCGGCACGCCTTCAGGTACAAGCTCTCCCTCCTCCGTGAGGACAGTTCTGCACTCCCCCCCCCCTATAGCTAGCAATCCAAAAGAGTCCAGTGGAGCCTGAGCGGTGGGTGTTTCCTTCTGACACACGTCCGGTGATGTCAGAGGGTGTGGCATATGAAAATAAGTTATGCTAATAAGTTATGCTAATGAGCTCCTGCACGTCTTATTCTACAAAATGACCCCTGCCTTCACCATTCCATCACCTTTCTGGAAAGCGATTAGATGCTAGAGCAGCACTCCCAGAAGCTCAGCTGAGTAGCAGGTTTTTTTTTCCTTCAGGGGCAGGACATGGTTTTTTTAAGGCAGGAGATGAACAGAGGTGGTGTGTCATTGCCTTCCTCTGTTCTTTCTTGGCGGTCTCCCATCCAAATACTGACCATGGCCAACCCTGCTTAGCTTCTGAGCTCTGACAAAGCTCAGGGTAGTCATGGATATTCAGACTGCCATGCCTTACCTTTTTACTAAATCCCCGTATGCCATGAATCAAGCTAAGTAAGTTCACTGCCCATGGCAAAGAATGAGCGGTATTCTCACACAAATCAGGTAGGGTCTGAGAAGAGCTTTTACATTTATTATGAATGCAGCAGTATACAATATCAATTTAAAAGCTGCTGCTAAAACATTCCCCAAGCACTGACAACAATTGAACAACCTATTCTATATAAATAGGCATCCAGGCAGAGTTGATTAAGATGTACAATGTATATTAAAGCAGCAACCAAACAGACAATTTGAGTTCCTTTAAAGTCCCTTCTTAGGGCTTTCACAATAATAGTTAGAAACTCCCTCTTCCTGTACTCCATCTTTTCACAGACTGGCCACCTACACTGCATTAGAAACATACCAGGAATGGCAGGAGAGGGTCTTCCTTTCAAGAGACTTGCTAGTTCTTTTGTATTTTGGAAGTTGGGGCGTAGGATAATGAAAGTAATCTGCTGGGTTCAGTTTCTAATGTGGGTATTGTTGTTACTAGGGATGGGCACTGTACAGGATTAACTCACCTAGGCCAGTCCAGGGATGAGAGGGAATCCTGTACTTTTCAGTACATTAAACAACAAACCACGAGATGGTCTACCCCCTCTCTGGTTTTCAGAACAATTTGCCACCAGAATCTCTTTTCAATAGTCCCTGCTTTTCCTAAGGGAGAGATTCAGCCCTTAGTTGGCATCCGGGACACACACCAGCAGCTCTCTACTCAGAGATGCATGCTTTACTCTTACAAAGGTAGCTTAAGTGGTCAGGGTTAGCCACAAGATTTAGCCTTGGAGTTCAAGTTACAACATCAGAGACAATTAGAAATAAGAAGGATCTTTATTCAGTACAAAGCATAGCAACAGACTATAAGAGATTACTGAAAACAAGAGCCCGATGCTTCCCAGATGTGCCGGTGAGATCACGCCCGGAAACTCCGCCTATCTTCCGTCCCTCTAGCGTGCCTAATGCTCCGTGTGACCGCAGCCTAAGAGTAGCAGTTCTCTAACAAAGCAATTTCAAAGGGAAATTAGAAAGAGAGACTGTTGCATTGCAACTATGGCTCTTTGCCTTAACTACACATTAAAGATACATAGTTACCAATTCAGGAAGATCCAACAGTCCAGAATAGTCCAAGGGATTTTGAAGGGAAATTCCATCTTTGCACAACCATGTGCTCCAAGTCACAAAGCAGGTCTTTGTTTCCCAAGAGACAGCATTTCAGGTGTCATAAAACAGACAATGACAAGAGGAGGAAGGGAGAGCTAAGAGACTCAGTCACATAGGGATCAATCAATTATACCCCAATTCCAGTCACAAATTAGCTGTGGCCATCAGCCAATTGCAAGTGGGCATGGGTGTGCCCAATTGTTGGTTGCCATGGTTGCTAACATCAGGTTTGTGGGACTGGCTGGAAGTTTGGAGACCCTGCCTGCAGTCAGCTGACCCAAACTCCAGCTACTTCATTGTGTACGTGACTGGTTGCAAGTGGGTCAGAGTGTGGCTCCTCATTGTCTGACTCTCTGGCAGAAAGGTGTGAAGGAATGTGGTATATGGCATGGTTATAAAGTTTCTCCGGCCAAATGGTCAGGCCATTTGGCTTGCAACAGGAAATAAGACACAGCATGTTATCAGAAAGACATCACAGGAGAAGGCAGGAGACTTTTAGAAATCAATATTTCTATACAGGCACGAACTGAATTACGAACCAAAATTCATCATGAACTGGGCCTGATTTGTGGTTCACAAACCTTGGTTTGTGCCATCCTGCCCCTACCAACCTCCCAGGTGGCTTTGGGAGATTTGTGTGCTTTGTGTCGGCGGACTCGCTGGCACTGGCAACAGGGCATGGAGAAGGCATTTAAAGAGACTGTGTGCCATGGCAGTGCAACTTGGAGAGTGAACTCAGAATGCCTTCTGAATTCACCTGCAAGTTGCACTGCAATGGAAACAGGGCTTGCAAAAGCCATTTAAAGGGAATCCTTTAAATCAGAGGTGTCACACTCATTTGTTACGAGGGGCAGATCTGACATAAATGTTACTCTGTCAGGCCGGGCCATGTGTGCTATAAAATGAAACACATGGTACCAGAGATATTAACTTTATAAAGATGATTTCAGACGCTGAATGGCAATAGCAGGCGTGATTGGATTAGGTGTGATATGCAGCCGGCTGGAGATATCAGCATTGGTGTGATATACAGATGGGTGGAGATATCAGCATTGGTAATGAGACAGGAAACCTAGTTCTCAAGTTGGTACAGGAGGATTCAGTCCAGGAGGATGCAAAGAATAAATGGAAATAAGTCTGAAGAAGTGAGCAGTGACTCACAAAAGCACATTTTGTTGTTGTTCAGTCGTACAGTCGAGTCTGATACTATATCACAATTTTGTTAGTCTTTAAAGGAGCTACTGGACTCTTACTCTTTCTACTACTATTAGAAGCCACAACATTCAAAAGCCAGTGGGGGGACATTTTAACCTTCCAGGACATTCAGTTGCTGATCTTAGGTCCCGGTCACACGGGCAGGAAAATGCGGGGGGGAAACGTGGCTGTTAGCCCCGGGGCCAAAAACCGCGTGGTTGCTTGATCAGACCTACCGATCGAGGTCCCGTGGAGGTCCCATGGTAGGGGGAAGGTGCTGATCACTCCACTGTCCTGCGGCGCGGCAAAGAAGCGGGGTGCGGGGCAAATGGGTTGGTTGTTTTTTAATTTAAACTCAAATGTGCACATGCTCCCTTAGGTGCGTGTGCGCATCTGTGGAGACTTTGAAAAAACTTTTTCCGAGGGGACATGGGTGGGCGCCGGAACTACCTCCGGAAACGCGATTAGATGCCCGCCCTTGCCCCGCGGCTTCTGGAAACTAGTACCTCCGAGGTACTAGTTTTTTACTGCGCATCTTCGGCGGGAAGCCTCGGTCGCGCCACGGGAGCCCGATGCTTCCCAGATGTGCCGGTGAGATCACGCCCGGAAACTCCGCCTATCTTCCGTCCCTCTAGCGTGCCTAATGCTCCGTGTGACCGCAGCCTAAGAGTAGCAGTTCTCTAACAAAGCAATTTCAAAGGGAAATTAGAAAGAGAGACTGTTGCATTGCAACTAATCATGAAGCTCAAGACAACGCAAACTCCTGGACTGAATTAAGACCTAGGTTTCTTCTCTCATTACCAATGCCTGCTATTGTCTTTTGGCATCAGAAATCACTTCACTCTCCAATATATAAGGACAGATGGACTCACATTCCAGCTGTATCTGAAGAAGTGAGCAGTGATTCATGAAAGCTCATGCCCTGCCACAGACTTTGTTAGTCATTAAGGTGCTGCTGTACTCTTGTTCCCTTTCAGTAATAAGGAATGTAAGCTATGCTGTTATCTCTCTCTCTCTCTCTCTCTCTCTCTCTCTCTCTCTCTCTCTCTCCCCCTGGAATAAAATATTTTTGGGTCTTAAACAAAGAACTCTCCCCCCCTACCTGGAATAAAAACATTATTTATTATTTATTTATTTATTTATTCCACTTTTACCCCGCCCTCTCCGCAAGCGGGCTCAGGGCGGCTTCCAAAACTGACAAGCAGTATTCAAACACAAAAAAACATAAATACATGCATCAGTTAAAACACAAACAATCCATATAAAACATTCATTAGATGGCGATAAAACTAAAGTGCAGTTTAAAGACACATTCAACGGTGCCCCCACGTTAGGTCGTATTGGATCGAAGTTCACACAGGGCGCTTGGGTCTTAAACAAAGGACTCTTCCCCCCCTTACTTGAAATAAAAATGTTTTTGGGTCTTAAAGAAAGGACTCTCTTTTTCTGGCATGCTCCCTCTGGCTCCCTTCCTCTCTCTGAAGAAAAAGTGTGCTTCTACCTGGAATAAAATGTTGCTGGTCTTCTTAGAAGTCCCATGAGATGCCATTTCCCCCCTCTCTGTGTCTTTCTTTCTCCCCCTTCTCTCCCCAGAGGAGGGGGGAGAAAGAGCCCTCAGCTAATTGAGGGAAGGGTTTCTTTCTCTCCTATGAAGCAGGAACTAGGAGAGAATGGCCGGAAGGAGCTGCGATGATAGATACAGGAAGCAGGAAACAGCACAGAGTCAGCTGCTCTTGGGCCGGATTGCAGCCCTGCATGGGCCTCATCCGGCCCACGAGCCATACATTTTACACCCTTGCTTTAAATGGCTTTTGCAAGCCGTGCCACATCACAAACTACAAACCTCCATTTCCCCAGTTTGTGCCCATCCCTAGTTGTTACACTAGTGAGCAGCCTTATTCTGAACTTTCCTTATGCACAATTAGATAGAACCAGTATAGTGTGTCACAGCAATATATTTTGTTTGTTCTCTTAACAAGACAGTTTTTAAAAACCCAGTATTTTGTGGCAAGGTAATCCAAATTCTTGCTTGGAATAAGCTAAGTTCTGTGATGTGAATAAATAAAGAAAGTTAAATCACATGCAAATCTGAATAATTTATGCAGTCATCTGCCCAGATACAAGGAGAACGGGATACAAATGCAATCAGTCAATCAATCAGTAGTGTGTGTCACCTAATCTGATTTGCTAGTCATGAATGGAGGCAAAGACTTGTAAGGGGATCCTGAGCCCAACTCCTTGACTTCTGAAAATCATTCAGCCTGCATTGTCCACAAATATTTAAGCATGTGCCACATAAGCAGAAGGTCTGCTTTTTTTTAACACTTCTGTGGAATGGTGACCTACACAAGGTCCTAATCTTTGTGTCAAACAACACTGTATCTCAATACAGTGCACAAACCTTTTCTCAATGGAACTTACCTCCAAGTACCAAATAGAATGTATATATTGCTATAATTTCTGCCTGTAGTAAGCAAAGATTAACCTAGCATTTTATTTTTGATTTCTCATACTGTCTTATTTTTAACCCCTGTCATCAAAAGGGCTTGGGACTGCTGCTGGTTCACTTTTTAGGGGGGTAATGTGCAAAACTCTGTGCAGGGGTTAATTATGTGTCACTTCATCCTCCCCTCTTTCCAGCATTCACTAGAAATTGACCCAGACTGTTAAAAAAAAGGCCCACAGAATTATACACTTTTGTTCAAGGAAGGGAGAAGGGGCCAAAAGTGGCTGTAGCATTTAGGTATGTCTGAAGAGTGATTCCTGTTCAGTCATTCCCAGAAAACCCAATGTGGTACAGCAGATATGTGATATATTTTGACCTGTACTCAAATTCCAATTGATCCATGAAGGTCATGGGAAATCCTCAGTAAAGTCCTTAACTCTCAATCTAACCTGCCTCACAGCGTTTCTGAATGTTTAAAATGGTGGTGTAGAACCATGTATGCTGTCCTGACTTCCATGAAGGGATAAAAATGTGATAACTACCTTTCAAAAGTGTATTTTCAGAGTCAAAGGCCAGAACGCAAACACAGTTAATACGTATTTGCTGCCCCAAGCAGAGAGGCGTGATAAGCCTAGCTATCAAAGGTCCTGTGTCATAATTTTAAAGTCAGACTCCAGGTTTGCTGAAGGCTGTCACATATATTTTTTAAAAAAGTTATCAAACCCAATAATCACAGAACATTAAATCTTCTGAGATTGTCAAAAGACCAGAATTTTACAGGCCTATATAATTCCTTCTTCTGGTTTTTTGCTGGGAAAGGATTTAAAGAAAATGAATTAATCGTGTTACTACATGAAGATATACCCAGAACATGTTCTTAGGCTTGTATTACGGGGTGTATATGACAAATGATCAAAGGCATGAGAAGGAGCAACCTCACTTTAAACACCTATTGGGTTATTTTAATAAACCTATTGGGTTATTTTAATAAATTAGCAGGTTGCAAATTTCCTGCTAATTTTCTGGTAGAAAGAATAGAAGTAGATTGAAAACAGCCTGAATTATTTTCAGGACTGTACAAATAGCTTGGCCGAGGTAGTACTAGAACAAAAAATGCCTCTCAACACCAAACAGACAGCAATATTGGGCAAGACATGTCAAGTCAATTTTTCTTTCATTTGAAGTTTTACCCAGAGGCAAAAGGGTGCTGATGCAAGAAAGTCCAACAAAAAAGGAATGAGAAGAGGTGCAGACTTCCCAGTGGGGGTTTAGTTTCCGGGAAGGACATTATCCTTTTTATTCCCACTGGGTAGGTTTAAGTAGCATCCAGGAATTCAGAATGTCCCTTGAGAAATACATTTGCCTTTGGAGGTTATTTTAGAAGAAGCACCAAAGTCTTTATACAATCTCCTACTAGCAGGGTTATTTTTAAATCAGCCTTGAAAAATGTTTGCCAACTCTTCTGGCTACATTAGAGGGAAGGCTTCTCTCACCTCATTGCTAACTAAGGCTATCAACAAGCCAGATTGCATACAACTTTCACATTTACACACAGAAGAACCTCAGCACTAGAGTAGCTCAATGGTTTATTCCTCTAACTCTCAAGAGATTGGGAAGCTCTTAATACCTCTTCTTTTGTACAAAGTATATGGCGATTAAAAAAAAAAGCTCTCTAAGCCCCAAAGATACATCTACAGAAGAGCTCCTTGAACAGGTACAAGTATTTTTAAGAGTTGCAAATGGTAGTATATTATTTCTTCTCTAGCAGTGGAACTCCTGCATCCTTTACATATTGGTAGGACATCACTGGTGTTGGATTGGTGCTAAAACAAGTATAGGGCTTGGGGTAACTTGGGGGGGTTCATTTTTTTGTTCATGCAGTAAGGTAGACACTATTTTTTGCATATAAGCTTTAAATGGAACCTTTGAAAAGAGAGCAGGTGGGGTAGAGTGTGCTGAACAAGACAAAACTGATAAAAGTCTTAAAATGCTTCCATATTACCCAAGAGGTCTGCTGTCTACAGGTCCAGTATGAAATCTGGGACAGAATAATCTGGTGTCTTCACTATTCTAAACAAACAAACAAAAATGAGTTTTGCATCTAAAAAAACTAACAGGATGTATGATTGGTTGCCACATGTGTGTGTGTGTTATGTGTAGACGCACAAACACACACAAGAATATATCATAAACAGTAAGATTTAAAAAGTAATGAAATGCATGTTTGTGACATTTCCAAGCAAAGTTATAAAGTATACAGGGCAAGCACAGCATCAGCAACCACTCACCAAAGCAGGTAATAGCTGACACCACAGTCTTGCCGGACTTGTTACACTAATTTAACCCCTACTGTGTGAGAGGAACCTACAATCATAATTGAGGCCTAATTGGCCAGTATCAGGCTTCCTGATAAATTCTCACTCAGCAATTTCCAGCTGGAGACTATCTTTGAAGTTCTTTTGTTGCATACTGATGGCTTTCAGGTCAGCAAGCAGGGACAAATGTTCTCCCACTGCTTTTGACTGTTGCCATTTTTTTTTTTTAAATGTCAAATATGTATCTTTTATTCTTTGGTACAGAGATTGACCTATTTTTCCTACACAGACAGCAGAACAGAAAGGCATTACTACCATGTGTTGACATAAATTACATTCCAAGATGACCAGGTAAATGAGCCCCTGCTATTATGTGTGATGATATTCAGTTCTGCAATAGGATATGGATACATAGGAAATGCAGAGGTCATTTCGGGGGGGATCGCGGGGGATTGCAGTTCCCCCGGGTGAGGTACGGGGGGCGGGGCACATGACAAAGCCTCGTCCCTCGCTTCCGGCCCTCATTCAGCCAGGAGGAGGCAGGAGAAGAGGGAGGGTAAGTTGCTTCCTCCCTGCCTCTCCCCACCCCTGCCTGCCTGGGGCCAGGGAGGGCCTTTGCGGGGCTTCCTTGCACTCCCGCCGGCCTTGCAGGTCCACCGCCGGGCCCCTCATGGGGCTCGGCAGTGGAGCTGCAAGGCTGGCGGCGGCGGCCGGGACCGTTGGGGGCGGGGTGTGTGGCCTTATGACACGCTTCCGGTGATGTCAGGGGGTGTGGCATATGCTAATGAGTTATGCTAATGAGTTCCCCTAGCTCTTTTTCTACGAAACGACCCCTGAGGAAATGTATACCAAGTTGGCATCTGTAGGGACTAGCATGGCCAGGCCTGGGCCTACAATCCCTAGAAGATTTGTAGGATGTAACAAGTCCAGTGTGTAACAATTAGTGTAACAACTCTGGCAAGACTGTGGTGTCAGTTATTACTCCTTCAGTGAGTGGAGGCTTAGAAGTGATGTCACTTATGGTAAACATTCTAGGAAACCCACAAATCTCTATAGTAGAAAGATGTCAGGGATTACTACAGCATCGCCCAAAGGTGAAGGATGCAATTTGTTGCCCCCTTTTCTCCTACCTCAACCATCAGTGACAGCAGATAGGTGAGAGTGGCCGCAGGCCAATATTCACTGAGGATGGGCAGTTCGCAAACTTAGCAGGGTCTGATCCCTGGGCATGTGTCTCTGTTAGATGGTTCATTACCTCTCCTTTTAGAGTAGGAGCCTAAGCAAGGAAAGGTCTACCACCAAGGCTTGTGGGTGAAAAGTGTCACTGCCTGCAATGGGCTGCAGATTATTAGACTGGAGTAGTTTATGCTGAGTACTGCAGTTGGCCACAAGCAGTAATCACATTTTTAGACTCTCTTATAGTAGGCTATTTCTGGCTATCAATCTAGCATTTTCTTCACTTCACTGGGCATCATAGTTTAATAATCTTTCAGGAGCCAGGTTCCATTCAAGGAACTGGCACAGATGTCCTAGTATTGCAGGACTTTGATGCAGACAAGTTTATTATGGGCTATCCCTGTATGCATTTCAATATGCATAACAATTGGTGGGGGCTTCCAATGTATGCTGAGAGTTGTTATCATTCCAATAGAATTTTTCAAGTAGCTCCATTTCAGGAGGGCAGATGAAGAAAACATCAGTGAGGAAACTCACACAGAGGAAATGCGTTTAGGCACAGGAGCTGAGGGAACATTGTTCTAAGTCAGCTGTGATTATGGCATGTTATGGAACTGTAAGGGTATCTGTAGCAGTGTGGTTCCCAAAGCTAAAATAACTGTGGGTAAGGCTTGCTTTAAATATCTGCTGAAGGGGAAGAGATGTGGAGAAAGGATAACGCCTTTCCTGCTTATGACTTCCTTGGTGAGGTATCTGGTTGGTTATCTGGAGAAACATAATGCTAAACTTGATAGACCTTTGGTTTGATTCAGCAAGACTCTTCTTATTTTCCTAAAAGTCATCTGGGGAGACAAGAAAACCGCTGCTTTATTATTCACTCAGTGTACAAAAGATTATTTCTTGGCCTTTAATGTGAGCTTCATGTAATGAGAGCTACTTCCTAAGCTAAGGAAGATAGTTGTCTGCTGTCCTTCTGGCATTTTTAAAGTATTAGCTTGTTTTTCACACAAATAAATATTCCACTTTTTTTTCAAAAGACTTACATGTCAGACTTCAGATCAAAAACAACACCTGAAAGGCTTGCACACGCACACGCACACACTTTCTCTCTCCACATAAACTGAATTCTAGTCTTAGGTAAACCCAAATGTTTCCTGGAAATGAAGTTGAAAGGCAGCACTATCAAGGCAGAAACAGTCTAATGGGATGTGCATGCCAAGGGAGTCTGAGAGAATAGTCATAATGAAACTTTCATTATCAGCTCCATTATAGTGCTGGATTCTGAGGGGCCTTAACACTACATTAAAAATGCCTTTTGTGCTATTTCATAGCATTTTTTGCTGTATGTAGGTGTCAAAAGCGACTTTGATTTTAAACTCTTTGCACTAGGTAATAGTTTGCTTGAAGTGTAGCACAATCAGGGGCTTGTAGCCTGAGCTCCTGCTATCCTATACCAAGAGATAAAAATGGCTTGGTTAAAACACAGACTAGCCCACAAAAATTACTTAACTAGAGCATCATCATTAAAAAATCTAGCACAGAGCAGGTAGTGTGGAGTCATATAGATATATGGTAGCTTTGTTCTCAGTGGCCATTATAGCACTGTAGTATATATGTACCCAATGAGGCAAAAATGAGGGAGTGGGAACTCCCTCTGCAACCAGTCATTTGAAACTCCACTGCAGAGTGATTTCCATGCATACCACATAAATAAAATGAAAGGAACAGCACTTCCAGTACAATAGCATAGCACAGTCATGCTATTGTGAATGTGTGAAGAACGCACACAAACAAAAGTAACCACAGCAGGAAAAAATACTATGTGCAAGGGGTTGATGGTAGGAAAATAGTGCCAATGTGGGTGGGACTTTTGCTATGTAAGAAAATGTTCACCATTCCTTCCCGAAGATGTAGTAATAAACTTCCTTCAAGTTCCTTCAAAAAATGTCAGGATATTTGAGTTCTAATTGAGTTCTAATTGACATTATGGCTAATGTCAATCTACTTTTTTACCAGGAGGGAACCAATGTTGCCCTAGAAAAGCTACAACAGGTGAGGTGTTGGAGCGAAAATTTTTCTGTGGTTGTCCCATATATCTAATGTGGTCTTTAAAAAGGGATTATTCAAAATACACTTACGTCTGTTGCTAGGTGTATTCCAGATGCCTTCATGTTGAAGGTTAGGACAGAGAAATGATCCTTCAGTTTGTATCCACGGTTTGTTTGTTGTATGTGCAGCATCAAAATAAACCTATTTTGAATCCCTTATAAAAGAAGAATCAAATGGAACTAAAGGCTTAATTTCAGTTCTTTATAAAGTGTTAAATCATGATTCCTGGTCTCAGACAACCTCACAACAGAAGGCTTGGCACAACTCTTTGTGAAATCTCTTTGGATGAGGGTCAGTGGCATTCTATATGGTCATCCAGCCTTTACATTACTAAGTCATTGAATATCACAATACAAAATTACAAGATTTTTTACTGACGGTATTTGATACCAACAAGGCTTTTTCACCATAATTCCTTACATGACCCTAAATGCTGGAAGGGATGTGGAAACCTGGGCACTTTCTTCCATTGGTGGACATGTTCAAAAATAAAGAAATTTTGGGATACACTCCTTCCGATAATAGAAAAAAATCATTGGTCATACAATTTTGTATAACCCAGAACCCATTCTACTCAATTACTGGGAAGACAACTCAGTTTTGAAATTGGAACTTGAATTTATTTCTCTGCTTGTTGCTGAGCCAGTCTATCTCCCCGGAGGGTGCCCCCTGCCTGATTAGTGAGAGTTCATGGGGCAGCTGTGCAGCTTTTGGGTGTGCAGTCTGTGCTTTTGGCAGGGGGGATGGCGGCCTCTTGCATAGCCTTCCCCTCGCACCCATCTGTGTGAACTGCTGTGGCAGCACCATTGTCAGCCCCACCAGAGTAAGATCTGCAGACTAAGATCTGCAAGGATCATCAGGCTTCCACTGACGACCCCCCCCCAACTCCTACCTCCCATGGTCCATAACAATCACTGACACAAATGGACAAAATGGATGAACTTCAATCAGTCAGTCAGTCAATCAATCAATCAATCAATCAATCAAACATTTACTGGCATATTGTATTAAAACTGACAGGCAAGGGAATACAAAAGTCATATGCACTTAATGATACATTCCCTGCTCTTAGAAGCCAAAAACTGAAATTTGGCCACCATTTCCATAATCACGAAGAAGCGAGGAGCGAGTAAATAAGATATCTTCCATTCTTCAGAATGATTTACTAGGTTTCTCAACAAAGGCTCAAGATATAATGATTGGACATCACAATAGAAAATACAGTGCAGAAGGATATGATCCAGGCTCTCGATTTCATTAACACCACAAGGACATAATCTATCCACATAAGGAGTCTTAGAAAAGTCTACCACCCAGTACAGCCAAAGGCAGCACATTAAAACAGCCGAACATAAAAGCTCTTCGATAATGAGGAGTGGTTAAACAGAAAAAAATATTCTGCTGTAAACCCTTGGGAAGGAAACCCTACCTTCAAGGGAGAGCATCTACCTGAAGCCAGGCTAATCAGCTCTTGGCATTCTATGTCAAGGAGTCTTTGTTTAATCAAGCAAAAGGCTGAACTTCCTGAAAAATGAAGAAGCTCTCCAAAACTAACTCCTATACGTGCGATCTTACTCTCTGTATGGAGAAACCATGCCGAGGATGAGGACTCGGCAGGGGTCTTGTTGTAGAAAAAGAGCTGCCGGAGCTCATTAGCATAACTCATTAGCATAACTTATTTGCATATGCCACGCCCCTGACATCACCGGAAGTGACAGAAGGCCACACCCCCTGACATCACCGGAAGTGTGTCAGAAGGCCCGGCTACTTACCCTCCTGCTTCATCCTCATTCCCAAACGGAATGAGGATCGAAGCAGAGGGCGGGGTAAAGAAGGGGGCGGGGCTTCACCACGTGACCGCCCCGCCCCCTAGAGGTTCTCTTCCGGAGCTCCGTACCTGAGAGCTCCCCCCCGACTAGAGCCCTGGGACTCGGTAAGCATTTGTTAAATAAAAGGATTAAAATTAGCTCTAAAATGTAACCTGAGCCAAAATTTAAATGTCATAATCAAAACTTTTGTTTCCAAAAGTCTCTGATTGGTCTCCAAACAGATGGCTGCATAGGACACGCATAGGGGAAGGCCTAATATTTTCCATAAAAATTTAGATTGGATTTTTTCTATATCTTTATTAATAGCCGAAATCCAGATTGGAACCCCATACATCAGTTTAGCACTGATCTTATGACTGAAAACCCTCAAGGCCACGGGCATGTACTGATTGCCCTTAGTATAGTGAAAACGAGAAACTGCAAGCATGGTACTATTGACAGATTTGGTTATTTCCCTTTTATGTACTGCCCATCTAAGGCTATGATGAAAGAGTACTACCAGGTATTTAAAGCTTGGAACCTGCTCAATCAGGTTACCTCTTACCTTCCATTTATTAGGCTTCCAATCTTCCCAAAGGCAATGATTTTAGATTTCTCAAAATTTAAAGTTAATGTATTAACATCACAATATTCAAGAAAGCAGACTAAGAGTCTTTTCATTCCCGCTTGAGTCAGGGGAAAAGGTACTGCATCGTCTGCATAGAGAAGCAATGGGAGATGGATCACCCCTAATTTGGGACTATGGCCATCAGTGGTTTTCAAATAACAGTCTAGATTGTTCACAAAAAGATTAAATAACAGAGGGGTTAGGATGCAGCCTTGTTTTACTTCAACATTTATTGGAATCTTAGGGGTTAAGATGTCCTCATTGGAGCATCTCACCTGGCATGTTATGTTGAGGTGGACCTTCCTAATCAGGAAAAGCAACCTCTCATCAATACCCAGGTCCCTTAGTTTTTTTCATAAAAGGTCTCTAGGGACAGAGGCAAAGGCTCCCTTCAAGTCTAGAAAAGCTGCAAATAACTTAGAGCGAATGGATGAACTTTATTAGCAGGAAACTGGGACTACAGTGTGGTAAGGCTGGGATCGTGACAATGTCCAGATCCCCACTCAGTCCTGATTTTAGGGGTGCCTCCCTGATGGACATTGTTAGGAAAGGGCCAGGAGACTGGATGTTTGGTGTAGGAAGGCCTGGCTTTTGATGTAGGAAGGGCACATGGTGGGGTTTTGGCTCCACTGATGGGGTGATGGCTCATTCTTTTGGATCAGCATCCGTCATGGCTCAGGTGGGGTGTCACCTGACGCTGCCACCATGCTGGTTTTAGGATCCCTTGAGAAGGCCCAGAGCACCCTCTCAAGTCCTTCAGACCTCCCTTGTTTGGCAGAAATAAGCATAAGGGCCAGGCAGAGTAAACAATAAGGAAAAGGTTGGGGTTTTTTTTTATAGGAGGTCAGCCCAATATGGGGAACAAATAGGGATGCCAAGTCGAAAATCGTCGGGAGTGGAGGACTCCCGTCCAGCGTCCTATATGCGCGCACCGCACGCATGTCACCAGGAAGTGACGTTATGACGCCGGGCATGCTGGGAGCGGGGCCACGACCATCCAAGGGGGAAACATAGAGTTTCCCCCTCGGATGGTCGTGGTCCCGCCCCCAGCGTGCCCGGCATCATAACGTCACTTCCTGGTGACGCACACGCCGGGGTGGGGTTCCCCCCGGGGCCTGAAATAAATAAACAACAACTGAAAGGTTTATTTTTACAGGAGGTCAGCCCAATATGGGGAACAAACAGGAGGTCAGCCCAATATGGGGAACAAATAGGGATGCCAAGTCGAAAATCGTCGGGAGTGGAGGACTCCCGTCCAGCGTCCTATATGCGCGCACCGCACGCATGTCACCAGGAAGTGACGTTATGACGCCGGGCATGCTGGGAGCGGGGCCACGACCATCCAAGGGGGAAACATAGAGTTTCCCCCTCGGATGGTCTTGGCCCCGCCCCCAGCATGCCCGGCGTCATAACGTCACTTCCTGGTGACGCGCACGCTGGGGTGGGGTTTCCCCCAGGGCCCGATCTGCCGCTGGCGGGGAACGGGCCTCTGGGACGGGGTTTTCCCTGCCCCCCGGGGGGACTTGGCAGCTCTAGAAACAAACAGGAGATCAGCCCAATATGGGAAACAAACAAGGTGAAAGAACAGTATCAGTAAGGGGGTGAAAAGAAAAGAAACCAAATGCCATAATGCATCTAAACTTTGTTGGCAAGCTGTGCTTATAAATGTATTTCATCTGTATTGTGCAATTGCTTATGTGTATGAACTGTATCTGCATTTATGCCATGCTTTGATTTCTGTTTTAATCAATTTTCTACTTTTATCTCCTTTTTGATAATAGGTTTGAGATGATGTATATAACTGCTCTGCTATTAGAATACAGAAAGCCTCGCTGCTTGTCTGGTCCTTGGAGTTTGATCTGATCAATGTCTCTAATTTGAACCTTTTTATAGGGCTAGGAAAATTTTTTTTATTATTATGGTCCGTCCCCTTCAAGTAGAACTTAGCTAGTTGACCATTTGGAATCCTGGGAACCTTACTGGTCCACTACTGCTTCTGCTTCAACCACTGTTCCTGTCGTTCCTGCTTCTGCATCATCTTCAATGGACTTGACTATGTTCCTGTACAAACCAGTCAACGCTACATCTGGGTTACCAACAAACTTGAGCTGTCACCATCCCCTCCACCTGTTTGTCAGGTCACCGCTACACCTGCTATCCGCCATTGTGTGACTGGACTGGTCTAGATCAATGGTCTTGTATGGTCATAACATCTTTATTTATGAAAGGGGGAAACTGTTGGCAAGCTGTGCTTATAAATGTATTTCATCTGTATTGTGCAATTGCTTATGTGTATGAACTATATCTGCATCTGTATGTATGGGTTTGGGAATGCTGTGTAGTCTGACTGCAAGATGCTGTGCCAGTGTGCTGCTTGCACCAACATGCTAATGAGAACACACACACACCTACCCAGCCTGCCTTGGGAAAGAGGAGGCATTCTCCATTATGCTCAGCCAAAGGACTTTTACAAACAACAACTATTCCACCATCAGGAGTTCCTGGAATGGCACGTAACCCTTCCTCTGGTTTGCATCACAAGAGAAGACATCCTGTTTACTGCTCTTGGGCCAAGCCAACAGATCTACATCAAAAGGGTTTCCATGGCAATATAGCTTTCACACCTTGACCAAATGGTCCCATTGAAGTTAGGGTTAGAATTTGAATATTGCTCCACTCCCTCTAGGTAGACACGTCACATCTCCCTGCCCAATAGGTGTAGGACATGGGACGGACTACAAGGACAGGAGGTGGCACTCATGCCCACCCCTAAACCAGGTGATAAAAGGGCCAAGCATCCTTTGTCTGGTGCTAGCCATCCCCACCCCACCCTGTAACTAAGTTGTGCCGGCTAGCAAACCAAGCTAGCTAGACTTTCCCCTCCCCCCCACCTAGGCAACTAAAGCTCTGCTAGAGGTAATTCTTGAGTGCTCTCTTGGACTGCGCAAACCAGGTGGCCCATACGTGTTGGCTGATTCCAACCGTGTGCCTAGAATCCCTCTAGATAGATCTCTGGTTCCCGTTTTTCTCCATTGAAAAGATCAACTCCATCTTCTGGAATCAGATAAGTACATTCTGCATCCTTTTGTGTGTTGTCACCCCATCAGTTAAAGTTTATTATTTTCTATATATTGAATGCTTCTATTTCTACTGCATCTAAAGGAACTTGTGAGTGTGTGTGAACGAATCTGTTTATTTGTATGCATGTGAATTTCAATACTATTTAGTAAAGACAACATTTATTCTTTAAACATCAGGTGTGTTGTCTTCTTCATAAGGGAAATAGAGAGAGTCCGTCTGATTCCACCCTCTGGATACACGGGTAAAAGAACTCATGTGCCCCCGTTGTACATAAAACGGTATTGGGCCAGTGGATAAATCCTCCCCCAGAAGACTTCCACTAACAACTTACTGTCCCTAGCTCACTGTCTCAAGTGGGCCTCAGTCTGCTCACCCTTCATCTCAGGATGGGGTCCCTTCCTTGCAGCAGCCTTCCCTCTGACTCTGCTCTCTTGGAAGAAAGAACAGCTCTTTTTCTGTACCAGCTCTTTTATTATAAGTCCCCTTTTTCTGTGATTGGCTAAAATTGGTGCCAAAACCTCTCAGGGGCTTCTGGGAGTTGTAGGCCTGGTCTCCTCCCACTGCTACTCAGGCTCTCTGGGCCTGCTTGGCCTTTCCTTGCACAGCCCAGATCACGACAGCATCTGTGTGCAGAGGAAACACATGGTCAATCAGCCACCAATGTTCCCCGTTGGCAGCTTGTGGGGCATTTGCCAGTCATGAATACACTGTCTGGTACTCCAGTGCTGCCAGGGGGATCTGACAGGTAGCAGAATCCAGATCACTGACTTCTGATCCAGAGCATCCAGAGTCCTGTCAGAACCTCCGCGTATCTGGAGGTACACTCTGTCATCAGCAACAGGGCATTCTGCACCTGGAAGGGAAGGGTTTGGCCATCAGGTGGGAGCTCTTGGCACTCAGGTTGGAGGGGATTCCCACCTGCCTATGGCATTTGTGCGATTGTGCCACCTTTGGCCCCCTCCCCTGGAAGGTGCCTCCAAAGGAAGGTGCCAACCTGCCAGGTGCACCAGGGCCATGTCTGTGTGGGGGAGTGCCCTGGTTCAGAAGTGTGTGGCATGATGTCACTGGTGTTGGCCAAGGGGGAGAGGGAATTGGGGGAATGTTTCTTTGCTTACCTGTTGGTGCATCGCCACTCTTGGGATCCTAGCGGATAAGCTGCAGTGCCTGTGAGGCCTGAAATCAGGGAGAGGTCAGCCATGGAGCGTGGGCCTTGTTCTTCTGGTGGCCTCTTCCCAAGAGCTCACCCAGTCGTGCCAGGTGCCCTGTCTGTTTTCTGCCCGCCACGGAGGTGTGTGTGCAGTTGCTCTAAGTCCCCATAGCAGGGAGCTGTCAGACAGCATCCCGTACCTCATGTCCTACCTCTAAAGCTGTGGGGTGACCTCCCGGAACCATCTGGAAGGCACGACAGGTTGTCACTGGGTGCTGGGGAGGGGTGGGGATGGCATGGAGGGTGTGCTGACTGAGTGCACATTTGTTTGATATCCTGAGCTGCTTCGGTTCCCAAGGGCATGTCCACAGCTGTGTAGGGAGAAGTGAACAGGAATTTTCCTTGGGTGTCTATGAGCTGCTGCTCCGCCATTTTTTGCCTGTGCAATTCTGTGCCTGTTCTGGGGTGTGTTCCCATGCTGAAAGTGTTTAGGGAGCCAACTGACTGCCATCCCACCCCTTGGCATGCCCACATTTCCACCAGTGCGGTGGTTCACACCGTTAGTCCACTGGCATGGAGCTGCAGTGCGGCTGCTCCGGTGCAAGTGTGCCATGCAGCGTTGCTCGTGCCCTCTGCCCACACAAATGACCCTTACACCCGTGTATCTCTGAGTTATCCTGGTGTAGGGGCCAGTCAGCTCCCTGTTCTGATTTGCTCCTCCCCCCAGGATTGCTCTGTGAAATACACAAACCAACTGTAGCCCTCCAGCAGCTCATGATGCATTTCCTGGGGAACCCATAGAACTGTTCTGGCTGCCCATCTCATGAGTCTTACTGTGTAGCCTTTTCTAAAACAAGCAAAATGAATCTGCACCAACGGCGCTTTTAAACAGTCACCATAACTCTTATTTAGCATGCAATGGCAGAAAGGCAATTAAATAAAGGAACATAACAAGCAACAACATATAGTACAGCACTTTTCTATTCTTCAAACTGTGAGTTGCTATAAAAATAGCAGCATGTGCGTTCACTCAGTCATTTAAATAATCATAAGCTTCCAAATGAACATTTGCAACAACTTTCAAGCTAGGAAATCTACTAGCTTGTGCATTTCAGCATTTATGCAGTAAAAGTATGTTTGGCTCTAAGTACTAGCAAAATTCACATAATACTGTCTACTGGGAATCATTTTAAAACCTAGAGTTAGCTTTCCTTGGACTGTCTATGCACTGGATACAGTTTTGGCTCTAGACATTCTGATCCAATCCAGTTTAGTGCTTGCATTTGAGCCTACACTATATGCACTTATAACTTTACCTGGCTACATTCCAATCAAATTAGCAACAATGGAACTGTCTGGCAAATTGTGACCAGATTGAACCATCCCAGCAGGCTAAAAGAATTTCTACCAAAAGAATCATTTCTGTCTTGTGTCGTTCAGCAGTTTTTATTTTATACTTATCACACTTCCGGTGCGATTGTGCTAGTTTCATTCTGGACTGCAGCAAAATAGCTCATGGAACGACACTGTCAGAGAACAGAGAAGAGCTATGTAACCATAATGCTTTTATTAGAATTTCTCTGTCTTGTACAAAGCAATGAGCTATCCCTGCTGTTTTCCTAGTAAAGGTAAAGGTTCCCTTGCTCGAAAGCCAGTCGAATTCGACTTTAGGGTTGCGGTGCTCATCTCCGTTTCAAAGCCGAAGAGCCAGCGCTGTCCGAAGATGTTTCCGTAGTTATGTGGCCGGCATGACTAAACACCAAGGCGCACGGAACGCTGTTACCTTCCCACCGAAGTGGTACCCATTTATCTACTTGCAATTTCTTGCTTTCGAACTGCTAGGTTGGCAGGAGCTGGAACTAGAGATGGGAGCTCACTCCATCATGCGGCACCCGGGTCTTGAACCGCTGAACTACTGACCTTCCACAGCCTGCAGTTCAGCATCTTAACCACTTGAGCCACCGCAGCTGTTTTGCTAGACCCACACTAAATGAGGTTCCTCTAAAGAAACCAGACTGGCGCATTCTGCAACATCACAGGTCAGCTATGACTTTCAGGAAGGTCTAGACTGGTGTGCTGGAAATAAATGTCAGTACCGCCCTTCCTCACAAGCCTTCCTAATTCATTCCAAGTGGCAGAATTAACATGCAAGTGCAGGACCACCATCATGGCAGCAATGGCCAGCCACAATCTAAATGCATTCACTAGAATGCATATATAGACTCTTGGTTGACTCTAGTGCAGAGTTTCCATGGGCAGAAGCATTTCTAGCCATGGAGCATACCTACCCTCTCGTGCTGTAGCCTGAAAGGTCCCCTAGAATACTACTCCTAGGTCCCTGCCATACGGCAGGGAATTAGACGCTAGTACCGCGGCTAAAGTGAGCCGCAGCAAAGTTGGGACGGCGCAGTGGGATCACACAGATCCCCCGAGCCGCGTCGCAACACTCCCCGGCACGATCAGATGCCGGGGAGAACGCGACGGTGGGAAGGGGAGCCTGGCGAACTGCGCATGCTCACACATGCGCAGTTCGGCCAGGAGCCGGGGATGCGCTGGCGCAAGGACGCGCCGGCGATCCCACGGCCAGCGTTGCTGCGGCCCTTCAGAAAGAACCACCTCGGGAGGTGGTTCTTTTTCGCCACGGAGCAACGCTGGAAGGGACAGAACCGGGACGGATCCGGCACGCTCCCCAGATGTTGAGGTGGGATCGCGCCGGTTTGCTCCGCCCCCGTTCCGTCCCGCTCCCGGCCCAATGGGCTCGTATGAACAGGGCCCTAGAGGACAAGTTGGGCAGAAAATTCAGTGCTGGATCCAAGCCTCTCTGACCATTCAGAAATCCCCAAAAGGCAGGATTCCTGATTACATGGAGAGGGCTGTACACACATAGATTACTTATGTGTAACCTGTGTAGGCTAGAGATGGAGCTTGCAGTTGTGATCTTGCTCCCCCTTTTTACATAGGTCCATTCTACCTTGTTTAGTAGCCCTGTATACGGAACATGACGGATGACGTGGAGTAGGCACCAAGATGCTGACCCAAGCTCCCCCATCTACATGTGGTGACCGGCTCATGAGCACAGAGGCTACACACATCGAAAGTATGCTCATACATTCCCCATCATCATCATGGCAAATGCTACTTTTTCAAACATGCCCTATCATGAGGATGGAACATATGCAGTGTTCCCTCTAAGCTGAGTCAGTGGGAGCTAGCTCACAGTTTTTTTAGCCTCCGGCTCACACATCTTTGCCTTAGCTCAGGAAGGAGGGCTCCAGAGCAAACTAATTGATGCAGGAGCCAAATGGCTCGCTCACAACTTTAATGCCAGCAGCTCACAAAGTAGAATTCCTGCTCACAAGACTCCACAGCTTAGAGGGAACATATGCATGTAGACCTCACATACTTTGCACGTAGACCCATAAGCTCATGGTGGGGAGCATCTTCCCTCCCCCCCGCCACCATGTGGTAATTTCAACACATATTGGTGACTTCCAGACAGCCTTATTGCCAGGTTTTGGGTCCCTTTGTTAATCAGGTTATTTCAGACTTTCCTCACATTCCCATTGCCTATCCTTTGCTGAGTCAGTTTTTCCACATGGTTTCCCTAAAGTTTCTCAAACCTCCTTTGCATCAAAGTTTTCCTCTGATATGAATCTGTAGTGTGTTTTTACCTTGTGGGAAAATGTGGTCGGTTTCTACTGGCTCCAACCCGTCCTCAGCACTATTTTGTGATCCATTTAGAGCTGAGGGAGCATAATATTTTAAACAAAATTTGCATGCTTGAAATATACGACAACTGCAGTAGTATGGGGAAACTGTCAGGTAGAATAATATTTTCCCTCTTATTTCCCATTATTAAAGTTTTTATGCATTGTGGATATGTCAGGTTTGGAGAGACCAATCATAAAGCTTGGGTGCTGATTTTAAGGCTGCACCTCATCAGAGGCAGAGCTGACCCAACTGAGCTCTGAGAAGCATCATGAGATAAGAGTGGCAGGAGGGGAGAGTGTTTTTTTATTTGCTTTCAGTTGAGGAGATTTAGCTGAGGGTACTGTGTGGGAGGATAGTGTTTGGGAGTGTGTTGGTGAGTTTTAAGTTGTAGCAGAGTCCTGGCTGTTTGAGAAAGGGTGATTTGTTTGACTGTAATTGGATTGCCTGGGAGTAATTTGAATAGCTGCTGGCCCTGCCCTCTGCTGGGTGAGGCTTCACCTCACTAGAGGTGTGAGCCGAAGGGTGAGAACTAAAGGGCTCTTGGCCTGTGGCTCTTGGCCTAGGGGTTCTGTAAGAAGCCCAGGAAGCCAGGGTCGTAGTCTCCTTGTGTTCCCAGCAAGGCAAGTAGAGTTTTCACAAGTAGACCCACATAAATTTGAAGGGTATTAAAAGGGGGATTCTCAGGGACTTGTTAGATATGTCTTACTCTGAAAATGGCAGCCCTGCCACTGTCAGGGAGCATGAGGGTTGAGAGGAAATAGGGTACTCTGCTGAGGATAAGGGGAATGTGCCCTCAGAAGGGACCTCTTCTTCACTTGGTGAATGGGTATCCTTTCACACCAAGGAACCATCTTTGGGCAGGGAGGCAGGGAGGGAGGGAGGGAGGTAGGGAGGGAGGGAGG
>NW_015164669.1:1601621-1615105 GCF_001447785.1 Gekko japonicus
GTGCCCTCAGAAAGGACCTATTCTTCATCTAGTGAACGGGTATCCTTTCACATCAAGGAACCATCCCTGGGCATGGAGGGGGGGGCTCTTGGTAGTTGGTGATTTGATCTTTAGGCAGGTAGACAGCTGGGTGGCAAACCTGTATACTGACTGTATGGTGACTTGCCTGCCTGGTGTGAAGGTAGTGGATATTATACATGTTCTAGAGAGACAGTGCTGGAAAGGACCCAGTGGTTGTATACATGTTGGCCCCAATGATGTGAGAAAATGCAATTGTGAGGTCCTGGTGGAAAAATTTAGGCTGCTAGGCAGGAGACTCAAGGCCAGGACCTCCAAGGTAGCCTTCTGAGAGATGCTACCTGTTGCACATGCAGGGCTAGAGAGACAGGCACAAATCAGGAGTCTCAGTATGTGGATGAGACAATGGTGTAGGGAGGAAGGGTTCAAGTCTGTTAGGCACTGGGATGCTTTTTGGAACAAGAGGGAGCCGTACAAGAGAGATGGTCTCCATTTGTCCTGAAAAGGCTGCTGGCGCTTAAAATCAAAAAGGTGGCAGAGCAGTTTTTAAACTGAATATTGGGGGAAAGCAGACAGGAGATGAAAAGTCTCTGGTTCAAGATGGCTCATCTCAAAGAGATGAAGGGGTAGCTGTTACTTTTTTACAGGGAAATGGATTAGAATTGTCTACTGAGACTGTGACAAATAAAATGAACTGCCTGGGAAAGTCTCAAGGAAGCAGGAGGAAGGTTGTGGGCCTAACATATGCCTGGGAAATTATAGATGGTTATATACAGTTTGGTGTAGTAGTTAAGTGTGCAGGCTCTAATCTGGGAGAACCAGGTTTGATTCCCCACTCCTCCACTTGCAGCTGCTGGATGACCTTGGGCAAGCCATAGTTCTGTCAGAGCAGTTCTTGAAAACAGCAGTTCTCTCAGAGCTTTCTCAGCCCCACCTACCTCACAGGGTGTCTGTTGTGGGAGGGGAAGGGAACGGAGTTTGTAAGCCTTTCTGAGGCTCTGAGCGAAGGGCAGGGTATAAATCCAATCTCTTCCTCTTCTTCTACGAATGCTAGAAGTGTCTGAGGTAAAATTGGGGAGTTGGAATGCTTGGTGTTGGGGGAAAACATAGACATTGTGGGCATTTCAGAAACTTGGTGGGATAAAGAAAATTAGTGGGATACGGTGATTCATGGTTATAAATTATATTGGAAGGATGGGGGGGAAGGGTTGGAGGTGGGGGTGGCTCTGTATGTCAGAGAGGGTATACAGTCCAGTAAGATTGAGAAGGTAAGAGAATTAGATTTGCTTCTGGAAATACTATGGGTCAAAATAGTGGGCCCCAAAGGAAGCTTAACACTGGGAATTTGTTATTACCCACCAGATCAAAAGATAGAGGAGGATTATAAAATGATGAATAAATTAAAGATAGCGGCTAGATGAAATAACTGTGTTGTAATAGGTGATTTTAACTACCCACACATTGATGACCTGTCCAGAGATGTAAAAGTGATTGCACCACTTGGGAACAGTGACCATAATGTTTGAGTTCAACATTTGCATAAATAGGGAGTTGCCCAAAAAGATCGACACATCCACTTTTAACTTTAAAAGGGGTAACTTCTCTGAAATGAAGGGACATGTGAAGAGGAAACTGAAAGAAAAACTAAAAAGGGTCAAAACTACTGGGGAAGCTTGGAGACTATTTAAAACTGCAATCCTAGAAGCTTAGATAAAATATATACTGCAGGTTAGGAAAGGCACACATAGGTATAGAAAAAGGCCTGCATGGTTAACAAACATTAATGGAAGCTGTAAAAGGTAAGAAAGATTCCTTTAGGAAAGCTAGTCTCAGTGAGGTTGATAAAAGGGAACACATGTTGTGGCAAATAAAATGCAAGTCTGTGATCAGGTAGGCAAAAAAGGAATATGAGGAGCATATTGCAAAAAACATAAAGGCCCACAATAATATATATTAGAATCAGGAAACCAGCCAGGAAGGCAGTGGGGCCCTTGGATGACCAAGGGGTAAAAGGATTGCTGAAGGACGACAGGGAAATGGCTGAGAAGCTGAATGCATTTTTTGCCTCTGTCTTCTCTGTGAAAGATGAGAAGTGCTTGCCCACTCCAGAACCGCTAATTTCGGGAGGGGTGTTGAAAGACCTGAATCAGATTGAGGTGACGAGAGAGGAGGTCCTACGACTGATAGACAACTTAACTGATAAGTCACCAGGACCGGATGGCATGCATCCAAGAGTTCTGAAAGAACTCAAATGTGAACTTGTGGATCGCCTGACTGTCACATAACAGGCCTGTTGGTGTGTAAGAGTTTGCATTGATAAGGTACCTGTAAGTTGTAGCAGAACCATGTGCATGAAAAAGGGTAACTTTTGACAGCAAACACCTGTTACCTATAATCAGTTGTAACATTCCATGCAGCTATGAACTGTCAACTTTAAATATGACTTGCCAAGTTCTTGACAGTTTGTGATCTAGAGTCACCACGTGCTGGGTAGTAATTACCTCTAATTGTTTGACACCTGAGCTACTATTTAAGGGGAATAGCTCAGATTAAACCAACCAGCCAGGGAGGCTAGAGGAAGGCCGGAGGCTGCGTCACATATTGGTGTATCAGCTCAAGTTACGCTGGGAGAAGGCTGGGATTTATGTAAGAGGATTCTACCACCCTTTCAAGCAAGTGTATGGTAACCTGGGACTGGGACTATACCAGAGAAAGGAGGAGAAGCTGCTCCTGGCAAGAACTGAAGCCTATTAGTGCTGCTGTGAGGTCTGAGCTCAAGGTTATGTATGTATGTAGCTAGTAAGATAAGATTTCTTTGTTTTATTTGTGCGCTGTGTATTTGTTCTTTCCCTTACTTGAACCTTTTGGTTATTTTCTCTTTTTTAATAAACATATTTATACTGGACAGAGTCTTTAGCCCATGAGTCACGCCTTTGAAGGTGTTCGGCTACTATGAACAAAAAGCAAACAAATTGTTTTACACACCGTTATTACTGTGCTGGTTGAACTGACCCCCAAGAGAGTGATATATAGCCCGTGTTTCAAAGACAGTCAGGGGAAAAGGTGCAGGCAGAGAGTCCCTACTGTGAGGGTGGGGGTTGTGACACTGACAAAAAAACTGTAATCTTTCATTAAATAAATAAATAAATTAAAATCTGCCTCCATTCCTGAGGACTGGAAGGTAGCTAATGTCACCCCAACCTTTAAAAAGGGTTCCAGAGGAGATCTGGGAAATTACAGGCCAGTCAGTCTGACGTCAATACCACGTAAGTTGGTGGAAACCATTATTAAGGAGAGAATTAGTAGGCACACTGATGAACAAAAAATTTGATGAAGACTCAGCATGGGTTCTGTAAGGGAAGATCTTGTCTCACTAACCTGTAGTGTTCTTTGAGGGGAACATGTGGACAAGGGAGACCCAATAGATGTTGTTTACCCTGACTTCCAGAAAACTTTTGATAAAGTTCCTCATCAAAGGCTCCTAAGTAAGTCATGGGATAAAAGGACAAGTCCTCTTGTGGATCAAAAACTGGCTAATTAATAAGAAACAGAGAGTGAGTATAAATGGGAAATTTTCTCAGTGGAAGGTGGTAAGCAGTGGGGTACCGCAGGGCTCAGTACTGGGCCCGATGCTTTTTAACTTGTTCATTAATGATTTGGAGTTGGGAGTAAGCAGTGAAGTGGCTAAATTTGCAGATGACATGAAATTGTTCAGGGTGGTGAGAACCAGGAAGGATTGTGAGGCACTCCAAAGGGATCTGTCAAGGATGGGCAGGTGGGAATCAATGTGGCAAATGAGGTTCAGTGTGGCCAAGTGCAAAGTGATGCACACGGGTGCCAAAAATCCTAACTATAAATACACGTTGATGGGGTCCAAACCAGCAGAGACTGACCAAGAGAGAGATCTTGGAGTCGTAGTAGTCACTCACTGAAAAAGTCAAGGCAGTGTGCGACTGCAATAAAAAAAGGCCAACACTATGCTGGGGATTATTAGGAAAGGAATTGAAAGCAAATCTGTCAGTATCATAATGCCCCTGTATAAATTGATGGTACAACCTCATGTGGAATACTGTGTGCAATTCTGGTCACCACACCTCAGGAAGGATATTATAGTATTGGAAAAAGTGCAGAAAAGGGCAACTAGAATGATAAAAAGGATTGGAACACTTTCCCTATGAAGGAAGATTAAAGTGCTTGGGGCTCTTTAGCTTGGAGAAACAATGGCTGAGGTGTGACATGATTGAGGTTTACAAGATTATGCATGGGCTAGAGCAGGTAGAGAAAGAAGTACTTTTCTCCCTTTCTCACAATACAAGAACTTGTGGGCACTCAATGAAATTGCTGAGCAGTCGGGTTATAACAAATAAAAGGAAGCACTTCTTCACCCAAAGAGTGATTAACACATGGAATTCACTGCCACAGGAGGTGGTGGCAGGTACAAGCATGGACGGCTTCAAAAGGGAACTGGATAAACATATGGAGCAGAAGTCCATCAGATTAAACATGTTGGGATGGTAGCCAGAAATGCACCAACACCAAGACAACAACAACAACAACATGAAACCAGATTAACATTCACAAAGAAAAGGGAATCAGACCAAGGAGAATTACATGTTCTCCCTCTTAGGTGAAGGACATCTTGATGGGTGATTCCCACCCTCTGTTCAGGGAGGCAGGAACAAAGTCTTTCTACTTCCTGTCTCCTTGGTGGGAGTCACCCATCTTTTCAGTTTTGGCAACTCTGAAAGCAATTAGACTAAGAAGAGATCAAAACTCTAGAAATAACCAGAGAGAAGAAATAAGTAACAGCAAAGTAAGATAACAATAAAACAGGAAGTGGACCTGCTAACAGAAAGGTAAAGAATGAAGATGGCTTTGGGAGGGACAAGATGTCCTCCTTTCCTCAGAGGAGAAGGACCCTTCACGGTCAGTATCCAGTGGTCCAGTTTCCTATATGAAGAGGCTATACACTTAACAGTAATCATTCAAACAGCAGCACAACCACCAGTTTACATTCACCGTACAGCTTTTAACCTCAGGATTTTCAATCTTTACTTAGAATATCAGCAAGAAAATGTGAGTTATGGAGCTGGGTGCAATGAGGCAATACCAGGAAATTCATTCTAAGGGTTAAAGATTCTTGAACAGCCTTAATGCCACCAATCATGACATGGCAGGTGATTTAAGGGAACAGTTGTCAGATTTGCTTTCTGTGCTTAATAATGATGAATATTAAGTGTAACGGAAACTAACATTTTAATGCATCTTATTAACAATAGATTAATGCTGTACCATTGTGTATCACTTGGGAAAAGTCTCACTGAATTCAGAGGGTCTTGCTTCTAACTAAAGTTGCAGAGGATTGGTAGGTCACAGCATTTCTGAAGGATTTGTGTTGTCATCTATCCAGTTAATTAAAAAAAACCCTTATTATCCTATTTATGTTAAATCAGTCAAATATATGCAAATTTAGATTTACTGATTGGCTAATACTTAAGTAGAGATATAAATAAAAGACTCATGATAGTTTCAAAGCCAAGTTTTGATACTAGTACAAATACCGGAATGGATTTCAAAACAGGTTTTATTATTCAGTACGTGGAGAAAAGTAATAAAATTAATAAGGCCAAGATACCAAGAATAACTAGCTAACTAAATAAATAAAAGACTCATGACAACCCTAGTTTCAAAGCCAAGTTTTGATACTTGTGCAAATACTGGAATGAATTTCAAAACAGGTTCTATTATTCAATATGTGGAGAAAAGTTATAAAATTAATACGGCCACGATACCAAGAAATGCTTTTAGAAAGTAGAGCAACCAAGGATACACTAAGGACACCTGGAAGAGATGTTTTAACAAGTCATTCTTGTCCACAATGGAGCACAGCACTACTGCTGCTATGCAAACGCCACACATTTTTATTTATGGGCTATGCTCTTTCTGCCTGGATCCTATAACCAATCACCTCTTACAAAACTGGCTTAAATGTTGTTCACGCTTCACTTCCTGGTCCCAACAACAGTGCCTATGATTTTAAGATTTTTTAATATCTATATATTTCATATCTGACAGTACATAAAGGAAAGTATACACAGAGTATATGAATCGCACAAGGTCAAGCTTTTGTTGTCTCAGTGGGTTTATTCCTTGTACTAAAAATGTAGGTACCAGAGAGAGGAGAGAAAACACATGTCCATTTGGCAACAGCGTCTGAAAAGCTAAAGGCACCACTATACAGAAATTCAGGGAGAGAAAGGACTCAGACTAGCATTCTTTGTACATCTCCAAATAGGACTTGCTATACAATAATACTCTGCAACAGTTCAATGCACAGAACTTGGTCTGATGTTCAGACTACAGAGTGTGTATCCTATAGATCAGAATTCCAGATAAGACATCTGAAATACAGTTTGGAAAGAAGAATGGCTTATTAATTCACATGAAATTAGCTGAAGGCTTTTTATCAGATACAAAAATTAATTGAAATTGTGCTGGTGCTTAGCAGACACTATGGACACACACACACACACACACACACCACAGTTCTGTTAGTGAGAGCTAAATCCCACCACCCTCTGTTATGAATATTATGTTTCATGACAGACACAACTTTTACGTCTTGTGATGGAAGGTTATTGGTCCATTTTCCCAAGGCATTTTTACATGCAGGTCAGATTTTACTGAAGGAAAAGAGTCTAAAGGACAAGTTAGACATGATGAAGTCAGCCACATGTGTTCAGTCACATGTTAACCTGGTTTGCATCTAGAGCAGGGAGGAGGGCCTGCTTTGTACATCAAAAAGAACACAGGTGTGACAGGAGGAAGAACCTTCTCCCCTCCCCAGCTTACCTGGCTTTGTTACCTGGGCTTCAGCACTTTCCTCCTCAGCCAGGATTAATTCTGGTATTGAAACTGGACTGGGAGGAAAGTGAGAGAATGCAGGAAAATAAAATGTCAGAGAGGGAGAATTCTCCTCTCCTCATCTGCATACTTAGTTTAAACCTTTCTATCCCACTCTTTCAGAAGGCTCGTAGTGTCTATCATAAATAATACTAAAATAAACCACAATAGTTACTCTTCAGTATATGAGGTGCTCATGTACTACTATAATACTGGACCTTTAAAAAAGCAGAGCTGCTAATTTATTTGCTTCCCACCTAGTTCCACTGCCCCCTCATGGATCACTGCCTTGTCGTAGCGAGGGGGCTTGCGTGGTTCAATGAGGCTGTGGACTATGCCGTGGAGGGCCACCCAAGACGGACAGGCCACAGCAGAGAACTCAGATCAAGTGTGATCCACTGGAGAAGGAAATGGCAACCCACTCCAGTATCTTTGCCAAGAAAACCCCATGGACAGTATCAAAAGGCTAAAACATATGACGCCGGAAGATGAGCCCCTCAGGTCGGAAGGTGTCCAATATGCTACTGAGGAAGAGCAGAGGGCAAGTACAAGTAACCCCAGAAAGAGTGAAGCGGCTGGGCCAAAGCCGAAAGGATGCTCAGTTGTGGATGTGTCTGATGGTGAAAGGAAAGTCCGATGCTGCAAAGAACAATACTGCATAGGAACCTGGAATGTAAGATCTATGAATCAAGGTAAGCTTGACGTGGTCAAAAATGAGATGGCAAGACTGAACATCGATATCTTAGGAATCGATGAACTAAAGTGGACAGGAATGGGCGAATTTAACTCAGAAGACCATTATATCTTCTATTGTGGCCAGGAATCTCATAGAAAAAATGGTGTGGCCTTTATAGTCAACAAGAGAGTGCACAAGTCAGTACGGGGATACAATCTCAAAAATGACAGAATGATCTCAGTCGGAATCCAAGGCAAACCATTCAACATCACAGTAATCCAAGTCTATGCCCCAACCACTGATGCAGAAGAGGCTGAAGTGGAACGGTTCTATGAACACCTACAACACCTCCTAGAACTAACACCAAAAAATGATGTCCTCCTCATCATAGGGGACTGGAATGCTAAAGTTGGAAGTCAAAAGGTAACCGGAATAACAAACAAGTTTGGCCTTGGAAAGCAAAATGAAGCAGGGCAAAGGTTAACAGAGTTTTGTCAAGAGAACACACTGGTCATAGTGAACAACATAGTGGACATCACCAGATGGGAAACACCGAAATCAGATTGACTATATAATTTGCAGTCAAAGATGGAGAAGCTCTATCCAGTCAGTAAAAACAAGACCTGGAGCTGACTGTGGCTCAGATCAGCGGAAAACAGGAGGGCCTGGCGAGATCTTGTCCATGGGGTCATGAAGAGTCGGACTCGACTGTGCGACTGAACAACAAAAAAAGATAAACTAGCTGAGTATGCTGTAATGGCAAAGCTAACAGGTTATCTGAACAAAAAACTGACCAAAGAATTTCCGGTGAAATGGAAAGTTTACTATTCATATTATGGGCGTAACTGAGGACTCAGAAATAATTTATGAAAATCTGTGTATAAATGTTTATATAAAGCCTGATCTAACTGTGCAGTTAGATAACTGGGGCAATGTGGGAGAACATATTTATTTTTCTGCATACATTTATCTTCTTTTATCAAAAAGTCTGTTATTGTCTCAATATAGTTTGTATTAGTTTGTATTAGTTAGATCTATAGAGCAAAGTACGTTTAATGTTACATCAATATTAAACTTAATGTTTGTAAATTATCTGTTTTAATTATATTAATATTGGAATTTTTATATTATTAGTTTTAATGTATAACAAGTCTTTACATATGTGGCATTTAGTTAGAATAGATTTAATGTATTCTTATTTTTACCTGTTTCTCATACTCTTTAATGATGTTGTAATCTTAATTGTTATGCTAGAATTACAAAGGGAAGCTGAGAAATGAGGCTTTTTGGAACACATTGTATTTTTGTGTAATTTATTATATACCACTCTCTCAAGAGAGTACCAGAAAAAGATCTACTTTTGCTTCATTGACTACGCTAAAGCCTTTGATTGTGTGGATCACAACAAACTATGGCAAGTCCTTAAAGATATGGGAGTACCAGACCACCTCACATGTCTCTTGAGAAACCTGTATAAGGGTCAAGAACTGACAGTTAGAACAGGATATGGAACAACTGATTGCTTTAGCATAGGAAAAGGAGTACGACAAGGATGTATATTGTCCCCTTGCTAAATGCCTGCCTGGATGATTCAAAAGATGGAATTAAGATTGCTAGGGAAAACATCAACATCCTCAGATATGCAGACGATACCACGCTGATGGCAGAAAGTGAAGAGAACCTAAAGAACCTCTTGCTCAGGGTAAAAGAGAAGAGCGCAAACGTTGGCTTGAAACTCAACATCGAAAAAAACTAAGATCGTGGCAAATAGAAGGAGAAGTCATGGAAGCAGTGACAGACTTCACATTCCTGGGATCCAAGATCACTGCAGATGGTGACTGCAGCCATGAAATTAAAAGACGCTTGCTCTTTGGGAGGAAAGCGATGGCAAACCTTGATAGCATAATAAAAAGTAGAGACATCACCCTGCCAACAAAAGTCCATATGGTCAAAGCAATGGTATTCCCAGTAGTACTGCATGGCTGCAAGAGTTGGACTATAAGGAAGGCCAAGCATCAAAGAATAGATTCTTTTGAATTATGGTGCTGGAAAAGACTCTTGAGAGTCTCCTGAACTGCAAGGAGATCAAATCAGTCAGTCCTAAAAGAAATGAACCCTGACTGTTCCCTGGAAGGCCAGATACTGAAGCTGAAGCTCAAATACTTTGGCAACCAAATGAGAAGGGAGCACTCACTGGAGAAGACCCTGATCCTGGGAAAGATTGAAGGTCAAAGAAGAAAGGGACAGCAAAGGATGAGATGGTTAGACAGTGTCATAGATGCAACGAACATGAAATTAAGCAAACTCTGGAGCACGACGGAAGACAGGAGGCCCTGGCGTGATGTGGTCCATGGGGTCGCAAAGAGTCAGACTCAACTGTGCGACTGAACAACAATTATATACCATATGAATGTCCTTGACCCAAGTAAATATCTTCCATTTTCATTCCCCAATATCCCTTTTCCTTTTTGTACACTTAACTTAAAAAAAAATGTTAAACCCGTATCATGGGGCCATAAAGCAGATGTAGTACTAACTTTATGCTGGCATAAGTTTATTGACTATACGGGACCGGCAGGTTCATAGGGACAGGCTCATGACAGCTTTGTGGAACACTGGTTTTTTTTGGTTTGTCACCAAAGTGGTTTACCATTTATCCAGCTGAATAATTCATGGCATGGATCTTCATGCGGGTTTTCTACCAACAGAATCTCTAACATACTCCACTAATCTATAAATACCAACTATAAATGTTATGAGCTGATAACTTTTATGTTGCAATGATCTCTTTTCCCACCCTCTGTCAGAAGGATATACTGTAGAAACTTTACTGCGACTCTCTTACTAACACCAAATGCTACAAACATTAGTGTTATTAACATATACATTAACTGGAGCTGATTTCCTCCTCCAGCTGCTGCTCCACGTTCGGATGAGAGGCTGCAGCAGTGAATCAGATAACACTAATGAGTGAGTTAATGAAGTTCCTGCAGTGGAATGTGCAGCTCGGAAAGGGATATTGAAAGCACATCCAATACCCTTGAAAATTCAGAATGGTCTTCATTTAATTTCTTTGCTTCTTGGTTTTTTTCTACCAGTTCTGGAGTTAGATTCTCAGCAAACAAAAGGGCTCTGAATGTGGGTGAAGGAGAAAAGAGACAGTGATATCCATTCCAAAAAATGCATAAGTGAGCTGAGAATTAGAGTTAATTAGAAAACCTATTCCAAGTGGACCCCAGCCAACTATAGTTTGGCCTGGACCAAGCTGCTAAACCTTGGCTTGCCTTTCATCAACAACTTTTCTACTCCTGTTTTCCTTTAGTTTGCCCTCAAATTGTGTCCCTCACTTTTATTACCTTATTAATGGATCTTCTCTTGGTTGTTAATGTGGCCTAGATCCTGTTTCTGCATTTTAATTGAAACAAAAAAAAGAACTCTTCATAAATCAGACATCATTTCTTTGTTCAATGTTCTCTCAAACAGCTAAAAGAAATCAGAGTTGAGTAAATGAGAAAAATGATGCAAATGTTCAAGGGCTCCTCCAAAAAGTGGGACTGCTACAAATCAAATCCATGCTACCAAAGCTACCCACATTCAGTTTCCTAACCCTCAATCCTGTTGCCATATTTTTATCAAAGTTCTGGGCAGGGCTATTTTTGGGCAGGAACACACAGGAACAGAGTTGGCCATGCCCACTACAGCCAAAACCTCTGCATGCGTGGCTACAGACGGAAGGCTGGAGAGTGACTCCCCTGGTGACTCCCCTGGTGGGGGGGCAAGGGGCCCTCCAGGAATGCCCGGGCAAGCCAAGGGAAGGCAGTTTAAACTGCCTCCCCTCCAAGGGCTGCCTCCCGGGGCCTCCCCGCGGCCGGGGGGCCCCCAGAAAAGCCAAGGGAAGGCATGGGGTGTGGCCTAATATGCTAATGAGCTACACTGTCAGGGGTGTGGCCTAAAGTGCTAATGAGTTTCTGCTGTTGGTGTGGCCTATTATGCTAATGACTTCCTGCTGGGCTTTTTCTACAAAAAAAAAGCCCTGGTTCTGGGCAACTTTCAAATCCCTGCATATAGCACATTGGTGGTGGTGGAAAGTGCTATCAAGTCACAGCTGATTTATGGCAACCGCATGGGGGTTTTCAAGGCAAGAGACATTCAGAGGTGGTTTGTCATTGCCTGCCACTATGTCATGATCATGGTATTCCTTGGAGGGAGCGGTGGCGCAGGGAGCAAAAGCACCTGCCTTAACATCTAACGAACAGCTTGCAGGCTGTTCGATACCCACCGCAGCCAGGGT
This sequence comes from Gekko japonicus, assembly GCF_001447785.1. Taxonomy (NCBI): domain Eukaryota; kingdom Metazoa; phylum Chordata; class Lepidosauria; order Squamata; family Gekkonidae; genus Gekko; species Gekko japonicus. The sequence goes on from NW_015164669.1 coordinate 1,613,510, forward strand.
GAGCACTTGTCCCTTGTCCCAGCTCCCGCCCACCCAGTGGTTCGAAAGTCATAACAACTTACGAGTAGATAAATGGGTACCTGCCTTAGAAGGCAGGGAGCACCCTCCTCCAAACAAAAAAAAAAAGGTGGGAACCTCAGCAGCGACGGTTTGGTGAGCGGCGGCGGCAGCAGCGGAGTGGCGTGTAATGGTGGCGGTAGTCGAGGCTGTGAGCGGAAGAAAAAGGAGACGCGACATCTAGCGGTGAACTGGCGGCGAAGGTGGAGCCCAGAAGGCGTGAGGACGCTCGGAGCAGGCGTGGCAGAGCATGAGGGACGGAGCCAGTGCCACGCTGATGCGATCAGCACGACGAATGGGCCCGCCAACTCCAAAAGATCGCCTGAGAAGCCTGAAGAGAGCGGAGGGAAGATGCCGACCCGAAGCCGAGAAGCCGAGCTGAGCTGAAGACACGTCAACTGAATCCCACCGGGTGCCGTTAGGTAGTCCCGCCCCTAATACAATATATATATGTGCCCATAGATAGGGATAATACAAACTATGTAAGCCGCTCAGAGACCCATGGGAGAGGTTTGAGCGGGGTAGAAGTTGAAGGTAAATAAAAAAATAAATAAAAAAGGTCTCCCATCCAAATACTAGCTGGGGCCAACGCTGCTTAGCTTCTGAGATCTGATGAGATCAGGGCTATCCAGGGCAGGGCATAAAGCACATTATAGTAATCTGAACCGGATGTGATCAGAGCATGGATGACCCATGACCAGTTTGTGTTTTAAACTGTGCTTAATCATTTATAGTCTACTTTTAATTAGTTGTTATAAATCTTACATTGTTGTGATCCCCATTGTGTGAGCCACAAAGACTTGATACGAAATATTTTAGTAAGTAATAATTAAACCAATTACCACTCCTCCATGTGCACTGAAAAAATTTCCTCTACAGATTCATTCCTGTTAAATATTTGTGCTTCAAAGGGCTTCCGGTCCAGCTTCCGCGAATGGTGGACGCATCCTCGGGGCTCTCCCGAGGGCGTCTCGCCCGCCCGCGGCCGAGGGGGGGATCCGCGCAAGCGGAGACCTGGACAAGCCCCAGAAGGGGCTCCGACTCGGGGCGCGCGAGGGGAAAAGCCTCTTTCTCGACCGGAAGGTCGGAAATTGAGGCTCCCCTCATGCCCTAATAAACCTCGCCGCGTTCGCGGCCACGCACGGGGCTTAGTGGAGCTGCCAGACGCCACCTGAGTGATGAAGCGAAAAATCGATGAACTGAAAAGGAGCGGCTGAAACTGTGAGTTGTCAATCGATATAATGAAAAGAAGCTAAGCGTGTTCCCCCCCCCCCAAGCGAAAGAGGAGATACTCCGGTACTCCCGTCTAAAAGAGATTTTAAAGGAGAAAAGGGGGGGGAACTGAAAGTCGAGGAAGGTGGTGTCACCGGGCGATTGATTTGCTGAAAGAAAATGATGCTGATGTATCTTCCAAGTGCACCCTGTGAACTTTGATCAATGTAAACAAAATGAAAAAGATGTCGGAGCTGAAATAAGAACTGCACAACAAGAAGGGTGAATCTTCCGGTTTGAGTGACTGTCTCTTGCGGGCTTGTTCCT
>NW_015164669.1:1615283-1623459 GCF_001447785.1 Gekko japonicus
CAGTTTAACAGTGGGGCACTACTAATTCCTTCTTCTTTTAACATTCTTATTTTTTTCCCCCGTAACTGAGATGATGAAAGACGATTGACCACCACAATGAAGCCAAAGAAGAATTTTTTATTATTATTATTAATATTAACAAACTAACAAACTAATGTAAACATCACTCGACCTTTTCTTTATCCCGCTATATACCCTCCCCTCTTTCTAATATAAAAAGCAATAAAGTTCTCTCCTTTTTAGGAGAGTTTATAAAAAAAAATATTTGTGCTTCAAAGAACTGTTAACAAACCCCAAAACATTCATTTTCCCAAAGAGAAACAAGTATATCTTCACTCACGCATGACAGTTCCTCTTCAGTCTCGAGCATGGGGCTGCAAATGAGCTCTCATACAACACTGAAGAGAGATCCAGGTGAATCCCAGTCACTGCCAAAGCCACTGTCTGTACCTCCATTAGACCAATAAGATTTGCACAAAGGAAAATATGGCCCCGGTCACACGGGCTGGAAAATGCGGGGGGGAAGCGTAGCTGTTTGCCCCGGGGCAAACTAATGTGCGACTGCACGATCAGACGTCCGGTCGAGGTCCCGTGGCTAGGGGGGAGGTACCGATCACACGACAGGCAAAGAAGCGGGGCGGGGTTGTTGGTTTTTAAAAAACTTTTTAAAACTGAAGTGTGCGCATGCTCCATTGGGTGCTTGTGTGCATCCGTGGAGACTTGGGGAAAAAATGACCTGTTTGCGAGGGGACATGGCGGGGCGCCGGATGCCACCGGAAACGCGATCAGACGCCCGCCCTTGCCCCGTGGTTTCCGGAAACTAGTACCTTGGAGGTACTAGTTTTTTGCCCCGGATCTTTGGCGGGAAGCCTCGGGTGAGCCACGGGAGCTCTACGCTTCCCAGATGTGGCGGTGTGATCGCGCCCGGAAAATCTGCCTATCTTCCATCTCTGTAGCGTGGCTAATGCTCCGTGTGACTGCAGCCTCTATACAGTTTACATAGTAGGTGGAAAGCTGCTCTTCAGTCAGTGGTCTCCTCTGCCCAGGAGCCAACCTGCCTCTATCTATAGCCTTTGTCCACAAAATAAGTGGCAGTATCTTTGGGGTGCTTTGACATCCTATGGGAAGGAACAACAACTCTGATCAAATGTATGTGCCATTGCAGAGCTTTGATGGCTCTTGATTTTGTCTCTAGAGTCCTAATCACAATCTTAAGTGTGGATAGCAACTCAGTAAAGAGTTTACCCTGACTGTTCCCTGGAAGGCCAGATAATGAAACTGAAGCTCAAATACTTTGGCCACCCAATGAGAAGGGATCACTCACTGGAGAAGACCCTGATGCTGGGAAAGATTGAAGGTCAAAGAAGACGGGGACGGCAAAGGAGGAGATGGTTAGCCAGTGTCATCGATGCAACGAACATGAAATTGAGCCAACTTCAGAGGACGGAGGAAGACAGGAGGGCCTGGCGGGAGCTGGTCCATGGGGTCGCGAAGAGTCGGACTCGACTGTGCAACTGAACAACAACAAAAGAGTTTGTAAAGTACACACATGGAGATTTATTGATTGGGGGGTGCCTTTAAGAGAGAGGTTCAGTGCGCTGGGTGCACTGAATGAAGGAACATGACTAAGCAAGTTTGAAAACTTGATGGTTATTATAAATGTTGTTTCCTCTTCGCACTGTTGCAGCAAGTAGAAACCAAGAGGGAGCCTTCAAAAACTAAACGTGTTGTAGCTTAAGGGGAAAGTGTGAAATAAGCAGCATCAGGAATCAGTCATTGTAACATACGTAAATATGACCACTAACGACACTCACTGAGGAACCTCTGCTTTAAAAAGCCTCATAACCTTTCAACAGCAATCAGGCAGTAGACAGTTATTTCCTTCTCAATGTACCACACTTCCCGCAAGGAAGGCATTGATCTTCTCAGTTATTTCTTCTCTATCCATGGAGAAAAACAGTGCTGAGCCCATTCGGTAGTGGCAACCCACAGACCACAAGTATAATCACACGCAATTAGCTATTCTGTGGTGATATCATTGAGGAAGAGGGCAGAGAACATTTGGAGACAACAGCAACCTATCCAAACTATCTCTCCAGAATAGAAGTCTAGGGTCAGTAGGGAAAAAAGTCAATACATGTTTCATTTCCTTTTGATTTCATCTGACAACATGATTTGCATGAAGGCATCAGGGTAGAAACAAACTATTTTATTGAAAGTAATTTCTTCCCAAAGGAAAAACCCAACCCCTTTATCCCCAATATTTACACAGCAATTATGCACCTTTAGACTGTATATCAACAAAACAGCTTTCTAACCAAATAGATTTATTGATTTCAAAAATGGTTTTAATTTCAGGTCAGCATCCACTGTGGTAAAAACAATTTAAAGACAGAGTAACCACACAGTGTTAGTTCCATTACTTTTTAAAATGAATTAAATGTATACGTTTTTATTTCTATTTGTGTGGCTGTTTGGCAGACCTTCTGATGTACTTCAGTATTAATGCTATTAGAATGGGGCATTTTCACATTTAAAAAATACCCTTTGAAATTTCAGCATATGTTTACATGGCAGAATGTGTCTGTGGATTTAGACAAGCCATTCACAGGGCCTGATCGAGGTATTTTGCTACCCCAGACAGTGCTGGGTCTGGGAGTTGATGATGGACACAAGCCAAGCCTGTTGCCTTCTGCAGCTGGGAGCAAGATGAGTCCCTGTAAGACTGGCTCCTCTGGGCCCCAGCAGTTGTATGGGTCTGGGAGTAATGTCCACTGCATCCTCTATACCAGCCTGGACTAGGTGCAGCAGCACTGGCAGTGGTTTTGGAGCTTGCCTTTGGACCTGGTAGTGATGATACTAATCTGGAAGTATCGTCAATGTCTATAACCTACAGCTGTCACTTCCTCCTATACTGATGGGAGACTGATGACCTCTGGAGATTCTGCCAGCATCTCCAGAATTTTTCTTGAGCACAGACAAAGGTATGTGTCTGGGAATGGATGCAAGCTATTCCTTCTACATGGCAGCCAGTGGGATGTGAGACAACCCCCACTGCCCGGGTGACGAATTGGTCCTGGATGCTCAGATCTCTCCAAGGTGAATAACAGCTGTGCAGGAGCCAGATTCTGAATGGGCCACGTGGGGATCAAGAAGGGATTTAATAATTTCACAGACTGAAACAGACCACACTGTTGTAGGCCTTTAAACTAATAAAGAAGATGAGAGAAGAGACAGATCCGTCTTTTTTTTGTTTTAAAGGGCTGTAATAGAATGGGCTAGTTCCAGCTCCTGCCAACCTAGCAGTTCGAAAGCAAGTAATTGCAAGTAGATAAATAGGTACCGCTTCGGTGGGAAGGTAACAGCGTTCCGTGCGCCTTGGTGTTTAGTCATGCCGGCCACATGACCACGGAAACGTCTTCGGACAGCGCTGGCTCTTCGGCTTTGAAACGGAGATGAGCACCGCAACCCTAGAGTCGGATTCGACTGGCTTTCGAGCAAGGGAACCTTTACCTTTACCTTTAATAGAATGGGGGTGGTGATGGTTCCCATTTGTGAAATGATGTAGGAGTGAGAATATTTAAACTCCCTGAATGGGGGAAGTTGGGCCATTTTTATCTTGAACACACTTTCTTGTCAAGATAGCCATTTTACATTTACAAATCAAGCAAAATGAAACACACCCCTTCCTCCAAAACCTAAGCATCCTTTGTGAAAATGGCTTCCCAGTCCTCCAACCAGCCTAAACCGCATGATGAGCCCTTCACCCTCCACTATCAAAAGGCAATAGTGTTTTTATTCAAAGTTGGCACCATACAATACAAGACTCTGCAGAATGTTTATTATTTTAATCCTGTCTGGCCTTAACTATCTAGCATTGTTCCTGGTTAACAGCTCTCACACCAGTTCTCAGATCATTTACTCTGCAGACCTGAACTTTTCTGGAATTTGACCTGATTTTATAGTTAATTCAGAGCAAGCTCTGGCTTTAAGCAGTTAGATAGTCCTGTATAATTCAGTGTGTGTGTGTAAATTTACACAACAGTAAGCTCCATTTTAGCTAAAGCAGATTTAAAACATATTCAGCTTCCACATCAGTAAGACCCATTACTAAATTCTAACCCATTTAAAAATTAGTCATTTTTGCCTCTGGGCATGAAAGTAAGCTCATTTTTACCATATCAACTACTCAAAATTCCAGGAAACTGGGGTAGGAAAGGGGCTTACCACATAGCCAGAATGTTGCAACTTTATCAGGATAGTTGAAAATAGTATCCCAAAGAGGAACCCAAAACAGAAACAAGAGCACCCTTTCCCACCCCATAGCTGTTCCTAAAGGCACACAGCTTCTTTCAGTGAGCTGTGCAAGCTGCATTACAGTCCAAAGTAATTTCATAAAATTCTTTTCTGTGGCTTTTTTGGTCTCTCTCCAATCCTACTGCAAACCCGCCACCCATTTTCTGAAATGAAACACAAACTCCAAGATGAAATAGTTCAGTGTTTCTCAGGAAGGAACACCACTGGAATTCTAATGTTAGACTCTCCAACCAGTCCAATTTGCCATCATTACAGAATCAAACTTCAAAGAGAGCACAGTCAGTGCTGAAACTTGTGGGGTCAGTTACAAATACACACACTGAAATAAAGGAAAAAAGTATGTTCATATTTGGCTTTGATTGTGAAATGGCATTCAGGCGCTACTTTATTAGCATAGGTTTGTGGCACTGCAGCTTCAAACTACATGAGAGGCACACTTTCCAAATCAGCACCAGGCAACAGAACACACAAGAGTTCATCTTAGATTCAGGTGTGTGGCTGTGTTGGTCTGAAGCAACAGAACAAGGAGTCCAGTGGCACCTTTAAGACCAATAAAGTTTTATTGTGGGTATAAGCAGAAGCATGCACACTTCTACAGAAACACTGAAACAAAAGTCACCAACCATTAGATATAGGTAGAGGGTGGGGAGGGTATTGCCAGGAAGGGCTAATTAGAGTCATAATGCTTAAGTAACTGAGCAATAAATATAACTAAGATTGGATTGAGGCAATTTATAAGACCTGTGAATAGTGGCAGATTAGCATACAGCATAATAAAAGACTTTACAAACAGATGCAAGAACTAAGAGACATTAGCATGTGTAGTGAGATAACAAACCAATATCTCTGTTAAACCCTGGGGGTTCCATTGTCCTAAGTGTTGTAATAACTTGTAAGTCAGCAGTCTCCGATTCTAGTCCGTTTCTTAAATCCCTTTGCAATAGAACAGCTACTTTGAGGTCCCCCATTGAATGTCGTGGAAGGCTGAAGTGTTCTCCTACAGTTTTCTCAGTTTTGTGATTCTTGAGGTCAGATATGTGTCCATTTATCCTTTGGTGTAGGGTTTGAGCTGTTTGCTCTATTTAGGTCCCTGCCACATGGCAGGGAAAAGGACGGCTGAACTGCGGCTAATCTGAGCCGCACCAAAGTTGAGACGCCGCGACGGGATCCCACGGATCCCCCAAGCCGCGGCGCGTCGCTCCCCGGCACGATCAGATGCCGGGGAGGAAGAGTCTGATGGGAGGGGGAGTCTGCCGAACTGCGCATGCCCGAGCATGCGCAGTACGGCCGGGGGCCGGGATGCGGTGGTGCAAGGACTCGCTGGCCAATCCCACGGCCCGGCTTGAGGCGCTCTACTGGAAAGAACCACCTAGGTAGGTGGTTCTTTTTTAGAGCACGTTTTCGGTGGTAGGGACAGATCAGGGACGGGCAGGCAACGATTCCCAGATGTTGCCGTGGGATCGCGCCCGTTTGCTCCGCTCCCGTTCCGTCCCCCTCCCAGCCCAAAACACCTCGTATGAACAGGGCCTTAGAGAACTGAAGGGTATTGTTGGTATTTAATGGCATTTACAATGTTAGAATATGAGAAAGTGAATGAATGTAGTTGATGTTGTTAGGTCCAATGATTGAGTTGTCTGGGTGTATGTGGCAGCAAAGTTGGCATCTAGGTTTATTGCAAGCTCTGGTACTATTGTCCATGTTTAAATTAGATGTTGTATTATTGTATGTGAGGAGTTGTTTAAGATTGGGGGGCTGTCTTAGTTTCCTGTCAGCCTGCAAAGCTATCACTCAGCCTCTGTTACCTGACAGAGGAAATTCAGGGATTCTTTTCCTCCACATCCATTCTCTTGTTACCCTTGATGAACTACATAGATTTCCTGGTCCCTGACTCTCCACAGTATGTATCTTCTTCCACTTAGCTGCTTGACTGCTTGCTGTAAGCTTCTCTTTCTGTGTTATGTTCTTTTGCTGCTCTACCCTCTATCTCCTGCTTAGCTCACCCCGTCCCATCCTTCCAGTGCCACAATTCTTTGGCAAGATCTGCCATCCTAGACCAAAATCACACATGCACTGTAAAAGGGCAAAAAGGTAGATATACAATTCTAAACCCATCCTCTTGAATAGCTATCAAATGATTTGGAGACCTAGTGTACACACATTTAACATGGACTATTTTTCACACACCAGGAAGGCAGTCAAATGGCCTTTGGAACTGTTTGTTTTTCACATATGCACAGTAATAGCAGGAGTACCGGGCTGAAAAAAAAATGCTTTAAGCATAGGGCTGCCAAGCCGCGGCGGGGGATCCGCACGTCTTCACAGGATCCCTGCCGCAGGGGACAGCGATATGCGTTGCACCGCCATCGCCAGGATGTGACACTCGGCGTCGCTCTGGCAACGGGGCTGTTTGGAGTCCCGTTGCCAGAGCGACGCGTAGCATCACATCCTGGCGATGGCGGTGCAATGCGTATCGCTATCCCCCGCGGCAGGGATCCTGTGAAGACGTGCGGATCCCTTGCCGCGGCTTGGCAGTCCTATTTAAGCAGCATGCATGACCTACACATGTGCTTTTCAAGGTTTGGGGGCAACATTAAAATAGAAGAGAACTCATGCTTCTCCCCCACAGAAAAGTGAATGAGCACCATATGCAGGCACAGGAATGATACATGATGGTGGGCAGGTCACGGCAAGCAACAAAGATGCTCCATGGTCTGGCCTTCCATCACCACCATCATGATTATCAGTTTGTGTTCAGACTCTTCATCCGGAGCAGCTGCAAAGGCCATGTGCCGCAGCCTGCATGTCCACTGACACCACAACTCTCTGATTTTAAAGAAAAGAAGCAACAGTGGAATTATAAATCACTTCTTTTCTGTAAAATCAGAGGAAATACTCTGCTTCATTTCTGACCATCCACCCAACCTTCCAAAGCCAAAACCAAAGCGTTCAAAATTGTATACATTTGTACTTGTTGAACTGGTGGATTCAGCAAAAGAGTTGTGGTGACAGCGAACATTCAGGCTGTGGCATGTAGCCTTTGCAGCTGCTCCAAATGAAGAGTCTGAACACAAACTGATAATCGGTTCACAGCCACGATGGTGGTGACAGAAGGCCAGACCATGGAGCATCTTTATTGCTTGCCGCGACCTGCCTACTATCATGCAGCAGTATCCACAAGTATATATAACACAAGCCCCCCTCCCATATGAATTACTGCTTTGAGACTGAATGGCCAGCCATGATACCCATATGTGGCAAAAGAAAAACACAAAGACAGTACCACTTTTATTTGGAGGTTAAAGTCCCATAGGTTGGGCTTTTGACAGACTGATGGTACCAGGTCTCCCTACTGTCATCGTTAACTGGAAGAAAGTGTCAGTGAAACAGGCAGGGTCAGAAATCACTGTGTTCTATGTTGTCACACTTTCCATACTGCAATCTGAAAGTTAAACATGTCCAGGGGATCCTGAGAGTTCCCAATATTTCAGTGCACAATGAGTTATTTATCTTTTATTTATTTATTTATTAATTATTAAATTTATACCCCGCCCTTCCCCGTGGGGCTCAGGGCGGCTTACAAGGCAAGAGAAAACTTGCTAATAAAACATCAATACTATAATACACTTAAAACATCATATACAATTTAAAATCCATTTAACATTAAAGTGCTCAAAACTACATTCATTCCGGAATCTCAGAATCTCAGAGAGGGCGACCACAGCCCTAACACAACCCAAACATTCCCAGTAGACATTGATAATAGATGTTAACAGATGTTTCCAGATGTTTCTACCTGGCCTCCTGAGCCCTAACCCCCCTAAAGATGGTATATAGCCGGGGGGGGGGGCAGTGGCAGCGC
>NW_015164669.1:1623641-1624008 GCF_001447785.1 Gekko japonicus
GTTAGAAGATTCTGGGCCCCAGACCGTAGCGCTCTTGGGGGAACATACGGGGAAAGGCGGTCCCTCAGGTAGGCTGGACCCAGACCATATAGGGCTTTATAGGTAAGAACCAGCACTTTGAAGTGGATCTGGTACGCTATTGGCAGCCAGTGCAGCGCTTTCAGCACAGGCTGAACATGGTCCCTTCTAGAGAGACCCATTAACAGCCTGGCCGCAGCATTCTGCACCAGCTGCAGCCTCCGGATCTGCGACAAAGGCAGCCCCATGTAAAGAGCGTTGCAGTGGTCTAGCCTTGAGGTGACCATCGCATGGATCACTGTGGCTAGATCATCACGGTCCAGGTAGGGGACCAACTGCCGCGCCCGCC
>NW_015164669.1:1625013-1651914 GCF_001447785.1 Gekko japonicus
TGCGAAGAAGCTCGCAAAGGCCTCGCAGCCAAGTTCCAATTCCTTAACTTTTTGCTCGCCCTGAGGCAAGGTTGTCAAATTCCGAATTACTCTAAACAATTGGGCTGGGCGCGAGCTCGCAGACGCAATCTCAGCCGCATAGAAATCCTTCTTAGCGGCCTTGACTGCCATCTCATAGGATTTCATAAACGTCCTATAAGATGTTCTCGAGGCCTCGTTGCGAGCACGGCGCCACCGTCTCTCTAATCGTCTAAGTTCTCGTTTCAGCGCCCGCAACCCCTGGGTATACCAGGGGGCGTGCCTACCGCGAGTACAGAGAAGACGCCTGGGAGCGATCTCGTCGATGGCAGCGGAGAGTCGGAGATTCCAGTCCTCCACCATCTCATCTAATGAGTTGCCAGGGGGCCTAGGATCCCGCAGAGCCCTCTGAAACCGCTCCGGGTCCATCAGGCTCCGCGGGCAAGCAAAAATACGCTCACTGCCCAAACAGGGTTGAGGTGGAATACTCAGACGGGCCTTCAGGGCCAGGTGGTCCGACCATGGCACTGCATTGGCAGTGATCCGGTCCACCTCCACACCCACCGCAAAGATCAGATCGAGCATGTGACCAGCCCGATGCGTAGTAGAACATTGAATATGAAGTCAGATTGTTGGTCTTTGTACTAGAACATTGAATATGAAGTCAGATTGTTGGTCTGTAAAGATGAGTGTTTTCTACTGTGACTGGCAATGGCTCTCCAAGTTTTGGGCAGAGATCTTTTACGTATCACATAACCCTCTTAACTGTAGGTGCCTGCGATTGGGCATGAGACCTTCTAAATGCAAAGCAAATACTTTGCTACTAAGCTGAAGCCCCTTTCCATTAGTTGTTATTGTACAAAATATTAGAACTGGGCCTTTGATTTAGAAAACAAAAAGACAACGGTAATCTTAAAAGCAAATGTAGTTTTAAATATAAGTATATAATCAGAGCTACATAGCAGTATGCTTTATTTATGCTGAAGACTTTTCCAGGATACTTTTTCCCAACCTTCCTCACCTAGATACTGCAGAGACTGATTTTGTATTTATAGTTTAACCAAATAGGTGTCATAAACCTGTCCCTTCGATACAACGAGAAATCTCATTCAATTTAAAAATTGAATAACGAGTGCAAATGAACAATAAAATTGGTTCATAGGCCTACAAAATGAAAGCTGCAAAGAATTCTGGGTTATAGCAGGTTTATAGGATATATAAATTGAGCCAAACAGTTGCCTTCAGCTCTCTTGTCCTGGGAAGTAATTTCTGTGTATTTTTAAAATTTCAGATACCAAGCTGTAAGTTCTGATTCTCCTTTGCCTTCTGTCACCACAAACAACAATGAAGAATGAAAGAGAGTGTCAGCTGCTTGCCATTTAACTTTTTTTCTCTTTTACTTAGCATCTGGCATTCACCAGTTCAAAATGTATGCTTTTCCTTTGCTCACTGTATCAGTGGCAGATGCCAATCTTATTCAATTAGCCTCACAGGGTTCCTTTTACAAAGCTTACACCTCCAGATATATAAAACAGAGCATTTCTGTAGCCGACAACTACTTTTTCCATTGAAAATGTCAATCACCCAGTAGAAGGGAGGGATCTTATATCTCCATGCTCAAAGAAAAAGAGAAAAACAATTTATAGGTAAAGAAATTGCTTTCTCAGTTGCTTTGAGAGTCTCCCATTATGGGAAATGGCAAGTGCTTCTGATTAGCTCTTGTCACTTAGAAGGTGGGCATGCATTATCTATCACATTCACTGGATGCATCTGCCCAGGTTTGATTCTATTGCCTCCTTGAACATTTCATACGCAAATCACCCCAACTCCACCAACAGCACTGGATGAAACCCTACAGAGCACATAGTAGGTTCTAAAGCTTAGAACCATGTCTTATTTTGACTTACTTGGTATAGTGAAAAACAACTTTGTTTTCCATTTCTAAATGAGAAGTAGCCTACAACCAAACCTGCGTTGATAATACCAACGTTACAAATAAATCCAAGGCAGGTGTCAAGGTTTTGACTTTAGAAACACACACATTGTCTTAATGTAGTCACAGTGGTGGTCGCAAATGTGTGAGTTTTGAAAACTATTATCAGGGAAAACTGACTTTCCGTATAGAACTCAATGACCTGAAAAAGTTAATTAGCAATAGAAGGGAGCCACTGAAGTCTACACAAGGCTTCTCAAAAGTGTTTGTGTACCAGGTGATCAGAGGGAAAGACACTTCAAGAAAAGGCTCTGCTCAAGGAAGAAAAAAGTCACACTATGAGAAAGATTTCCTTTTCCTTGTGCAGGATGTTAAGCCTTATGCCACTGGCTTAAGATGGCAAAGATAACACAACTGTAAGAAGCTGAGTTCTTTCCCCTTTTATTGCCCATTTTCTTCGCAGCAGAGATAAAAGAGGAAGACATTTGCCCTTCTGCACAGCAAAGATCTTTAACGAAACCCCCAGGCATCTTGTCAGTTTACCTTTTTCTAACCCCTCAGCCTTTATGTTCTTGAAGCAGCCAAGCAGGGCCTGAGTCAGAGATACTGATCAAGACACAGGATAATACACTGTTTAGTTTTGGCCTAGTCCTCCTTCAGAGACAACTAGCTTAGCTGCTGTAGTGGGGAAAAACGGAAAGAGAGAAAAGCCCAAGTGCTGGTTCTCAGCACCAGAAACATCAATGAAAGCAGGTTACTGAACACTAGCACATAATTTTGCAGTTCAAGAAATCAGCTTTGCATGCTGGGATATACCAGCTGAACTGCAGTTGCAGCTCAGACATTTCCAAGGTCTGAGGTGCCAAGGCAACAAAAGTATACCCATGATGGCTTGTCCTAGAAGGTATAGAATATTCTAGTGTAAAGGACTCCATGATTCCCTTTGCTGCCAGAGGATGTAGTGGTAGCCACAGGCATAGACAGCTTTGATAGGGGATTCGACGGACTGATGATTGGTCTATCAGTGGCTACTCACCATAATGACTAAAGAGAATCTCCACATTCAGAGGCAGTAAACCTCTGACTACCAGTTTCAGGAGACAATATCACGGAAAAGTCTCAGACTCTATGTCCTGTTGTTGGCCCTCCAAAGGAACTGGTTGGCCACTGTGTAAGATAGGATGCTGGACTAGATGGATCACTTGTCTGATCCAGCAGGGCTCTTTAGATGTTCTCTTAACCCAAGCCCCACTCATTGATTCTTGTGCCACAAGAAATGCAAAAAGGAATTTAGTAGTGTTACAAGCAGTAAAGCAGTCTGTTTGCAGTCTTTCCTCATCAACACTATGCCAAACAGTTCACATCTTATAGGCTCAAAAGTATCATGTTTAATTGGACTTATAGCCATATAAGCATGCACAGTTTTTTTTTAATGTTTAACTTTCAAATGTGTATCCTCGGGGATTAAAACCATTGCCATTTGTGTCTTTATAAGAAGTACATCTAGCTAATTAAACAAACTAAAATATTGTGGAATGCAAAATAAATGAAATGCCTGCGGGAACACAGAAGAAATTGCTGCATACAAAGACGACAAAACAAGAAAGCTTCTAAAGGCATCTTTCATAGTTTCTGAATGCTCTTCAAGTCTGCTTCAATAAGATTAATTTCAAGGTACCTTCCTTGCAAGCACTCAGACTGCAGTCCTGTTCCTTTAATCAAATGAAGCGTTGCCATTGACCTCACAAAGATCAGGGCTGTACCCTTATTCATTTGTTATATCCATTGTAACATTACCTAAATGTTATCCTGAGAGAGCCTATCTTTCAGTCCTCTAGCTGCAGCCCAATGCAGAAGCTGCATTTTAATTAGATTTCATTGTTGGTATATCCTGCTTGAAAAAATCCTGGCCCACCTTGTTCAAATTGGTAACACACCCAAGCATTATTTATTGGTAGCACTAGTAGCCTGGTGTCTTTAATCACTGTAATCCCTTTTAAGAAATAGTGTCCCATAATGGGAGTCAGGAATTATAATAATGGCTGACTATTAGACAGTTAACTTATTTGTAGAGGGCTACCTTTGCACTTATGGAGCTGCGGTGGCTCAAGTGGTTAAGACGCTGAACTGCAGGCTGTGGAAGGTCAGTAGTTCAGCAGTTCGAGACCCGAGTTGCGGCATGACGAAGTGAGCCCCCGTCTCTAGTTCCAGCTTCTGCCAACCTAGCAGTTCGAAAGCAAGAAATTGCAAGTAGATAAATAGGTACCACTTCGGTGGGAAGGTAACAGAGTTCCGTGCACCGCAGGTCCTAAAAAAAAGTCCAATATTACTGAGTACCTAAACATGATTCCAAAAAGGAGATTTTCCAAACAGAGATTTAAAAGATCCCTGTAGCCACGATAGGTTTGCCAACCTCCAGGTGGTAGAAGCCAAAAATGAGAGATCACGGGAGGAAGTGGAAATCCAAACACAACATCCATGATGAAAATAATGAAGAACCAATAAAGATATGTTTGCAAAATCTTTTCCTGTAGTAATTCTGTAGAAAATTCTATTCTATTATCGCTCACATGCAACGGATACTGCGCAATATAAACAAATCAGTTTGCTCAGATGAAGCAATTCTTGTGAAACGGATTTGTTTATATTGTGCAGTATTCGTTGCATGTGAGCAATAATAGAAGAGAATTTTCTACAGAATTACTACAGTAAATGATTTTGCAAACATATCTTTATTGACTCTTCGTTATTTTCGTCACGGTTCTTGTGTTTGGATTTCAACCTCCAGGTGGTAGCTAGAGATCTACAGGTGATAGTGATCAGTTCTCCTGGATAAAATTGCCACTTTGGAAAGTGGACTGTATGGCATTTTACCCCATTGGAGTTCCTCCCCTCCCCAAATCCTGCCTTCCTCAGGCTCCACCCCAAAATCTCCAGTTATTTTACCAACCCAGAGCTGGCAACTCTAGCCATGGAATTCAGGAGAAGTCAGCAATGTCTAATCTGGCAGTTGTTCCAGAAAGCCATGGACCCTTTGGAAGAAAAGTGTAGCAAGTGCTTTTGAGAGTACAAAGTCTGTGTGTCTCTTGTTGATGAGGGAGCAGCTACAACTAGCCCTGCACATCTTGGGTTAGGGAAACAATGACCATGCAGGTTACAGAATGTCTGTTTATCAGTATCGCAAAGCAAAAATATCCAATGTGTGGCAAACAGTTGTCAGTTTTCATGCAGTTCATGGCTGTGGTCACACGAGCCAGTTGAAGCAGAGGGGAAGCGAGGCTATTTCCTCTGGAGGAATTTGACATGCAGTTGCAAGATCACACATCCCTTTGTAGCTGCGGGCTCAGCCTGTCACTGTGTGATCAGATGCAACTGCAGGTGAGTTGTGGATTTTTGGCCTTTTGTTTCCTATGCGCATAAATGAGAAATCACACCTCTGCACTGCCCCCTATGGAGTATGTGATAATGTGCATACTGCGAGTGGGGGAGGGGGAAATGGCACCTAGCCTGGATGAATTGATCAGACCATCTCAATGGCATGAAAGTGTGCTTGAACGATCAGACAGGGGAAATCCTGTCCGTGGCCCATGGGAACCTGTTATAGCTGGTCTTTCCCCAGTGTCTTTTAACTCTGCTTCTGCGGCGGAGCAGCACGGGTTGCTGACAACTGTGGGATGCTTCCCAGATATTGCATCCTTTAGATCCATCAGGCATTCACACCTATGTCGGATCTAAAGGTGCGTGTGATCACAGCCTATGATAGGTAGGACAAGGTCGCTCTCATCCAACCTTTCACCCTTGACCTTTTGGGTAGTGGTTTACAGCAGCAAACAGGCTAATGAGCACTCATGGTTTTAATTAATTTATTAGCAGCTTGGGAAATTACAGGAGAAGGGGCCCAAGACTATGTTCCATCCTGATCCCAGGGGAAGCCATTTTTGCTGGTTTTCAAACATAGAAAAAACCAGCATACACCTGCACTTAGGGACTCTTAGAGTCTCACATGCATGGGGGCACAGTAAATGCAGTATCAGATACGTGGCAGCAGCAAAAGTGCATCCATACATAGGCCTGTATGCCTAATTTGTATAAACCTTCCACCTCAAAAGGAGGGAGTGTGTCAGTGTTTCCTCTAAGATGAGTTAGTGCGAGCTAGCTCACAGTTTTTTTAGCCTCTGGCTCACACATTTTTGTCTCAGCTCAGGAAGGACAGCTCCAGAGCAAACTAATTTATGCAGTAGCCAAATCACTCACTCACAACTTTAATGCCAGTAGCTCACAAAGTAGAATTTTTGCTCACAAGACTCCACACCTTAGAGGGAGCATTGGTGTGCGTGTCCACAATTACTAAAGCACTTCTGTTTGAGAGCCCCAAAATAATCTTGGAGAACCGGACTCTAATCTGGGACAACCGGGTTTGATTCCCCACTCCTCCACTTGCACCTGCTGGATGACCTTGGGCGAGCCATAGTTCTGGCACAGCTGTTCTTGAAAAAGAGCCGTTTCTGTCAGAACTCTCTCAGCCCCACCTACCTCACAGGGTGTCTGTTGTGGGGAGGGGAAGTGAAAAGTACGCAGCTGGAGAGTGATTTCAGCAAAGCGTACTTTATTCGATCAGGAAGAAGATACCTTGGCTGGCTCGCAGGCCGGCTTATATTCCCCTGGAAATCGCCACCCAAAACACCCCCCCACTTCCCAATAGGTTATTTTCAGTGGCCGAGAGTTCCATAGGCTCTCGGCCGCGAACCTAGCTCCCTGATTGGTGCGGGCTAGGATCCGCATAGTCCATTGTCTCTTTGAGCGAAGCTCGACGTTTGCTCCTGACCGCGTGGAGCCCAAGCAGGCCACGCGGTCTGAGCTGGATACATTACAGGAAGGGAAAGGAGTTTGTAAGACACTCTGAGACTCCTTTGGGTAGTGAAGGACGGGGTATAAATCCAATCTCCTCCTCCTCCTCCTCTTCCTCCTCCTTCTTGTAAGAGCATGCACATGGCCAAAGGTGTGTGAACAAGCCCTGAACAACAGTTAAAATGATACACAGAACACAGACTGTTTGCACTCCTTGTAGATTCCTACAGTGATTTTTAAAAAGGTGCTAACTGGGAACATTTATCTCCACTTTTCCATGATTCTAAGATTATACAAACAGGGTAGATATTCCCGCTGAGCAGGAAAGCTTGTGCTTCATCTTTTAGAAAGTAGTACATAAAAAAAATTAATAGGGCTTTTCAAGATGTAAGGTGAGTAAACATCTGGCATTCTAAAAAGTCTCTTGCCATATAATTCATTTACCCAAATTGATTATGTAATAATCACAGCTAAACACCTTCACAAGGTGATTGATAGTTGGCTTAGGGAGGCTGTACAGAACATTACGCTCTTACATTACTTTTAAAGGAAAATGGGACAAGATAGCCACACAGCTATAAATATTCAGGGTAGTTCTTGTTTTATCACAATTCACCAGTAATGAAGCATTTTGTATTTAATACACCAATAACGGATTCTGTAGGACTGTTGCTGGAGAACACAGCATCATCTTGTTCATTTAAAAAGTGTCTGGGTTTCAGTGCAGAATGGATAGGAAAGGAGCCGCCACTGACGAATGTGCCACCGGAACATGCTATGACCCATATGAAACACTGGTGGATACTGCCTCCCTCTATGGGATTGTATATTGAAGCCGCCATCATCTGCATTGCTCTTGTTAGAATTTTATGATATTAGGTAGTTGTTTGTGTATATTTTATTGTATTTACTGTTTTATTGCTTTTAATGTTTGTTCGCCGCCTTGAGCAGGTTCTCTGGCAAATTGAAAATAAATAAATAAATAAATAAAAAAATAATAATAATAACAACAACAACAACAACAACAACATTATTATTTCCATCGAAATACAGAACTGACATTATAGATACACGACACATAGAGAGAGCACTATGCCACAGAATATTAGTGGCAAACTGCCATGACATTAACTCCCACCCCCATGCTATTGTGGCGGAATGGGCCTGCTCCAGCCTGCAGGCCCTATTCCACCCCACTCTCCAAGGTTTTCCTAACACCTGGAGAAGCTTTTTGTTCTCTCTCTGGTAACCCGCCACCATCACCTGACCTTTGTAGAAATTGCCCACTGGGAGTGTCAAGACTCCCAGCTCCCCTTCCAAGTTCTGAGGCCTTGCCTCTGTGTCTCCCATTGTCCAGCGCCTGGTCACCATGGGGACAGTTTACTGCCTTCTGTGCCAATTGACTGCCTTTCCACCTGCTTTTTTTAAAGTAGTGTGTCTAAGATGGTGGAGGTCTATGTGGTACAGAGAACCAGCATCCAAAGTTATAAAGTATTTATTAAAAAGAAAATGCTCACAAGCATATGTTTAGCAGAGCATCAGATTGAGTAAACGGATTAGAAAGAAATGGGTAAAACATAATTCCTCTGTCCCTCTCTCTATACATGCCCTATGTTTTAAAAAATAAGACAGATTATTTTAATTAAGAAGTTACAGATCTCTACAGAGTTACTATTACCTTGAAGCTTCCATTACCTTGAAGCTTCCTTCAGCTCTTCAGGCCATCATGTGGCTAATGTCTCCTCAGTTAAGAGTTCTGTCTGCTGTGATGGACTCTGCACCAAAGGGAAGACCTCCTCCTTGCTGCAAGTTTTTATCTTCACCCTTTCCCCTCCCACTGACCCTGTCAGGTCAGCTCAGAGAAGCTTTTCCTGAAGTTTCTAGAAATTTCCTTCCTGAAGTCTCTCTAGTATTTAATTCCTCCAAATCTCTGTTTCCTGCTTGGAGGGGGGGGAACTGGACTTTCGTATCATTTCTAGCTAGACCTGTTAGCAATTATTAAGAGGTAGCTGAGGTGAGCCTGGAAAGCCATTGACTGACTTCCTCCTCCCTGCCTGTTCTGTGCCCAGAGAGGAAAGAAAGAAAACTTTTTAAAACACAAAATGAAGGTTTTGCTTATTTCACCTCCAAAGAAAAAATGCATTTCTTCACAGCTATCATCAAATAATCTGTTTTCTTTGAAAATAACTCCTGGGCCTGCTGTCTAGGATAACATCAAGGTTAAGATGATTAAATGCAAGTAATTTAGTTAATGATGATTAATGCATGAACAAACTGGGGCCATACATTCATTTGCATAGAAACAGGTAATCTCCAAAAGTGCATTTACTTCATCATAATTGGGGGTGGGAGTGGAAATCTAGAACTAGGCTACGTATTGTGGATGGGCTTTATACAAAGATTTTATTTTAAAAGGGAGTTTCAACCTAGAAAATGAGTGATCCCATTCATGCTGTCAAAACAAAGGAGTATCTTGTGGCACTTTCAGAGACTAGTACATTTATTGTATCGTATGTTTTCATGCGCCTTAGCCTGCTTCTTAAAACACATTATATGTTTCATTTATACATGCTGTGATAAGATTTCACCCACTTTGCAGACACAGCTGCTTGTATTCAGTTCAATTTGGGGGTGCCATTTATAAAGTTTAAGGCACCAGTATTGTCCTATTCATTTGGATTGACTGTAGACAGTTGCTGTTTCACAGTGTATTAGAGGGTGGCCAAGAGCCATCGAGGCTCGTGAAAGCCACTTGTGAGCCATTTAGTAGACCAGGTAGGAAATGTAAGCAGGTAGCAGCAGTGGCCAGGAGTGCCTTTTATCAGCTTTGATTGGTTAGCCTGGGCAGAAAAGATCTGACCACTGTGGTGTACACATTGGTTAAACTTAGATTAGATTACTGCAATGCACCCTACATGGGGGTTAGGGTTGCCAGCCTCCAGGTAGTGGCTGGAGATCTCCTAGGATTACAACTGGTCTCCAGGCAACAGAGATCAGTTCACCTGGAGAAAATGGCCATTTTGTAAGGTGAACTCTATGGTATTATCCCATTGAAACCCCTCCCCTCCTCCCCAAACTCCACTCTCCTCAGGCTCCACCTCCAAAATCTTCAGGTATTTCCTAACCCAGAGCTGGCAACGCTAGTGAGGCTGCCCTAGAGAAGTGTACAGAAACGTCAGTTGTTGCAGAATGCTGCAGGGAGGATGTTGACTGGAGTGGTTTGTAGGGACCATATCATTCCAGTCTGGCTTCCTATCTGTTTCCAAGCACAATTCAAGGTGCTGGTACTGACTTTAAAGCCCTAGATGGTTTGGGACCAATATACCTGAAGGACCACCTACTCCACGAACCTACCCAACCACTACAGTTATCTTTTGAGATTCTGCTTCAGATGCCCCTGTCTTCTGAGGTTAGCCATGTGGCAACCCAGGAGTGGGTTTTCTCAGTAGTGGCACCAAAATGTTAGAACTCTCTCCACAGGGGGGTTTGTCTGTGTCCTTCTGTTGCCATCTTCTGCCCGCAGCTGAAGCCTTTTTTGGTTTCATTTGCCTTTCACGGTCACCATTTATTCCTTCCTCTTTCCTGCCCAATATTTTCATTGTTTTTATGTTTTTGTATGTATTTTAGCTCTGGTTTTAATTCTTTGAGTGATGTACTTTGGGGTTGTTTTTAATGGTTTTTAAGATGTGATTTTATGATGTATATCTTGATTGGTTAGTTGCCTTGGTGGCCCCTAGGAAAGCAGAAAGACAGGGTATTAATTTTGGAAAATTAATTGAGTATCAAAGTTGCTGTTTGCCTTTTCTGCCAGAAACATCTGCTCTCCCCTGGGGTACTGCATAAGTGGAGAGTTCCGTTGAGAAGAATTTTCAGTCATACCTAGGGTAGTTCTACACAGTCAGTCACACCCAGAAGTTGCCAAGGTCACATGCCTTGCCGTGTCCCTGCCCCCCACCCCTCCTGCTGGTTGCCAGGTTCATCCTGACAGTCCTGGTCATATCCAGAACCTTCTCCTCTTCAGTTTAGTAATATTAGTTAAACTTGTGGGGGAACATAACACACCAAGTTAAAAATTCAAATCAAGAAAGATACTTTTGTGGGTAAACAGATTGTGTGAAAAATCCCAACAGGTATACACAAGATAAATAAAGAGAACACAATAGAAAAGAATGCCCCCCTCCCCCAGCTCTGCACAGATACAAGTTTGCTGTACTAGAGCTAAAGCACAGAAAGTTATTAGGCTAGAAAATTAACCCACCTCTCAGTTTAAAATAGGCCAGACAGCATTTTCCCCAGGATGGTTCTCTCTCTTTCCTACAAGGGGCAGAGTGGAGAAAGAAAATGCTTTCCCCCAAAAGTACAAAAAAGGTAGAAT
Organism: Gekko japonicus; assembly: GCF_001447785.1. Classification (NCBI taxonomy): domain Eukaryota; kingdom Metazoa; phylum Chordata; class Lepidosauria; order Squamata; family Gekkonidae; genus Gekko; species Gekko japonicus. Next base: position 1,636,188 of record NW_015164669.1, read on the forward strand.
TTTGCTTTGGTCTCTTAGCCAGTGAGGCTTGGGGACCAGGGCTTCATGGCACTTGCAAATTTGGAATGAGCAAATGGGGAAAACTAGTTATGAAAATACTCTATGTTCTTAATTACCAAGTGCAAATCTGGAAAAACAAACCCAGTGTTTTGACTGGCTTGTTTAGGTTTGCCAACCTCCAGGTGCCACTGGAGAGCTCCTGCTATTACAGTTGATCTCCAGAGGACCCAGATCCATTTCCATGGAGAAAATGGCTGCTTTGGAGGGTGGACTGTATGGAGTTACATCCTGCTGAGGTCCCTCCCCTCCCCAAAATCCACCCTTCCAGGCTCCACCACCAAAATCTCCAGATATTTCCCCATCCTGAGCTGGCAAACCTATTGTTCCTGAATAATATTATATAAAACAATATATTTAACAGTTACATAATCAAGTCGTAGGAACTATCTTGAAGAGGACAATGAGCCAAAGGTGGTCCCTGAGGCCGTTCTGTCGCTTCTTGGAAGGTGCTCATTAGCTTGTCCTCCCAGAATCCAACTTGGGATCAGTTTTACTTTATAGACTGCTAGGATCTCAGCATGTGAAATGAAAAGGGACTTGTTTAGGGTAGCTTCTTCCCAAATTCAAACCCGTTTTGTTTTACTCAACATAGAAACATTGTTCTGCTCTTTCATAAATCTGTTATTATTATGTCAATGCAGCCTACAGAGAAGCATGTTAGAAGAATTTGTGTCTGGATTTAAGTTACCAATAAATTCTTGTGATTTGTATTTGAAATGTATCCCTCTTTTTGACCAGAAGACCTCTCAAAGTGGCTTAAACCCATCCAAAGAGATATTTTCTTCTTTGATTTGCAGTCAATTATGGTTCCCCCCCCCCCCAGGACTCAGGAAAAATATATGAAATGTTGATTTCTCCACCAGACTAACTCTCTGTTGGAGCCTTCTGTAGATATAACCCTACAAGGATGAATAGTCTGCCTATAATGTTGCAGTTAAACCATTTCAGTGTTCTATCCCAAAGGCTTCTGGTCTCAGGTGGCAGTGTCTTTCTCTGTTTTCCAAAGCTACCAGGCAAGAAGGGCTTTCCAAAGCAAAGTCATTCAGTCCAAAGGTCAGGGTTCCAGAGGTATCACAAGGTAGGGTTGCCAGCTCTAGATTGGAAAACACCTGGAGACTTTGGGGGTGGATCTGGGAGGGGAGGGGCCTCAGCATGGTCCAATGTCATAGAGTCCTCCCTTCAAAGCAGCCATTTTCTCCAAGGGAGCTGATGTCTGTCAGCTGGAGATCAGTTGCAAAAGCAGGAGATCTCCAGGCCCCACCTGGAGTCTGGCAACCCTATCACAAGGCACGGTTATTTAGTCTGAGGTCTGGTATCTAGGAAACAGGCAATGAGATATCAGCATTTGCTATACTCACTGTTATGTCCGCTGACCACCACTAGGCGCCAGCGATTTACTGCCGAGCTTAACTTCCTAGGAACAATAGGGACTAGGCTCCTGGATTTTCCTTGGGGAACCGATAGGGACTTTGGCGGGAGGTTTAAACCCACCAACAGGGTTTAGGGGTGTTCCCAGGTGCTGCATATAGTTGGCCACTCGGCCAGTGTTCTGTGTTCTCGTTGTGTACCAGCAAATCATGCTGATCACTACAACCGTCTCTGTGGCTTCTACATGCGTCTAACCCACTACACAACACTCACTGTACCCACACCCTACAGCACCTCCCAGGAGACTTTTTATAGCCGAACTTGTAGTCCTCGGCCCTCATCCTGCAAAGACTCCTCTTCCCCCTTAGCAAGTAGCAGCTGATGATGAGCCAGGAGATGGGCACTTCACCTTTTAGCTTGTAGCTCTTTTCTCAGCCTTTGCCTGTGTTGTTGTAATGGTATAGCCTTTGCCTGTGTTGTTGTAATGGTATAGATGACCTTGGAGGACTGGAGATGGCTAACTGACTTTTACCTGCTGGAGTAGAGCTGGAGGGTAAAGGTGAACTGTTGGGCATAGGCTCTTCTTCACCAGCTTCTGGCTGTAAGTCTTGGCATTTCTGTTCCTCATTATCCAGCCAGTTTGCTTCTGTTGAATCTGGGCTGACTACATAGAGCCAGAGGTCGATTCGGGGGGGATCGTGGGGGATTGCCGTTCCCCCGGGTGAGGGGGGGCACACGACGAAGCCCTGCCCCCCGCTTCCGGCCGCCCCGCTTCCGGCCCTCATTCAGCCAGGAGGAGGCAGGAGAAGAGGGAGGGTAAGTTGCTTCCTCCCCGCCTCTCCCCACCCCTGCTTGCCTGGGGCCAGGGAGGGCCTTTGCGGGGCTTCCTCGCACTCCCGCTGGCCTTGCAGGTCCACCGCTGGGCCCCTAATGGGGCTCGGCAGTGGAGCCGCAAGGCTGGCGGCGGCCGGGACCGTTGGGGGTGGGGGGCCTTCACGGGGCTTCCTCGCACTCCCGCACCTTTAAGACTAACAAATGGCACCTTTAAGACTAACCTTTAAGACTAAGACTAACTGAGTGGTGGGTGTGGCCTTATGATACACTTCTGGTGATGTCAGGGGGTGTGGCCTTATGACACATTTCCGGTGATGTCAGGGGTTGTGGCATATGCTAATAAGGTATGCTAATGAGTTCCCCTAGCTCTTTTTCTACGAAACGACCCCTGCATAGAGCTCCTTCTCCTCTGCGGAGTCCACACTATCACTGGCTGACCCATGACAATCAGAGATGTTTCTTCTGGGGCACCAGCATGGCTTTAAAAACAACAACTTTAGTACACAGCATGGCTTATCCCACGATCTGGACCCTGCATTGCCATAAGAAAGGTGAGGAACACTGTTCATCATGCTCAATGTGAACTTTGAAGAAAACAGGAATAAAATGGCCACCAGGAAACTCCCCTCCAAAATATCATTCATTGCACTGCCACCCAGAAATGCCACCTACTGACTGAACTGTATAACAATACGCTGACATGCACTTAAGCAATACTGAACAAAGCCTCCGTGTTGACCACAAAATACTTTGCTAAAATCAGGCTCTCGTAGGAGGACACTGGAAGTTAGCTTGGCCTTGATGCAGTCAGAATCCTGCTGACAAGATTCAATACAGGCTTCTGGCCAAGTTCAGTGACAGAGCTTATCTTGGAAGCCTGCACCAAATCTTCTTAGTGAGATTTTGACTGCATCAAGGCCCAGTGAACTGCCAGTGTCATTCTTAGAGCTCTTGATTTTAAACAAAGCTTTTCTAGTCTGTAGTACCCAGCTAAATGAGGGAAAAATTGGACTTGTTTCTTGATGCCGGGGATTAGATGCTATATAGTAAGCATGAGACTTCAGGAAATTTTAAAAACTGTCAGCTAAAAGCAGGCTCCTGCCCAAGGTGGGGAAAAAAACCCAGCAGCTATTTTATGCCATGCGGGGGTGGGGGTCAAGGGGTAGTAGCAGTGGCGTGACACATCTTTCAGTGTACCCCATTCAATCAGCTGTTCTATGTGCTGGGTCACCCTTGGCCACAGCACAATTTGCAGTCTTTTTTAATTCTCTGGATGCCTCCATAGGGCACACCAAGGCAATTAAGCCTTTCTCTTCCTATGTTAATTAGTGACTAATATTTTGCACACAATTTTGTAGGAAACAACATCTTTCATAGACTTGTACAACTGCTGCCTGGGGTCTCCTTACCCTTTGTAGGTTCCTCTTAAAGCAGTAAGCATGTTGCTTAGTTTCCGAATGAAAAAAATAATCTAAGTCATGAAGCCTCACAATGAGTTCATTAAATATTCCTAGAACAGTTTGTTTAGAGCCGTTTTGAATTTGTTTCAAAACCTGAACTTTCAGCCAAATAACTTTCTTAACCAAGACCTCCTTAAAGCTGAAGTAGGTTAAAAGCACTTGAAAAAAACACACACACCCAGTATGCATGCATGAAAATGCTGACTTTATAAACACTTAAGAACTTTTTAAAAAACAGTGAACTGACCACCACCTCCAAACTTCGAACTCCCCAGTGAGGCCTATAAATAAGCTAATTTGACATTACCTGCTTCAGCCAACTCTGACTTATGAGTGTGCAAATTTTTCACTCTGAAAATATGGGGAAAGGGTGTTTTCCCCATGCGTGCATAAATCAAAGAAAGCTGAATAAGTTGGATTTTTTTTTTTAAAAAATCCCCTCATAACATCCTTTGGATTAAACCCGTGTGACAAAGAAAAATGTGAAGAATCAATATTTCACCCTTATCAGCGAATAACTAGCTATTGCTAATCAGTCTAAACAGAAACAAACCTAGCTGATTGAAATCTCTCAGAAACCAATGAGTTCTTTCAGCAATGTTCTATCAGGTTTCAAGACTCAAACGTTGAGTGTTTTCTTGATCAGCACCCCCCTCCCCTTTAACCTCTCTAACCTCCCACTGCTTCCTCTTTATGTTCCCCCCCCCCCCAAGAATTGCTTCCTTTTTATTTCCCCCCCCCCCCAAGATAGTTCTGGACATACCTTTTTCTTTTTGACTGTCTAATCTTCATTCCCTTGTGCTATTGCCAATGCTCTCTTGACAGTAATGCTTCCATGAAACCTTTTGTTCCTGATCACTTAGATGTAGATGGTTGCACTGAACCCAGTGCATACTTAACAGCATCTATTGGAGTACCAAGACTAAGACCCACAGATCAAGAAAACATAGAGCAGTGATTCCCAGTATGGTGCCTGTGGGTGCCATGGTATCCACTTATCTTTTTGAGTCCTGGATGCCAGCCTCCAGGTGGGACCTGTGTCAGCGTATTGGAAGCGCAAATAATGACTCAATCCAGAGTTGGCTAGTGCTGAGCTATTTACAGTGGTTTATTTACAGCAATATATACATAGAGTCCATATAGCACTTGCAGTATCCAATTCTCCAGGCAAACTGACAAAGTGCTTCGCTTTTAATCCAATTCACAAGAGTGATGAAGAACACACAGACTGTACTGAATATATACGTCTCAGCACCAATCAGATTCAAGTGCTGACTCATGGTGACAGTAGTCAGGATGATGCAACCTATGCTCTGGTGACTTGTCACATGACACTCCATCTGTCACCACAGATCAAGATGATCTAATAGACTACCTTTACCTTTACCTTGGCTGTCATCTTGCTTGCTATACATCATAGTATGCCATCAACCTCCCCCCCCCCCGAATTACAGCTCGTCTCCAGACTATAGAGATCAGTTCCCCTGGAGAAAATGGATGCTTTGGAGGGTGGACTCTGTGGCATCGTATCCCAATGATGTCCCTGTCCTCCCCAGACTCCATCTCCAAAACTCCAAGAGTTTCCCAACCTGGAATGGACAACACTACGTCCCCATCCCCTGCTGGTGGCCGGGAGGACCTGGCAACCCTACACTTGCTTCTTCTTCAAAGCATCTCTTCCCCAAAGCAAAGAGCCAGTCCTGGCTTTTCTCCTCATTAGAGCAGGAGATGCTTCAGAAATAGGGTTGACAGGGCCTTTTCTCACTCTGGGGGGGGATTGGGGGTGTTCTGGGGTGGTCGGGGACATGGGCCACATGCTCGGCTCACTTTAAAGGGTCTTTCTGCAAGCAATATCCCCTCTGGATATGGTAGGTCATTTGTAAATCTGGAAATGGAAGGTCATCTGTAAATGCAAGACCTATTGCAATTCTGCAGGGCGTACAAGACAGAGATGTTCCACCAGACCTATGGTTGAGGACAGCAATGGTCTCCATTCATCTAGCTTGGCTTTCCTTCCTTCTCCCCTCACAGGGTAAGGACACAATTGGTGTATCTTTTATGAGCCATCTATAAGCTATTACTGATTTTTAAGGTGTTCTAATTGTTTTAATTTGACTATGAATGTACTTATATTGGAAGAGTTGTTCCCTGTTTTGAGACCTGTTGCACAGGGGAGGGCAGATTTCAAATGAATGAATGAATGACTCGAACAGGTTGAAAGAGGCAGCCTGCTGGGCAAGCATGGATTTTGCACTTCACATCTTGACTACTCTTCCCACTGCAGTCTTTTCACTTAGCTAAAAAGTGCATACACATCTTCTGAAATGAAGATAACAGTCCTGATCTCCTTCCCATTTCTAGTACCACACTTGCACTGGAGAGAAAAGGGCTTTTGATCACACCAGAACACATAGCAGCACTTTGAGGAGAGTGAAGGAATTAGGCTTCCATTTGTTTAGAATAACAGTGCCATCTTTTCTTCTTCAAAGCATCTCTTCCCCAAAGCAAAGAGCCAGTCCTGGCTTTTCTCCTCATTAGAGCAGGAGATGCTTCAGAAATAGGGTTGACAGGGCCTTTTCTCACTCTGGGGGGGGATTGCCTGTCCCTATTCCTACGTATTTAACAGCAGACTGAAACCAGAAACTAGCAAGAGATGTTCCTCCTATCAATCTTAGTCTGGTCATCTACAGAAACCCTCTTGGATATATTTTCTTTTATGAGTTTCTGTGAAATTCCCAGGAAGGAACATTTATGAAGTGTCTTAGAGCAATCATTTGCCATAAACTTAAATTTACTGCTAAAAAGTCTTGAGTTCTTAATAAGAGTCTTTGCAAATTGCTTTCAGCAGGGATGTACATTTTACAAGTTATACAGAGCAGAAGATAAATCAAATACTTCTCCTAAATTACTCAACAAATGTAAGTAATAATATTACTTATTATTTATTATATTTTTTATATTTTTGTGTATATTTATTATATTTTTGTTATGTGGTGCAGAGATGTTGATGTGTGTGTAGATAGCTGGTTGTGGCAGCTTTGGCAACATCTCTTTTGAGAAGTCACAGGTAAAGCAGAAACTCTACTAAGTTTGATATTGCAGCCCTTCATTAGTTAAAAAAAAGTTTGTTTCTTCCATCAGAAGTGAGACTAGGTTTGTACATTGCTGCCCCCTTATGTCTGCAATGAAACTCCAAGGATTTTAGTAACACATATCACTATTACTTACATTAGTTTATCAAGAATCACTAGCTTGTGAACTAACCAGATCTGAGGTAGGCAAAAGACCAGCTAATACATTTGTACAAATTCCATTTAGATAAAATCCATGCAGTTAAACAATGCTGGCAGTGGAATGTTAAATTTCAGGTTAATTGGCACAGTCTTAGGAGGACAATCGAAAACCAAAAAAATCCCTGTGACGATGTGATGCTAAACAATATTTCATTAAGAATCAAAATTATACAATATCAAAAAGTGAACAGTTATAGTGGTAAATGTAGACGGTGGTCTCCGAAATGTCATGCCGTTTCGATGATAAACCTTCCTCTGAACAAAGATGCGTGACATGTACTGACTCTCAACAATTCATTTCCTCTGGTGCCGTATCAAAATTTCATAGGTATCACTGATGATTCAACACTCATGATAGCTGTAATTTCTAGTAGAGTTTCCAAAACAAAGAGCAGGAACTAAAATAAATATCAAATTCAGATGCAACAACCAAATTGTAGTTTGCCCAGTGTGCACAGGGTTCAAGTTCATTAGGTCACTTCTTCTGCTCCCTATGGGTGGAACAGTTCTCGTCCTCATTTCCCAATCTGTGGACATTAGTTTCCCTTTGGATCACATGAAATCCCATCAAGCCACATTTGGAAATATAGTCTGATATGGGTTTCTAGCTTATGTTTGGAGACCTAACAACGGTCTATAGTAATCATCATCATCACCACCACCATTGTATGGCAGTGTGTGTAGTATAGGCAGAAGATCCTAAGATTGTCTAGCAGCTAGAATTTCTAGGTCTTTTAGTGTTATGCACCACTAGGTGGTGAGCTAAATGGGTTGTTTTTTTTAAGGCAAGATATGTTTCAGAGGTGGTTTGACATTGCCCGTCTCTGAATCATGAACTCTGGTATTCCTTGGAGGTCACCCATCCAAATACTAACCAAGGCCAGCCTTGCTTAGCTTCTGATATCTGATGAGATCAGGCTAGCCTACAGTAATTCTAGTTTATCCAAAAGAAAGTTTGAGTCCAGTGGCATCTTTAAGACCAACAAAGCTTTATTCATACCTTGAATAAAGCTTTGTTGGTCTTAAAGGTGCCATTGGACTTAGACTTTGTTCTGCTACTTCAGACCAACACGGCTACCTCGCCTGGATCTATAGTTTATCCAATTCAGACACGATAGCAAACTACTGTGAACCAGGAAGTGAAGGAGGAAATCAGAGAAAGCGCAAAGCCCATTAACATGGCCAAATCACTTTGGCTGCAACATCTGCATTGGGCTTGTGTGTTTAATCTCTGTTAGTGCAAGAAATCTTATGTATGGAAAAGAAACACAAATTCAGTCCAAACTTTGTAAATCCCACAACCATGTGACTTACCAACTACCTTATCGCATAGTACAGTCTATCAACAACTTTACTACCCCACCTGCCATTGTGTGAACAGGTCCTGTACCTGACTCTCAGGACCACATAATGTTCAGAATAGCATTGTCAAACCCGAAATTCCTGCTCCTTCCCAACACTATTCCTACTGTTGGGCATAAACTGTAGATATGAAATTATGTGCACATCACCTTTTTGTTTACAAAAAACGAAGCTTTGCAGGCTTAATATAAAAATGAGACATAATCATGAACTATTGGAATAAATGTTGTGAACAAATCCCCCCTTCTTTAGATATCCAACCTTGAGCAGTCCAGGGAGCAGTTACACTTGGAAATTCCTTTCTGTTTTATTTTTTTGCTTTGTTTTTCCTGGTGTCTGTGGAAGCCTGGAATACTAGGGGTAAATGTGTCTCCTATGTAAAAATTTCCATGACCCCAAGTTTCAGGGATCTCAGGAAAAGAGCAAATGTGTATTGCAACTCAGAAATTTTAAAAATCTCTCTTGTGCCACAGGAGCAGGCGGATCAGTAGGAGGGGGAGAGGTAGGAACGTTCTGTTCCACTGACAGAAGTACCTTGCATGAGCAGAAAATTTAGTCTGTATCCAATCCATAATGTGAATAACTAGCCCTTTGAAGAGAGGCAGCTGGTGGGAGACTGCTTCAAAATGGCATGTGTGTGCTAAAAAAAACAGTTTAGCATTTTGGAGCATTAACAGCTTTGAAGGAGTGTTTTTGTTTCTACGCTGCAAAACATGGGTGCACTTTTTCTGGTATCTTATGGTCATGTATGCATACAGTCACAGGACTTTTTAAAAAATTATCCCAGTTTCTGCTGTTTATTCCTTGGGTTTTGTGCCATGAATTCCCATGATATTTGATGGAAGACCATTGGAACAATATCCCAGGAGTTCAGGCAAACCAAATCCCAACTGGTAAGTCTGTTCATCCCTAACAAAAACTTCCTGATCAGCAAATTCTGGTTGTGTACAAGGTTGGTGCTACATCTATAAGAGCTGAAGGCTGGACTCAGCTGCTAAGCTTTTCTTTTATACAATTGTTAAGTCATTTCTTGTTTAGGCCTATATAATTAGACATTTAGAATGAAAGTTCAAAAGGTGAGAGATTTAAAAACAGAGGAGACAATAAAAACAGTGAAAAAGGTTGAAGCCAAAGTAAAAGAGACTGTTCAAAGACCGGAGGTGATGGAAAACAAAGATCTTCTTACAAAGACCAACTTTTAAGACTACAAATGGAAAAATCAGCATATGTTCTGAGATTTCAAGGTGCTCCTGAACAGCAAGATGAGAACCTGAAATATTAAGTGAAGCATTGGCCCCAATGACAGGTTTAACGGTGGACACATTGCAAAGCAATCTGGACTTAGTATATTGGACATATCCAGAATTTATTAAGAAAAAGAACCTGCCTAGGGAGATAGTGGCAAGATTCTCTAAAAGATCAACAAGAGATGTGGTGCTCAAGGCCACAAATGGGACTACCTTAAAAATTAAAGACGAAGAAATCAGAGTCTTAAAAGACATTCCATTTGAAATAAGAAGAAAGAGGATACAATACAAAAACTTAACCAGCTCCTTGCAGAAAAACTCCACCCCCTACAGATGGATAGTACCCAAAGGATTGGTCTTCAACTACAAAGATAAAAAATAAAAGATAGACTCTGTTTTAAAAGTGAAGCTGTTCTTGGAACAACAACAAAGACTAGTGAATAAAAAAGATACAGCAGAGGAAAAAAACATTGAAGAAAAAAGCAGCATACAGGGGACAGAAGAATCCGAATCAACAGCGAGCAGTAATCCAGAAGAAGACTCTGAATCAGAATTAGGGGTGGTAGATCCAAAAGTCCTGAAAGTCAAATGGAAGTATACAAAGAAGAAAGATAAAGGAAAGAAACAGATCTAGTAGAATAGTTAGAGCCTAAAAGTCTTATTGTTTGTATTTTACTTGATTTATATTCATAATTACCAGTTTGTAATAGAAGCAGTAGAAATTAGCTATATTCCAAAAACTAAATTTTATAGAGAGAGCTTTACTAAATATGCATTTAATCATTATATATGATCCTTCTATAGCTTATTTTAGGTAGAGTGTTAGTGTTGTAGTGTTTGTTGTTTTTGTAGTCAGAAAATAATAATATTATTATTTTTTATAAAAGTCAGCAACATAATATAATCAGGACAAGATTTTACCTTGTGCTGTATGTACTTGTTTGGTTACTTCACTGATTCTCAGTTTAACCTTATGGTAATCATATCATTATCACAACTCCTTAAATTCTAAATTTATTGGTGAAATGTCATTGCACTGGAAAGGGAATATGGCTGGTTCCATTTGAGAATATGTTTCCTTTGAGCTTTGCTACAATGATGCAATGGTATTTTGGCATTTGATCTATTTATTACCCTCTAATATTGCAGTTTTAGTTATTCATATTAATGGTAAGATCCACATTAAATCCTGCAGTTTTATAATTTTAAACACTCATATTTGGTTGAGAACATGCCACAGGTAAAAAAATATATTTAAAAGTCAACAACCTTGCTTGGTAAATGAAATACAAAAATGTTCAAGATTCCCCCCCCCCCCCAGCATGTTGTATTGGACCTATCATACAAAAAAAAAAGTTTGCTTTCCCAACCATAATTAAAATATATTAAAAATTGGATGCAGCAATTAAAATTAAAAATGGCTTTAACGTTGGAAGATTAGTTAAGAAAGGTTACAAAGTGTCTACTTTTAGTTTGGGACTACATTTCGAGTGCCACACAGGAACAGTACAATTCTCTCCAATTTTTAATAGAATTCATGCCAATCCAGATTTTATTAGACTTGATTATGCGATTGAGATTTATGACCTCCAGTGGTGATTTCAGAAATATTGAAATTAATTGGATGTCAATCTATTAACAAGGCACTCCGGAAAAGTGCCCTCCTGCTTAAGCGCTACTTAGAATGGTGATCCCTGATTTTTTTTAAAAAAAGATTTTTGATCACATTAATATCACTTGCAAACGCTTTACAGAGTGGAATTCAAGAAGAGCTGTCCTTATTTTGTTTGAAAGACGGACATGAGTCTCCCAAAAGAAAAGCAGGCTGTATTTAGGCCCAGCTCTTCTAAAGTTGGTAACAGATGACCTACTTAAACATTCGATAGTACCAAAATATCATTGTGTTACAGCACTTGTGGCATGAAAAGTTGTCTTTGATACCATAGAAAGAGAGATGCTCCTGGATAATTTCTTTGCTGCTAACCAGGACCATTATTATTTGTAATCAAAACCCCATAAATAGATACATGGCAAAGGCTGGGCAAAGTATCTATGTATGTAGGTTTGGTTTAAAGTGCTGGTGACAGCCTATAGGCCTTATCATTATTGTTATCACATTCTCCCTGTATATTCCCTGCACCAGTTACATCTTCAGAAAGCCTCCTCTTTAAGGTGCCCCCCCTTGGGCCTTTCCATACAGTCAGGATGCCAACTCTGGTGTGGGAATTTCCTGGATATTTTCAGGTATTGACTGGGGAGGGTGGAATTTGGGGAAGGAAGGGAGCTCAGTTGGGATGTGGTGCCACAGAGTCCACCCTCTGAAGCTGCCATTTCTTTCAGGGAAACAGATCTCTATCAATCAGTCGGAATTCCAGGAGGATTCCGGGCCCCACCCGAAGTCTGGCAACCTTACATGCACAGCCACAGCAAGGTCATGGGCTTTTTGCAGTGACGGGTCCAGTCTTTTAGAATGAACTGCCAAAGTGGGTGAAGTAGGGTTGCCAAACCCCCCCGGTTTGCCAGGGGTCCCCCATTTTGGGGGGGTTCTACCCGCTGTCGTCTTGCAGGGAAATGCCAGCTTCGTGCTCTTAAAAGGGAAACGCGGCTGCTCTTAAAGGGGAAACGCCGGCTCCTGCATTTAAAAAGGAAACACCGGCTCTTTTAAGTGTAGGGAACTGCCATTTCTGGAGATCTGGCACACGGGCGGGGGGCAGGGGGGGACGTAATGTCATCACGTCGGGGATGCCCCGCCCCCTCTAGGAATGCCCCCAAAGTCCCCCGCTGGGGGTGGAAGATGGACTTGGCAACCCTAAGGTGAAGAAGGCATCTTTGCTTGCTACATTTAGGAAGACATGTAAGGCTGACCAATTCCAGAGAGAATTTGGAAGAGGGTAGATTTTCCCTGCCAATTCAGCCGCAAATGTGTTCATCCTATGTGTTTTAGATCTCTTCCCCACCAGCCTATAGTTGGTGCTCTGTGGTATCATTCCTGGAGTGCAGCCACACAAGCTGGAGAAGTTTGCCATATTTATCGATTGACTTCATTTATAACCCACCTTTCTTCCCAATGGAGGCACAGACATGCTCTTCCCATTCTCCTCTTCTCCATTTCATCATCACAACAACTCTGTGATGTAGGTTAGGCTAAGAGTGTGTGACTGGTCCAAGGTTACCCAGCGAGCTTCCATGGCAGAGGGGGGATTTGAACCTGGGTCTCCCAGATCCTAGCCCAGCACTCTAACCACTACACTATACTGGCTCTAACACATTTGTTGATTTACCTTTGGTGCTGATACTAGAAACAAAATAGCAGAAGTTAGGCTACTCTAACAGAGAGAAATACCAAATGAGTGGTAGTTTTAAAAGATAAATGAAATTGTTAGTTTGCTTACACTTTCTTGAGTATCTCAAACATGTTACCTCGGAGTTATTTAATAGAGGAACTAAAATTGACAGCAAACATTAAATTGCTAAAATAACCTACTGCTAATAAAATAAAATAAGGATCCTATGTCATCCAGCTTACTGCAGCCCATAAAATATCTTGTATACCAAGTAGTAGCATTTTTTAAAAGTAAAGGTTTCCCTTGCTCGAAGGCTAGTTGAATCTGACTCTAGGGGGTGGTGCTCATCTCTGTTTCCAAGCCAAAGAGCCAGCGCTGTCTGAAGACATTTCCATGGTCATGTGGCCAGCATGACTAAATACCAAGGTGCATGGAACACCAAAGCAGTACCTATTTCTCTACTTGCAATTTCTTGCTTTCAAAATGCTAGGTTGGCAGGAGCTGGGGACAGAGATGGGAGCTCCATCACGTGGCACTAGAGTCTTGAACTGCTGAACTAGAGACCTTCCGGTCTGCAGGCTGTTCAAACTCAGAAGAATTATACATCACAGTACATTTTTGTTGAAAAGGATTACCCTGAAAGAACTGTACTAGGTATGATGTGACAATCTTTAGCAACAGCTGTTGGCCCTATTACCAACTTGAGAGAGCAGTAAAATGCAAGTGATGTTTTAGAGCACACCAGGTAGCAGTATAACAATACATGTGCATAGTACTAACTACACAAATTAGACTGAACGTGTGCAACTGGTGTGTGTGTGTTTTCACCTAGTTTGAAAAAAATATGCACTATGTGTATTTTCAGATGCACTAATCAAGTCACCAGAACACTGGAGATAACTGTGGCCTTTTTCGTTCCAATAACTATAAGAATTCAGACAAACCACAGATGATGCACTTCTCTTCCTGATTTTTAAGAAAACCATTTGTGTATACATATTTTTTCTAAACAAGTCATGCCCTTAACACAGCCTTGGAATTGCATATGTGACTATGGGTAAGCCCGTGATTAAAGTGAGCTAAAAGAGAGAAGACAGACCAAGAAACTCAGAGATTATTTCATAACCTCTGAGCTACATTTAGCCAGCTAACGTAATAATAGAATTCACAGTTCAAAGCAACCACTTACTAATCAATTAGAATGGGTCAAATTTCTATCAGTTTTCTGCCCAACCAATAAACCAAAAGAACACAGCAGTTTTTGTATTACTGATTTGAATTAATAATCTGTTAGATGGACCACATCTCTAATCTTCAGGTTTACATAAAGGATATTAGCACACATATCTATATGGCACATAGGTTCAATGTACATGTGTGACAGACTGCACATTAAAAGCTCATAAGTGCTGTGTAAACATGTGAAGGACTGTGAAGGGTTAATGCCTCACAGAGCCAGAGAGCCTTGAGTGACAAGCTACTCAAAGGAATTTGATTGGATAGCATCAGTTGAGCAGAAATAGTTGGGGACTAACTGCTGAACTCAGTTTAGCCCTGATTGAGGAGAGTTTAGGATTAACTGAAGAAAGTCTAGCACTGACAGAGGACTGGGAAGGTTGGCAAGGAAGAGTGGGAAGATCAGTGAAGACCCCCATTCAGGCCAAAAAAAGGATAGATCTTCTAATTAGAGAAGTGATTCCCTGTCTAGTTGGAAAGGGAGATAGCTCTAAAGCAGGGGTGTCGAACTCATTTGTTATGAGGCCTGGATCTGACATAAATGAGACCTTTTTGGGCTGGGCCATGTATGTCATAAAATGTAATGCCAGATAGCGGAGATATAAACTTTATAAAGGACAAAGACAAACACAATTAAAGATTTTTTAAACTTAAAAGAAAACATGCTTAAAACATTAGCATTCTTGCAATATTTTGTTTATTTAACAGTCTCTGATAACTGACACCTCTTGCTCTGAATCATTGCATCAAAATCTGGAGACAATGTGCTGTGTATCTGTAAGTTGCAAACCTACATTTGATGTATTGACAATCATTACAGAAATCTCATGGTCAATGCTCTGAGCCTACATGAAATGGCTGGGCATTGTGAGCTTTTGTACATAAGTTGCATCCAATGCTCTCTCAAAGCTGTGGAGTCTTGTGAGCAAAAATTCTACTTTGTGAGCTACTGGCATTAAAGTTGTGAGTGAGCAATTTGGCTACTGCATAAATTGTTTTGCTCTGGAGCCATCCTTCCTGAGCTAAGACAAAAATGTGTGAGCTAAGACAAAAATGTGTGAGGCTAAAAAACTGAGCTAGCTCACACGAACTCATCTTACAGGGAACACTGGTTGCATCATGTGCTGGTCAAGAACACGTGAAAGCACCATGACATAGAATGAGGGCTATGTGTTTGTCTACAAAACTATGGTCTTAACTAGAGAAATAACTAACATTCCTATGAGACAGTGCAAGAATAGAGAGACAGCTATGTATAGTGGTCAGTATCCGCCTAATATCTGGGAATTCTAAGTTCAAAACCCTTGGTCTACAAAAGAAATGTGCTGGGTGAACTTGGTCTGAACACACACTCTCAGCCTAATCCACCTCACTGGCTTGTTGTCATTCCTCCTCTAAAATAGCTCACATTGTTTTCCTATGGAGAAAGAGTAGATCATGAGGGCATGAATATAGTGAAAAAAGGAAGGGAACCCAGTTGCCCTCAGGTGAGACCTGGCATAACAAACCCAACAAATCTCTCTCTCTCTCTCTCTCTCTCTCTCTCTCTCTCTCTCTCTCTCTCTCTAGAGAAACAAAAAGAT
>NW_015164669.1:1652157-1660761 GCF_001447785.1 Gekko japonicus
TTTCCCTCCCTCCCCCCTCCCCAAGGGAGGGGGAGGGGAGGAGCCTCAGCCAATAGAGGGAAGAGAGGCTTTGCCCTGTAGCTCCTGTGTGATTGAGACAGCCTGGCAAAGCCAGCTGTGACACAGAAGGAAGCAGGAGAGTGAGAGAAGGAAGCAGATGAAAGCCAGTTGCATGCAGGCCAGGTATGAGCCTTTCCAGCCCAGATCCAGTCCATGGGCTGCATGTTTGACACCCCTACTCTAAAGAGTAGAGTGATCCTTGGTGTGCTCAGAGAAGGAATTTGGGTGGTTAGTAGTGTATCCCTGTCTTCTGAAAACTGAAGAGTCAGTTAAACTCAAGAAAGTATACGGAGGTGTTTAGGAAACACTGAAACAAAAGCCTCTCATCTCTAAGATTTTGTGAAAAGCTTAAGTACTCTCACATGCTGGAAACATAGGAACTGGAGTTTGTGATTATAATAAACTACGAATAAGGCCCGTTATGGAAATAAATACAATGAGATCTAGAAAAAGGCTCTGGGAGAGTGCCAAGGCCTTGGGCACTCAGCGTCAATGTGCTGTGACGACCTCAGCAGGGTATGACACAGAGTCCACCATTTTCTCCAGAGGATCTAATCTCTGCTACCTGAAGAGCAGTTGTAATTTTGAGTGATCTCCAGCCCTCATCTGGAGATTGGCAACAATTGTTACCCAGGAGGGAATGGCTAGTTTGGAGGGTGGAGGGTGGAGTTTATGAAATTGTACCTGTCTGAGGTCCTACCCCTCCTCAAACTTCACCTTCTCCAAGCTCCACCCCTCAAATCTGCATGAATTTCCCAACTTGGAGTTGGCAAACCTATCTCCTTCCCAGGCAAGCACCAACCTGCCATTATCTGCCCCTCTGATTTCAGCTTTGCATCTCCTCCCCCCTCCCTCATGGAGATCAGTTGTAATTCTGAGTGATTTCCACCCCTCTCCTGAGATTGGCAACAGTGGTTCCCCAGAAGGGAGGGGGGAGTCTATGGCATTGTATCTGTCTGAAGTCCCACCCCTCCTCAAACCTTACTCTCTCCAAGTTCAATCCCTGAAATCTCCAGGAATTTATCACCTGGAGTTGGCAACCCTATCTCCTTCCCAGCCAATCATCAACCTACCTTTATTTCCCCCTCTCTCTTCAGCTTTCCATTTTCCCCCCACACATGCCTCTTCCATGCTTTGAATCCCTGTCTGCCACAGTCTACCATTTTCTCCAGGGGAACTGATCTCTGCCATCTGGAGAGCAGTTGTAATTCTGAGTGATCTCCAGCCCTCACCTGGAGACTGGCAACAATGGTTTCCCAGGAGGAAAAGTAGTCTTTCTCTGCAATGGGGGCCAAAGCAGCTTACATCATTCTCCTCTCCCCCTTTTGACTTGCACAACAACCCTGTGAGGTAGGTTATGCTGAAAGTCTGTGACTGGTCCAAAATCACCCACTCAGCTTCTACAGCAAGATCCTAGATTTAGCAGACCCTGCTCTGAAGCACTGACTGCTACGCCTAGGGCAGCCAACCTCCAGGTGGAGCCTGAAGATCACCAGATATCACAAGTGAACTCCAGACAACAGATCTCTTGCCTCCCAGAGAAAATAACTGCTTTGGAAGGTGGGTTGTAAGACCTTCTGTTCAGCTGAGACCTCTCCACTCCCCAAACCCTGGCTTCCATAGACTGTACCAGAAAATCTCCAGGAATCTCCTTACCTGGAGCTGGCAACCCCAGTCAGGACTGGCCCCAATGAGTTCCTCACAAAGGCCTGCAAAGGGTTTCCTTCCTTTGTCTGAACCAAGTTTGGTGGCGAAACGGGCTCCAGTTTTCCTCCCACCCTTGTCCAGTGGGCATATCTCACTCCTTAAATTCGCTGCCACCATTCATGGAATTGTCACTGCCTTTTTAGAGGGACAGTGAGACCTGTCTGGCCAAATCTCCCAATCTGGAGATGGAATCCCCAATCTTTGAAGGATCCCTGGAAAGTTGGCAACCCAAGGGTCTGACCTTTCCTTGCTTCCCTGGGCTACCCTCTCCCTTTGGTATTGTGCAGAGGAGGGGAGACTATGTGGTCAGAGTACAACACAGATTATTAGTTCAAATAAAAGCATTTATTTAACTATTTACACAGTTATGGAGCACACACACACTGTAGGAGTAAGCACACTCTATGAACCAACAGGACATAAATCAACAGGGGTTAAACAGCCACTGAGGGAACAGTTATTCCCACACAGGAAAAGCATCTTCGTCAAGAGAGAAAGCTGTTTGCCAGTAATTCTGACAGGGCACAGTGGCTGAAGGGGGAGTGGGCAGGGAGAGGAGCAGAGCAGGCACCCGGCCAATGGCAAGCGAGTACTCTTGAGTGACGGCTGACAGTCCAATGGCTGAGGGAGAGCATGGAATCTTGCCACCCCAAAACAGGATTATTATATAGGAGAGATGACCTCAGAGTTATATTTGATTCACCTCAGACATTTTACTCCTGATTTCACCTGACCTTTCTCCCTCTATGTTGAATAAAACATTTTGTTTATTTTTGAACTTTAATAAGCCTCTTGTGAGCCGTTTTCAGAAGATCTTGTCTCTTCCCTCAAGTTCCTGGGCTGAGCCAGCACCAAAATACAGTAAAGTGAAAGGGTGGGACAGCCATAAAACTTCAGAAAAAAAGAAAATAGATAAAGGTGCTACTCATGCAAGAAGGAAGAAAAAACAGAGGGAAACTCCTGCATCTGAGTGAGGGAAGAGGGCAAGGTTGCCACTGAAGGTTACAATACACATGCGTAGGTCAGGGGAACAGAGCTTGTCACTGTGGTCCCACTTATTCTCCTTCTGATGACTTCAGGCATTTAAAACATCTGAGAAGAATTATTATTTACATTTTAATGAATAACTACTACACAGGATTACGGTCATGCCAGGGACCAGATCCATCTTGTAGATTTACCTACTTAACATGTGATCAACTCAAAAGAAATGGGCCATTTTACAGAGGACCATGTTGCACTTGCTTTTACTACCATCATGATAATCTGACATGAACTAGGATTGTCTCTCTGTTCCTTGCGTGGGTTCATCAAGCAGGGAACCATCAACTCTACCATTTCTAGGGTTGCAACGTCCGAGTTGGGAAATACTTGGAGATTTTTGGGGTGAAGCCTAAGGAGGGTTGGGTTTGGGCAGATGAGGGACTTCAGTGGGGTATAATGCCATATAGTCTACCTTTCAAAGCAGCCATTTTCTCCAGGTGAACTGATCTCTGTTGCCTGGAGATCAGTTGTAGTAGTGGGAGATCTCCAGCCACCACCTGGAGGTTGGCGACCTAACCATTTCCCATTTCTGCCCCTCTAGTTTGGCCTCTTCCTGCCCACCCATCATTTCTCCCACTCCCCAATTGGTTCAACTGGTCATCTACCTAGCAGTTTTTCCTTCCCATTAAAAACGTGGTTGTTGTTTTTTAAACAAAGTTTTATTCAGGATTGTCCCGGTCCTGACGCCCCGGGCCTCCTCCAAGAACCCCCTCCCGAAGTTGGAGCTGCACACACCCCACTCACCGCGTCTGCCGCGAGCCCTCAGTCTGAAGGGCAGGCAACGCCAGTCCACGAGGGGGGCGGGAAGGACCGCGAGGGGTGCTGACCTGCGGCGCAACCCCTCGGTCGCCGGGCACGCCCCCGGGCTCGCGGTCGGAGGGCCGGCCTTGGGGAGACGCAGAAGGCGACAGGGACGGCTGTTTTGGGGCAGTCTGGCGAGGCTCTACCCCAGCGCTGGATGGGACTGGAGAGCCCCGCCCTGAGCATTTATATGGAGGCGGGACTAGCAGTGATGGACACCTGGGTGTCCAATGGGTTGAGGGACTGGGGGGAGAAGGGTATAAAAGGGGAACAGGCAAGGAGGCCGGGGAGGAAGGTCTGCCAAGTCGAGACGAGGGCGCGTGAGGAGCCGAGGCCGGAGAGAGATACGGCTCGGCAAACGCCCCTCAAAGACGCGTGCAGGAGGGAGCGGAGGGGCTTGTGCCAGTGACGAAACCAGGCAGCCCAGCTCCTATTCTGAGGCCTCCGTTCCCCTGAAAAGTCGGGGCAGTGGTTTGAGACGGCGTCTGGTGGCGGCGGCGACCCGGCCGTGCGTGCCAGAGCGTCACAAGGATATAATCAATCACAACCAACATTAATTTTACATTTGTACCCGTTACATCCTACCCCCTCCCTTTTCCCCCCTAGATGGCTTCCCACAGTGCTACGACCTCCTGCATATTTCTTAACCTTTCTCCTCCATCCACTTCTTCATTACAAGTTCACTAGGTAACTACTACTCCACTATTACAATTATATTTCTACCCTTTCATGTTACTGAAGTTCAATATTCAATAATTATTAAAGCAAAATAAGTTGTCTCTTACATCCCAATATTTTCCCAAATAGTCCTTTAAATCTTTCCAGTCTTTATAGAAGTCTTCTGCTTCCATATTATTAAGCTTCCGTGTCATCTTGTCCATTTCAGCCGAAAACAGTAACTTTTTAATCCAATCTTCGACTCTAGGGACTTCATCTTGCTTCCAGCATTGAGCATAGGTCAATGCTCAGTGGTTGTTTTTTTTAAAACTGACATGACACTGTGGGTGACTCATCAACATTAGCCGCTTATGGGGAGGGTAATCTCCACTTTCATACTTTGTGCACATTTGGGAACTAAATATGAAATCACTCAGATTTCCAGACAAAAACAAATAAGGCTCATAGGTGCAGATGTCCCTTGACGGATTTTTGAAGACAGCTACCCATCATTATTAGATGAGAGTGGGAGAAGTTGCTTACATCCGTAAGTTCTGGACAGAAGGACAATCCAAAGTAGGGATTTGAATTGCCCCATTAAGCCTTCTGCTTTCACAGAACAGTGCCATGATAGAATGTCTGTGTACAGGGCTATTTTGGGGCAGGAACGCACAGGAACGGAGTTCCGGCTGGCTCCCAAGTTGGCCACGCCCAACAGGAACTCATTAGCATAATAGGCCACACCCAACAGCAGAAACTCATTACGATTGGCTACATTAGGGGTGTGTGGCCTAACATGCAAAGGAGTTCCTGCTACAAAAAAGCCCTGGGTTTTGACAACAAACAAGGTAAACAGAATAACAAGCAAAAGGTGGGTATGGCTGGATAACCAGACTTCTGGTAACATGGGGGTGCGGCCTAATGTGCTAATGAGCTGTGCTGTCAGGGGTGTGGCCCAATATGCTAATGAGTTCCTGCTGTTGGGTGTGGCCTATAATGCTAATAAGTTCCTGCTGGGCTTTTTCTACAAAAAGAGCCCTGTCTGTGTATCCCATCCATACAGAAAGATTGGATGTCCATCTGAACCTCAATGCATTCCCAGTATTTAAATAAATGTATTACAGACCAGAGGTCCATGCAATATCTGCTTCCTTCTCGCCTGCAACTCTACAACCGGGACCTAAGCCAAGAATGAAGCTGAAGGGCATCACAGAAACAAATGCAGACACCAAACAGCACAATGAGCAGGGTGACTGGGGATAGCTTCATAGTTCACATTGTTAGTTATTCAAAATAGGGGTTCTATCCCTGTGCAGCAGGAGGTGCTAAAAAGTAAGGAGGATATAGGGCCAAACATCTTGAGACAGAAGGGACATTTTGTAGCCAACACAGTCTGCCCTAAAGGGAAAAAATACAAAGCACCACGTGAAGACTAGCCTCATGCTTTGAGAGTAATAGGACAAAGTTTGAGTTCAGTGGCACCTTTAAGACCAAGCTTATACCCAGAATTAAATGATGTTGGTCTTAAAAATGCCACTGGACTCAAACTTTGTTCTATTGCTTCAGACCAACATGGCTACCCACCTGAATCTAGCTTTGAGAGTAACTGACCTATGAATACAACTCTGAAGCAGGAAGTAAGTGCTATAATTTTAATTCGTACCATAACCTGGAAAAATAGTGTGCCTTATCATTCTTTATGGAATCAGGTCAACTGATCAACTGCATCTACCTGGGCTTTACCTTGATAAATGCAGCTCATTTATCCAACTAAGAAATAAATAAGTCTTAGAAATTTCATCTGGCACTTTCAAGGAAATTGAGGAGGAAAATGTGGCCTTTAAATCTGAAGATTCCTGCGAGAGAAGCAAGGATTGATTTCTCTCCCTGAAATAATTTGTGTCTGCATTGGCAAAATAATTAGAATCCAATCTTCAGGATGAGAGAAAAATCTCAGTTAGCTGTGTAGCTGGAATTCTCCAAATGCTTGCTTCTTTGGATTCATGCTGTCTCTTTTCCCTTTCATATAATGGAAAGAGGACACGATATATTCTGTCTTATCATTTCTCACCTCACTTTTCAACTCTCTAAAGAACTCAAATGGCAGCATCAAGCCAACAAAGCTAG
This sequence comes from Gekko japonicus, assembly GCF_001447785.1. Taxonomy (NCBI): domain Eukaryota; kingdom Metazoa; phylum Chordata; class Lepidosauria; order Squamata; family Gekkonidae; genus Gekko; species Gekko japonicus. Next base: position 1,658,554 of record NW_015164669.1, read on the forward strand.
CAATTCACTCAGCTTTCGTGCACATGTTGCTTCATTGCCATGATAAGCAACTAGTGAAAATTTTTAGTGGTATTTTAGGGGTTCTTCAGCGTTCCGTGCGCCTTGGTGGTTAGTCATGCCGGCCACATGACCACGGAAACGTCTTCGGACAGCGCTGGCTCTTCGGCTTTGAAACGGAGATGAGCACCGCAACCCTAGAGTCAGACTCGACTGGCTTTCGAGCAAGGGAACCTTTACCTTTACCTAAGGGTTCTTGCCTAAAGAATACAAACTCATAATACATAGTACTGACCACGTTATCTCTTTCCTCTTAACATAAATGTAGGGCTGGAAACCACCCACTGCTAGATCTTTGTATTAAATTCAAGTTCGTTTATCTCCAGAACTGAATACATTAGTCTATGTCTTCCAGGTTAAGTGTGCAAAAATGGGTCAAAGGAAAGCTGCACTTGGACAAAGAGAACAATGGAGAGCTTCAGTGAGCAAGCTTTTTTATATACTACAAAAGAAAGCAATAGATGACTATAAAACGACCAGGTGCATTAAAAAAATAACAACTTCCTTGGTTTATACAGTCAGCCTCGTGATAATATCTTTGGCTGGTGTAAGTGGCCAATCAGGAATATGTTTTCTAGACACAACACAAATAGTGTTTTGTGTGAGCTGGGCAAATAGCACATTCAATGTAAGCATGATTTAACTGATACATGTGATTGTTCCCCTTCACAAAAAGGTTGGAAGAATGGCATTGATGGGTGGGAATCACACATGTGTCTGCACAATTTTCACAGCTCACACAAGCTATCAGACTCATCATGCACTTTGAAAACCTACTCCCAGCCTCTGACAGGAGAACAATTGACTCGACGCTGCAACAGGGACAGTGATAGCTCAAACATCACAGAGGATGCTATTAGATAAGATTTCAAAGGTGGCAATGGATTTCTTATGACTGTTCAAGACAAACTGGATCCCAAACTCTTCGGAACCGTCCTAGTTCAATTCTCTTCCTCATCTTCACTGCTACTCATCTCGTGAAGCCGTGGGCCATATGCATGAGGCTAATCTAGTACAAATTGTAAACTTTTAGGGCAGGAATGGTATACATGCCATGATGAGTGCACGATCAAAGTATGTCGGGAAGCAGCAGCATCATGCCCATTCACACTGCATCCCTACACACTCCACACAACTGCTATATACATTACAAATTGTACATGCATAGGGTTTTGCAGAAGTCATACTGGACACGTTGGGCAGAGGACAGCACAGTAGGTATGGCTCCCCAATGAAAACATTGATTAGACACATACAAGTGGGAGACCTATAAGGGAGGAAGAAACCCATCATTCCCTTCACTGGCTTGCCAGTCTGCCCACCGGCCAGTTCTTGGGCCCCCCTTGCCCCCCTGCCTTGCCATCACCTCCACAGTTCATGCAGTGGTGGTGGTGGTGGTGGTGGTGGTGGTGGATTCTTCCACACCCCTCCGCAGCTGCTTGCATTGCCACCCCTCTGCAGCCTCCATGCTGATGGGGGCAAGAGCTGCTCCTGTGGGCAGTGGTTCTCGCTCCTCCCCCTGCCATGGCATCTACCAGGGGTGGCCCTCCATCTACTACCTCCACCGTGATGACTATGCATGATGCTGGGCCCATGGAGGTCTGTAGTCCGTGCAAGCACCGGCCACACTCCTTGGTTTACGGAGGTTTAAATCCTCTCCCTTTTTAGCTCTTTGGGTTTTCCTGCAAATCTGGGGGTTACCCCAGGTTTTTTTGAAAGATCTCCTTCCTCTCTACATGCCTTTGATCTGTGGGTTTAAGTAGCCATAGATGGGTCTGTATTGAAAATTATATTGATAGTATGTGTATAATTCTTATGTTGCCGCTGTGGTCTGGACAGTTCTTATCACGCCATCTCTCCTTATATATAATTGAATAGTGGGTGCCAAAGTTCTAAAATGCACTCCTTTAGTGTATGGACGCTTGAACTGTCAGTCAGAAGACGCTGGCTGGGTTGACTGGCTGCTTTGTGCAGTCCCGCCCAGCGTTTCAAGGTCTTTTGCATATGGAAGCTGATTGGACTTCACTGCATTCCACACCTCAAACTCACCCCCTCCCCACAAGGCAGTTGGAATGTCAGTTGCATATGGAACCTTCAAGGTCTTTTGCATATGGAAGCTGGACTTCACTCCATTCCACACCTCATAACCCC
>NW_015164669.1:1660868-1679381 GCF_001447785.1 Gekko japonicus
GGAGCCGCGGTCGCCCGGGCCGAGATTGGGGGGGCAAGGCGGGCGACGGAAGGCCGATGCCTCCGTTGCCCGGCCCTCTACAGAATCCACCCCCCAAACCTCCAGGTATTTCCCTCCTTAGAGCTGGCAACCCTACATTCCCCTCAGTGCCTGTTGGTAGGCAACTAAGCTTGGTCCTGTCACCTACTTTGGCCTTTGGGAGAAAACATATTGGGGCCAATCCTGATAGGGTTGCCAACTCCCGATGAAACATTCCTGGAGATTTGAGGGATGGAGCCTGAAGAGGGTGAGGTTTGAGGAGGGGTGGGACCTCAGACAGGTACAATGCCATAGACTCCACCCTCCAAACCACTCAGTCCCTCATGGGGAACCATTGTTGCCAATCTCCAGGTGAGGGCTGGAGACCGCTCAAAATTACAATTGCTCTGCAGAAGGGAGGGCGGAAGTCAGCTGAAGTCAAAGGGGCAAATAATGGTAGGTTGATGGTTAGCTGGGAAGGAGATGGGGTTGCCAACTACATGCTGGCAAATTCCTGGGGATTTGAGGGGTGGAGCCTGGAGAGGGTGGGGTTTGCGGAGGGGTGGGACCTCAGACAGGTAGAATGCCATAGACTCCACCCTCCAAACCAGCCATTTCATCATGGGTAACAATTGTTGCCAATCTCCAGGTGAGGGCTACAGATCATTCAAAATTACAACTGCTCTTCAGGGAGCAGAGATCAGTTCCTCTGGAGAAAACAGTGGACTCTTGTCATTATACCCTGCTGAGGTCACCACAGCAAAATGACACTGTTTGCCCAAAGCCAGAGCACTCCCCCAGAGCCTCTTTCTAGATCCCGTTGTATTTATTTCCACAATGGGCTTTACTGCTAGTTTACTAAATAAGAGGCAGAGTTTATCCCAAAGTAATTAATGCAAGGAGTTCCAAGTAGGTCCCTGACGCAGCCTTCATGTCCAGTGTTACACCTTGGAAGTCATTATACTGGACTATTGAGGCTTGTGTGTCACAAGACCACAAAAGTCACACGCCACATTTACATAAAGACACAAACTAAAATTCTCTGGTATCTTATATGTACCCTCATCTTGGTGCCCCTCAGCATGTTTTCAGATATAAATTAAAGTAGTAGAAACAGCTTACACATCTAAGGGCTGAACTTCAATTGTTACTAAGAAACACAGAAACACGGATGCTCGAGAACTTCATGTCTGTTGTGTTAATGACTGAAGCCGCTTTCAGTTACCACATTTAACTGGCTTAATCAATCCAACGTCTAGAGCACTAAGTTAGTAAACATTTCCTAGAGATATACAACCACAACATTTTAAAATACCACTTCAAAAGCCATTACATAATTCATGGTATGCCTTATATCACTGACGGTTGAGGAGTGGATGGTACACATCACTACAACTTGAATCTTTATATTATTAAAAGAGTTCAGGAGGTGGAATGTGAGAACCTGACAGATTTAAGGCTTATGCTGACTGCATTGCCAGTGTGATAAAATATTTAGTGGCTTCATATTCCCTAACCAGATTTTTGACAATACGTTTCATGCTCTGCTCGCAACACACACACAAAATAAAAGGAGTGACATTGCAGTCAGTTTTCCAAGAGTAAAGTGTGCATTTCTCATGGCAAAGAAAACTTCATTTTTTATTACCCTGCCATTGGTTAAGTCAAGCTCTGATAATTAGGATATTGGATATTTATGAGGAGCTATTCTCTGTTTATTATTGCTTTAGGTGCCTGTTGACAGATGCAGCTAGACAATTTACACAGATGCGTGAATTCGCCAGTATTTCAGTAATAATGTCCAAGTCTAAGACTATTAGAAAAATGGGCTGTTTCTCTCTCTTGGAATATATATTTCCAATTAATTCTGGTCTTGAAACAGTTCCTAGTTTCAACCCTCTTGCCTGCCACAATAAAAGCTGGCAAAAAAAAAATTATTAACGGGAGGGTTAACAGTGTGTTTAGCAACAAAATAACTGTTGAAAAGGCAACCTCATTGGATAGTCCACAACTATAGTCCTTTTCACACATTCATTCATTGAACTCCAAATGCATGTAGCAGGAGCACACACTACCCTCAACCAGTGTTCCCTCTAAGCAAAGTTAGAGTGAGCCAGCTCACACTTTTGTAGCCTCCGGCTCACACATTTTTTGTCTCCGCTCAGGAAGGATGGCTCCAGAACAAACTGATTTATGCAGCGGCCAAATCGCTCGCTCACAGCTTTAATGCCAGTGGCTCACAAAGTAGAATTTTTGCTCACGAGACTCCGCGGCTTAGAGGGAGCATTGACCTCAACCCTCCCAATATGCACAGTTGCCATCTTGTTTGAACAGGACAACCAACAAGCATGTATTCCAGTGTTCAGTGCACACAAACTGAACAATGAATTTTGAGTATTTGTTTTTGTATACATGGAAACTGCATGTTGCTCTGAGAATATTCCTGTTATGTTGTTGTTCAAGAACCAAAAATGAATGTCTGAAAAGGGCTTTTATATGTACCAAACATAGTTCCAAATAAGTGGTAGCAATACTCAATTGATGGTTTCTGTTGACTCTTCAAGATATGTGTCCAAGTCGTGGCACAAGAATAGAAAAAGGTCTCATGGGCTTTTGTAGATCCTCTTTATTTCATGAATCCCTTCTGTCTGTGAAATTACAGGTGAATCCAAGCCATCAACTGTACATAGTATTCATGGCACTAATCTCTTGCAGTAGTGAAGCTCTTTTCCGTGTACCATACTCTTTATACCTAGTGCGATGTGGTTCAAGTTTCAGCTAGGATCTGGGAGACCAATGTTTGAATCCTCACTCTGCCATGGTAGCTTGCTGGGTGACCTTGGGTTAGTCATACAGTCTCAGCCTAACCTACCTCACAGGGTTATTGTAAGGATAAAGCAGAGGAGAAGAGAATGATGTAAGCTACTTTCTGTCACCATTGGTGAGAAAGGCAGGGTATAAATGAAGTAAGTAAGTAAATGGAAATAACTTATCTAAATTATGCAGTACATGTTTTAATGCAATAGTTCTAGATCTGTCTTAGAATAATGGCTAGAAAACTGGTCTGAGAACTGGGGAGCCTCTAGTTCACATCCTGTCTCCGATATGATTCTGGCCATTGTCCTTAGACAAAGCACTATTATTTCAGCCTCAGCTCCCTACCTGATGCCCAAAGATGACAATCCTGACCTACATTACAGGCCTATTGTAAAGATAACTGACATAATGCATCTGAAGCACTTTGGACATTAAAAGCGTCACATCAATGCTAACATGATAATGTTTGTGCCCAACAATAGTTAACAGAACAGTCATCAGGTATAGGAAATACACAGAAATAATCTCCATGGCTCAAGTGGGCATTTCCCCACCCCAAAGGGAGAAACAGACAGATAAGCATTTCAATTGATGGCATGTGGTAAAAAAAGCACTGATCCATTCCCCGTTAATCTATGCCCATTCTGCAAGTAAATGGTTCAATACTTCCTCTAATGATCTGTACATTTTAGGATTTACTCATGGCTGAATAAGCTCCAGAGTTTACGTGTGTGGAGCCATAAAACTGAGCCATATATAATTGCAGCCAAACTATCGTGCTTGGACTGCAGACTTCTCACAACAGTGCCAAGTAAAAGCTTAATGCCTCCAAATTACAGCCTGCTTGAAGCATCCAAGCTGTCTTCAAACATTACAAGACAGAAAGAAAAACTCAGCAGGCTCGGAGCCTTGGAACTCACAACTAAAGCTTTGTATGTTAGTCACTTCCCACTCATTGCCAGCAGGTCAATGGCTTCTAACAGGACGCTTAGTATGCCTAGAAGGGAGAAATGACCCTTATAATGCTAATGGCACACAGCCTAATACGATGCTCAGGATGCCAGTAAATTTAGTGTGGATTCTAGTTACTCTGGGACAAATCTTTTGCACCCTTCAATACACAGGTAAACCACAGGAGCTTTTACTTCATCAAAATCTGCTCTGGATCAGCCTAGCAACTAAGCGGCCCTGGGGACAGCTTTATGCCTTGCATACCCAGTAATCACACAGCCAACACATGGCAAGATGGCAATGAGGCTTGGGCATCTGTTCCAAATGCTTGTGGAGCCGCTGCCTACTGCTGTCCATTACTGTCATGACATGCTTAGCAAAAGCACAATTCACAAAACCATGCCCATCTGGCCTTCTATTAAGGTTGATAGATGGAGATAATTTTAGCCATGCAAGAGAGAATCGTGGAGTTCAGTGAAGAGATCCTGCAAGCCAGTGCAGCCCAACAGAGTTCACCTTCACAACGGTTTATCTGCACAGCGAAAAAGAAAAAGACTGCAGCGTTTCTAACACAGGTGACAAACACCCCAAACCATGTGCCACTCCTGCTGTGGCAATTTATGGCTAAATGCTTTAATCATTATTGTGTTTTGATGAGAATTTTGCATAATTTAGTGATACTCTGTCATTAGGGGAAAAACCCATCTCACTATGGGCTTTTTTTAAACTTCCGCTGAAAAGAAAAACAAATACATTCTTAACTTTACCATTGCTCTACATGACAAACTCTTTCTAGGAGCATTACAGATTTCAATGTCATTTTTAGTTTACCGATACCTTTTTGCCACCGTCCAAATTTCAGTCTCTCATCATACCCAAAAGGTGTTTTCAGTCTCTCATCATACCCAAAAGGTGTAGTAATGGAGAAAAACACTTCATGGTGTTTTTCTCCATTACTACAAAGACGGTATTAGAATTCCAGCAACCCTGGGGCAATCATGCAGACATTCCACAGGTTTGTGCTGGAAGGAAGGGAGGGCATATGTAGAAATTACCTGGCTTGAAATAATGACTGGACAGAGTAGATTGAGAGCTGGTACTCAACGAGTTGGTGCGATGGGCAAACAAAAGTTCTCCAGTATTGCACTTTTTATGTACTAAGAAAAAAGCATGTGATCAAGCCAAAAATAGAAATTTCTAGAAACTAGATGGAATATTTAATACACAGAATTCTTAGGTAATGGCAAAACAGTATTTTGCAATTATGGGAATTAAAGGAATAAACCTTGGAGATCCTCAGACTAGGAATGCTCAAACTCCTGTGGGTTCCAATCGCCATAATCACCTGGTGTGAATATGTCACCGATTTACTGAGTGATCAGATCAACTGATCAGGAGGCCATTCTGATTATTTGCTGGAGTTAGCTGATAAAGAGGGGGCTGCACTTCACCACAGCACTTACACACACTCAGCTTTCAGGCATGCATGTTGTCCCTTACATCCCAGTGTCAGCACCGCACAGACACAGTTATTTGCTCTGCAACCATGTTTACATTTGTCTTCTAAAAAGAGTTAGTTTTAAATTAGTCTATCATTTGTTGTTCTCCTGCTGAGTATAGGAGGCCAGCATGGTTTTTATTGCTTACAGCTTGCTGTTTTGCTCAGGAGCTCAGCATAGGTGTTACAGGTACCCCTAAAACCAGGTGTCACATTGCTGGTTGGAACTATGAGCAGCCGCACCCTCCAGGGTTGTACTTCCATGGGTTGGGTTGCCAGGACCTCAGATTGCACCAGGGGTGGGGGTTGACAGGCAACCAAATCCTCCTCCCCACCTTCGGACTTTCCCTCTAGCTGGAACAGTGTCTTGGGGCTTAGTCCTAGCTCTTCCTCCCTAGGCCACCATCTACCTCCTTTTAAGTACCTATTCCCCTCTGGTGACAGCTCCGAACGCCCCAATCTCCTCCCTGTCTCCCTTGTGTACTGCAGACAGACATCTTCCTTGTTCAATGATAGTGTTCCTGCTCAGACCAGCCTCGCAGCATTGGTCAGTGCTGACTCCTGTACCCACCCTCTTGCTGTACCTTCAGTGTGGGGTGTGTCCGATTGTCACGTTTCTTCCAACTCCTTGGAGCTGGTGCTGGTAGGCACACCGGTCTAGGAGTTGTCTCTTTCCTGTTCCTTACCCCCACCTCCCCCTACAGTGTTCCATTCCTCTCCCAGTTTCCCCAGTTCCTGGGCCTTGGTATCTTTGCTGTCTGCGTTGGCCACTCATAAGCACACGAGTGGGGAAGCCACCTGTCATGATCTGGGCTTTGCTACCAGAGGCCTACTAGGCCCAGAGAGCCTGGGTAGCAGTAGGTGAGGCTGGGCCTACAACTCCCAGAAGCCCCTGGGAGGTTTTGGAGCCAAAATGGACCATTAGGAAAAGAGAAGGGCTGGGAATAAAAGTTCTGGAGCAGCAGGAAGAGCTGTTCTTTCTTCCAGAGGGCAGAGCCAGAAGAGAGGCTGCTGCAGGGGGAAAACCCTCATCCTGAGGGAGGGGTGAGTAGTGTAAGGCCACATGAGATAGTGAGCTAGGGACAGTATATTTAGACGCGTAAGGGCATTTTATTTCTTTTTTTTTCACCCACTTACTGTTATTATTCTGCACCTTGTTGTTTGACCTCCTATAAAATAAACCTTTTCCTTGTTTTACTCTGCCTGGTCTTCACGCCTGTTATTCGACCTAAAGGGAGGTCTGAAGGTCTTGGGAGGGTACTCTGGGCCTTCTCAAGGGAACCTAAATCCAGAGTGGTGGCAGCGTCAGGTGACACCCCACCTGTTGTGACACCACCTCTGGACACAAGGAATGGATTCAGAATATGGTCTTTGCAAAAAAATAATAATAATAAGGCTGGGTCCTTCATCTGAGCAGACCTGCTCAAAGATGGACCAGGAGGCCAAAACATGTCAGGAAAGATCCCACCCACCCCTGCAGTTAGAATCCCATCTTCCTCAATTGGAAGAAGGGGATAGGGCACCAACCCTCCAGTCACTAGGTCAAACCACCCAGCTGGCCTTCTCTCCCAGTTTTGTACTTTTCTACATATAATACTAATAAACTTTGCTAATAAAAGCTGCAGACTGCAATTCAATGTGTGCTTACTCGAGAACAATTCCAAAGAAAAACATGGCAATGAGTCTAATATGGGTCTCTGCAAGTAGAACGAGGAAACAATCCTTCTGCCTGGGAGTAAATGCATTGAATAAAAGTGGACTTGCATCTCAGTAGACCAGCTTAGGTAGTGGTCTGGGAGGCCAAAACAGCCCTTGAAAATTTGTGTTATTTATTTGCATTATTTATAGTCCGCCTTTCTCACTTGGACTCAAAGCAGATTATATAGATTGAGTCAATACAATCAATGCATGTGATATTCAATAAACAATGCAATAGGATTAGAGGAGGCAAGATGTTGCTCTGCCAGTTTGAATTGGTTTTCAGTAGAGCAATCGGAATTAGGTCTTGACCAGGTGCTTCACCCAAACACATTTGCCTAATCAAGAGGTTCACTGTCTCCATAAGAACTGGAGGCCAAACGTTGGTTTGTGAGGACTCAGTTTGGTCAGTTTCAGAATCAAATTCAGATATCTCCATAAAAATAGAAGTAAAATGCTGTTCCCAGGTTGTAGGCATAATGCATTCGGGAGAATGAACTACCATGAAGAAGCCCCTATTGAATATTTTCCAAAAGGTTTGCGAGTCAATGTTATTGATAGCTGAAATTAGGATCTCCCATTATTTACATTGAGGAACCAATGGTCTAATAGGTGTCTCTGGAGACTGGTAAGTTTAAACAAGTGAAGTTTAGACCTGATATGTCTGATACAATCTCTACACTCTCTATCGAGCCAACTATTTTTATGCTTGTGTCTACAGGGAGGAAGAGATTTTGAACTTGTTTAAGAAGGTCTAGGATGTTGGCTAATTAATCAAGCATGCCCAATGTATCCTTTTGCACAAAGAATTCCATAAGAATTACAGACACTCAAATTCATAATATTAATTGCTGCAGAAGCTGAATCAGATGTCCATCTGATTTGTCCCTGAGTTCTCCCACTCTGTGGGAGACCAGGTGATAACTCAGTTGGTCTCACACAAAATAAACATGATCAACTGCAAGTGAAGATGGTCACCTCCTTGAATATCATCCACTTTAAATTTGCATACCTGTGGAAGGAGGCCTACTAAGACCAGCATATAATCGACTATACTGGCTATCCTGTGTGTCACGCATGTAAAATTGCCTTCCGGATCTAGATCCCCAAAGCCATTTAGAATCACCAAACCATGATTCAGTGTGCAAATAGCTTTTTCCTAGCAAAATTTACTTTAGTATCTTTAGATCTTCTAAAAAATATGGATGACTCATCCACCAACTTCACTAACCCCCTTGACAAATGAGCTTCATCATTATGTCCAAAGCAGGCATTGAAATTGCCTGCAAGTAGTACTGAAGCTCTAGGATGTTGTTCAGCAATCATCTCAAAGAACCTCTAGCTCTTTCCATAGTTCTACAAGATTCTTTGGCATCACTTGAGGGGGAAGTAAGTTGTTATAATAAAAAGTGGGAAGGCTGGAAAATGAAACAGCAGTGCAATGATGTACTGCTGAACAGCAACCCAAGAAACACCAGAGTAAGTTAATACTGAAGACACTAAACATGCTAAGCCTAATTCTGGGTGCCCTTTCCCTGAGCTAGAATGAGCACTAAAAGCAAATGAAGTATAACCATTGGAGGCTAATAAGTTCTCTAGTCCAGGTTTCCTGCACCAAAATAATATGAAAGTCAGATAAATAGGATCTAACTCCAGGGTCCTTCAGTCTGCTGTTCCAGCCTGTGATATTCTAGAACAGGATTTTAATATGTGAGCTGGAAGATAGTTTGGTAAGACTTCGGCTTCTGCAGTATTTATACAGAGAGATGAGTAAAAATTAACATTCCCTCCATTTATTAAAACTGTTGGTTCTAGGGGAAGACCTTTATGTTTAGCAGGCAGTGAGTCATCAGACCCAGGAAGCTCCTTAATTGCACAGAAAGAGGCAGAAATGCAGTCTGAAGGCAATTCACCTTAAGGAATCAATTTTAAATGGAGAGTCCATTCTGATCTTTCCAAGGGAGGTCACTAAAGCCTAAATATGATTTATCAGGGCATCTTGTTCTAACAATGGGAGAGTGCCAAAGGAGGATAGGAGACTGGCTTCAACCTCCTCCTCCATCCCAACAGATTCCGGATTAGTCAGATCCACCATCTGTTCAGGGCTGGGAGGGGGCAAGTGTTCATAACATACTGGGATCTGCAATTTTATTGCCTTCATAGGCGAAGGTAATTGTGGAGGATCCTCACGGTAAAGTAACATCAAGGAATTCAAAGGACCAACAATTTCCATTCTGCTCTGATTGGTTATAGGATTATTGGGAGTTAAATTCTCTAGGCAGGAATTACGATGAGCTAAATTGCTGTATTAGGGAATTTGTAAAATACCTTTGGAGCCTGATCCCAAACTCAACATAATCAGAAGTGTGTGCAAACATATACATTGGAATTCAATTGGAATGAAATAATAATTTTAAAAAATCATAATGTAAGGGGCCTGGAATTCGGTCCACCTTAACAAGATCAACAGCAGAGCAATAAGCTTTAAGAAGAAAGGCCAAATGGTTCCTGTTCCAATCTTTGCTGTACCAATTAATATATCCTGCACGATAGGAGAAGACACTTACTACACTACAATTGGACTTGTAAATTAAAGAAACAGTGTCCAATGACCATCTATTAGAAACAGTTACACATTTTCATTCGTATTTCAATGTCGACTCCACAGCCCTCCCACCATCTTTGAACCCATCAGATCTCAAAGGATCTTGATTGATGGATAATGTTTTTGTTGTCAATGGGCCACTTCCTCCACTTCTCAATAGAAGGTCAGTAATCTTGTCCAACTTTTCATAAATCTTTTGCAACATTGCACTGATTAAGTGTGTCTGGGTTGCTAGTAGGCTTAATTCCTCAGATTTTCCAGAATGATGTTGTGGGGGCGATGAGCATATGTCATGAATAATTGTACCATTATTAGAGAACAAAGTCTGTTCCAAGGAACATACATCCTCTTCCACATCCACAGCCAAACAATCAAATCTGTTCTGCTGTTTGAATGAAACAAAAAAATCCTCTAGTCTAGGCTGTTTGCTCATCCAAATCAATAAAACAGGAATTATGCTGACTTCATGGAAACATACTATGATCGTTCCGATATATTAAAAAGGTCCAAGCAATCATTCTGCCAACCGCCAGACAAATAGATTGCTTTCGTCACTAAGCAAGATTTATGGCATTTCTATATTCTGAATTACATACTTGGTTGGAATCTGAAGCAATTCTGCATCCTGAGCAAGCAAGTTTTAGGAAAGGTGTCTCTGTCTTAGATCACTGTCTTACTCTCTATCATTTAGCCAAGAAATAAGTTAGGAGACTGTATTTATATTGCTTTCATGGACCTTAAAGCCACCTTCGATTCTGTTCCTAGATTCCGCTTGTGGAACAAGTTGAACAAATCTACAATAAACAAAAGGCTATTGTGGCTCATTTTCAAGCTATATGAGGATCCTACTGCACAAATTCACTGTGGCTTGGAGGGCCAGCTTACTAACTCAATCCATTTTTTGAAAGGAGTAAAAAAGGCTGTTGACTGGCCCCCATGCCCTTTATATATAAATGATATGGTACCTTAAAAAAATTGCCCATAATGCCTGGAAATTCCCATCTTACTATATGTGGATGACACAGTGTTAATATCAAGATCAGAAGTGGGCCTTCGTAAGATAATACATATATTTACTGAGTACTGCTATCAAGAGGGACTTTCAGTAAATTATGATAAGTACAAAAATATTGGTTTTCTCAAAAAAAAGTCAGGTTATAGCCAGAAAACATGGACTACCAAGGGAGAGAAAATAGAAGTAACAACCCAATTTATATACTTGGGAGTGACTTTTACTCTAAATTTATCTTGGAAACCACATCATCAATCAGCAAGCGACATTGCTAGAACAAATTCAAACACACTCCCAAAATTCTTCTATTCAAAGAGTGGGCTGATGACAATTGGAGCTTTTAAAGCAAAAATAATTATCCAGATTTTATATGGGACAGTCATCTGGATAAATGAAGTTTCAGGACCCTTGGATAATACACTGGTCCAGTTTTTACACCGGCTAGTAGGAGTCCCTAAATGTGTTGCAGGAACTGTGCTCAGCTTGGAGCTGGCGCAATGTTCTTTTGAATTGGAGTTTGATTGACTGCTTTCAAATTAAGATTGAAGGCCTTTTATCTTACAACAACGTCTGGGGGGTGTCTTCTACATCTATTGAAGGAAAATTATAGAAGTACCTGAGAAAGAGTGATAGATGAGAAGTTTAAAATGCTCGGTCTCTCTCTCTCCTGATACTCAACAATACAATTTATCAAGAAGCCCTAAGATTAATCAGGTCAAGGACATTTAATATGGATAGAACTAGTACAGTTTCACGCTCAAGGCATATCTGTTCTTCTCTTGCTTTAGGGAATTCCTCCCCCTAGTCTCACAACCCCTACTCACAGACATGCCTTTACTCTTGCTAGATTAAATGCTTTCCCATCCACAAAGCAAACAGGGCAATTTGCAGAAATTCCTTATTCAGATTGGTTATGCGACTGTGCATCTGGTATGACTGAGTCGCTGGTGCATCTCTTACTGTTTTGTCCTCAGCAGTCAGCTCTTAGGTCTTACAGGATGATCCTGTCCAAATACCACCTTCGTCAGGAGTCATGGGTGTTATCTCATTTATTGGCAGATGTTGATCCTGAAATAACTGGCTCAGTAGCAAAATACTTAGCAATTGTAATTTCCCTGAAATGCCAGTGAACTGTTCCAAAGCTTTGTGTCCCATTGGACCACTAATCTTGATAAATTCCGATTTAAAGTCTTTTAGATTTTTCCTATTCAGGTTTTAGTGTATCCTAATTTGGATTTTATTTAGATCACTAATTTTATGATTAATTTTAATCTTAAAACTTCACAACATTATGGGTTTTATTACCTAGATTTTAATGTTTGATTGTTTCATTCTCCTGTTTTATTTTCAATGTTCTATTTTTGATATTATGCTATTTGTAATTTTGGTTTTAGTTAAGCTTAAGACCTTTGGTCATAGGAGCTAAATAAACTATGTATGTATGTATGTATGTATGTATGTATGTATGTATGTATGGAATTAGGGACAGGGTTGTAGAACCAACCAGAAATCTAAAAACAGAACTGAAGCAAAGCATAATTATAAACATGACACTTTAAATGGTGCATAACTCCATAGTAGGATCCTAGTTTCAGGAAGATATTCACAGTAGTGAAGATCACAATCCCTAATAATTTTTCCAAGTAACTTTGTGAATCATTTAATACAGTGCAACTCTGTTCCCAGTGTAGAAAAGCCCTCCTGAATAATTCAGTTTTGTGTAGTTTGTGGAAAGCCAGGAAGGTGGGAACCTTTTTGACTTCCTCAGCCAGGTTGTGCCATAAGGTGGGGACTGCAACGGAGAAGTCATGTATACAGAAGAGAAGACGAAGAGATTGGATTTATACCCCGTCCTTCAATGCCAAAACTGGCTTACAATCTCCTTTCCCTTCCCCTCCCTACAACAGACACCCTGTGTGGGGCTGAGAGGGCTCTTTTGAGAACTGCTCGTGAGAGAACAGCTCTGAAAGAACTTGTAACTGACCCAGGGTCAAACCAGCAGCTGCCTGTGGAGGAGTGGGGAATCAAACCCAGTTCTCCCAGATTAGAGTCTGCGCTCCTAACAACTACACCAAACAGGCAGTTATTGATGTGCCCATTTGCAGGTTGGCACCTGCAGAAGACCCTGCTCTGTTGACCCTGCTCTGATGTCTTGGCAGCACATTGGGGGAGAGCCAGTCTCACAGATATGAGTGCCCTAGGCCACAAAGGGCTTTGAACGTGGTAGCTAATACCTTAAATTGAGCCTGGTAATTGATGGGTAGCCAGTGAAGTGCCTGCAGGATGGGAGTAATATATGCACTCCATCTGTCTCCCAATAATAGCCAAGCCATGTCAGTCTGCACCAACTGGAGTTTCTGAACTTATTTTTAAGGGAGACCAATATAGAGTGCATTCCGGTAGCCTAGTCTCAATATTATTGTGGCTTGGATCTAGGTGGCCAGATCAGCTGTATCAAGGTAAGGGGTCATCTTTCAAGCTAGGCTGAGCTGGAGCCTTTTTTGCAACTGCATTAACTTGCTTGTCCAGTAATAATTCTGGATCCAGTATAGGGTTGCCAAGTCCATCTTCCACCCCCAGCGGGGGACTTTGGGGGCGTTCCTGGAGGAGGCGGGGCATCCCCGATGTGATGACGTCATGTTGGGGACGTCCGCTGCCCCCCCCACCCGCACATCGGATCGCCAGAAACGGCAGTTCCCTGCAATTAAAGGAGCCGCCGTTTCCCTTTTAAATGCAGGAGCCAGCATTTCCCCTTTAAGAGCAGCCGCATTTCCCTTTGAAGAGCATGAAGCTGGCATTTCCTTGCAAGCAGGAGCCGGCGTTTCCCCTTTAAGAGCAGCCGTGTTTCCCTTTTAACAGCACATAGCTTGGCATTTCCTTGGGAGGAAACACAGGCTTGGGAGGAAACACGGGTTCCACACACTTAAAGGGAGAGAGAGGGGTGGGTGTGGGTGTTGGGGGCGGGGCTTCCCCCGCAGGCCATCTGGCCAGCAGTGGGTAGAACCCCCCCCCAAAAAACGGGGGACCCTTGGCAAACCGGGGGGGTTGGCAACCCTAATCCAGTATAACCCCAAAGCTCTCAACTGAGTCAGCAGGAGTCAGTTGAATGCCATCACTCATTCCAGTCCCATGGACCATAATTCTAGTCTGGGGGCTGTCATTCTAGACCTTGAGGTTTGAGACTGCAGTTCTAAGCTGGTTTACTCAGAAATAAGTCCCATTTCATTCACTGAGGCTTACCCATTCCTTTGTTTTTGTGAACCATTCCTTATTTTATTTGTACTTTTGCAATAGAGAGAGCAGGACAATTGCCTTCAGCTACAAGTGATGCCTGTCAGTGGCAAGTTTGCAAGGAGATCTGGCAAGGAGACTTGTCATACTAATTAATTAAACCTGAGATCAGCTCACCAGATTTGCTACCTTCAGTTATGGTAAATTCACCTGGCAAATGCATTCCAGGCAAGGCTGATGTCATCCCTACCTCCAACACCCACAGTTTGGAGGCAAACATTTTACTGGCCTGATAGCCCCAATAGTCTCCCTACCAGAAATGGCAACAGAGTGCACAACACTTGCTCAAGTACACCAGTTCTATGTCTTTGCAAAATGCTTGCATTCCTACAGTCTTTGCAACTTCTTCATGAGAGTGGTTCTCTAGTGGAAAAGGCTTCCTTGGGAAGTGATGGGTTCTCCTTCTTGGGAGGTTTCAAAGCAGAAGCTAGATGGCCATCTGAGAACAAATGCTCACAGAGTCAAACATGTCTAACTGGCTATCATACATTGAGAATAAAATAACTGCCATGGGTATCCCATTGGACTCACTGTTCATGCTCCCTTTTATGGGTGCCTTTCAGATGATTAAACGCAGAGTCCTTGATACTGAAACACAAAGGCTATACAGCTTAGCCAACAAATCTTGTTCCCCTCTGAACTTTGAGATGCCCCTCATGGTAGGCTGGATGGCCCCATACCTATCTGGTATACAAGCACCGCAACCAGTGTTCCCTCTAAGCTGAATTAGTGTGAGCTAGCTCACAGTTTTTTAGCCTCCAGCTCACACATTTTTGTCTTAGCTCAGGAAAGATGGCTCCAGAGCAAACTAATTTTATGCAGCAGCCAAACTACCTGCTCACAACTTTAATGCCAGTAGCTCACAAAGTAGAATTTCTGCTCACAGGACTCCACAGCTCAGAGGGAACATTGACCGCAACAGCGTAGAGCCTTTTCCCTAGCAAGATTCAATGTAATACCATCTGCAATCTTGCATAGGAGATATAACAACATAATATATGCAGATAGACTTTACCATTGCAACTTTGGATGCATGGAGACTGTTTCGCATACTTGTTTGCATTGTCAATTTTATGTGGATTTACGTTCTAGATATTTAAATCCTATCTTAGCCAACATGACAAACCTTCCTGATGCTTTGAAAGTGCACCGTCTTCTAAATGACTCTGTTCCGGAAATATCAATGAACGTAGCCATGTTTTTACAATCAGCGATAAATCTACGCCAGGAAACTACCAAATGAGTAATTGTTTTATGCAACATTATGCAATATTATGTAGTCAGTAAAATGCTCGGCTCTATATCTATGGTTCTAATCCTCTTTTAAGGTATTTTTATGCCAATAAAGGCTAACTGAACTGAACTGACAGCTATGCGAATTCTATGAATTTAGGCAGATTGTGAGAGAAAGGGCAGGAAGGGATAAGCCAGTGCTCAGCTCTCATGGCCCTTTCTTATATGCCCAGGGTAATGCCAACTGCCACTTTTGAGGTAAGGAAGGAATTTTCCTGCAGGTCAGATTGGCCAGATCCAGGAGGGTTGTTGTTGTTTTTTGCCTTTCTCTGGGCACAGTGGAGGAATCACTGGTGGAGTGCAGCAGGGGGTAGATGTGAATTTACTGCATTGCGCGGGGGGTTGGACAAGATGAACTCTGGGGTCTCTTTCAGCTCTATGCTTCTCCCTTCCAGTTCTGTGTTTCTTTTTCAGCAGGTAGCACAAAATACTACAGGCAAAACACAAGGGGAAACTAGTGGTTAGATTGTGATGATATTTTGCAGGCAAACGTAAGGAAAAAAAATGGAGTAGTCAATGCTGAAATGGCAAATGCTTTTTAAAATATTATTTTAAGCACCGTGTACATTAATGGTACTAAATAAGTAATGAAGTACAGAACTTAGTATAAAATGTACTAAGAGGACAACTGGTAATATGGACACATTGCCACTCTGGCAATTGACACTGCCACTATAGAACAAGTAGTGCAACTGAAAATACCTGCTTTTGTAGGGTAAATTACTAACTACAGCAGGTCAAGTCTTAAGTCACAGGAGTGTGGCATAACCAGAAGCAGGATGACGGGAACTGTACAAAATACAAGGTTATTGGGACGTCATAGGAGATCTTATATGGTTCAGAAAGTTCGTATGTTAGGAGCTATGGCTGGATCTTAACTCCCACAAGGGAGACCAACCAAGAGATCTTCCTGCCTTCCCTTTCTCAATCCCCCACAAAAGACTTCTGCTGAACATCAGTACACCATGTGGCACTGAGGATTACACTAAGGAAAGGGACAATTGCACACAAAGAGAGCAAGACTCAGAGCTGAGCTTATATAGAAAGCCCTCCCAAAGCCTGAAATGGTGTGCAATGATTAGTGGAAAGTGGAAATGCTGCAGACAGAAGTGACTGTCAGTGATGGGAACCATCAGCAAACTCTTCTAGTTGAGCAACATCCTGACAAGCTCAGTCACACTTCACCCCTTCTCTTTTGCTAACTTGGTGAAACTGAAATGGAGTTTGTAATGTATCCATCTCCGACCGCGTGTGTGGCAAGGTCGCCACGTGGTCATGTGAAGCGGCCGCGCTTCGCTCTCAGCAACAATGGGTCAAGCGAATCCTAGCCTGTACCTATCGGAGGGCTAGGCTCCCGGCCAAGAGTCTATGGAACTCTCGGCCACTGTAAATAGCCAATCACTTGTGTGTGGGTGTGTTTGGGGTGTGGGATTGTTGCACTTATAAACCGGCCTGTGAGCCGGTTAGAGTTGTCTTGTTCTGAGCTGAAATAAAGTCTGAGAGCTGAAATCGCTAGGAAGTCTCAGTACTTTTCACTGGCGACGAAGGTGGGATCCTAACTCCCATGAACAATGACCCGGACGAAGATTCGAGCATCGCATCGAGCCCCATCACCGAGACTGCTGCACGCCGCTCCACATCGTGCCCTGGGTTGCCGGTAGCCGCTCACCGCACCGCTCCTCACTCCGTACCTTGCCCTGCTGACCCCGAGAGCAGCCGTGCTTCTCGCGTCGCTCCAGCTGCCGCCGCCTCCGTTCCCGAGCTACATCCACCACGTGGAAGCAGGTGTGGGGAAATCATACCCAGTTCTCCCAGATTAGAGTCCACGCTCTTATTAATTCCATTGCATAACCCTTAGTGACTACTTTGATGGACCAGAGGTCTGCTTGAGATTAAATCCAGATTTCCTTGAACAGAAGAAGCCATCCTCTCACCAGGATGCTGCTGGTGTCATGTTCTGGGTTGTTTCTTGTCACAATCAGGATTTTCAGACTGAGGACTGAGTTGTCTAGAGAATCTGGATAGTTGCCCTCCTCTTCTGTAGAAGGGTCTTGACTGGCTCCAGGAGGGCCTTCCTTGATCTTGCCTGAATTTGTGATAAAATGTGTTAGGTGTGAAAGGAAACCCCACTGCCTTCTAGCCGTACACCTCAAGGTCTTAGGCAAAACTTTCTTCTTATCCCTTGTTTCCATGAGGATTTTGTCCAAACAATCTCCAAATAGTCTGTCTCCATGAAAAGGATATGCTGTGACGATGGCTTTGGAATGAAAATCTGGTCATGCCCGGAGCCAGAGGGTCCTTCAAACTGCAGAAGCTGACGACATGGCTTTGGATGAAAAAATAATGGAGTCTAACATGGCATCCGCGGAGAAGGAGACTACTTTGAGAACTCTGGAAGAACCCTCTTTAAGAAGTTTGTTAGACTCTGGCAATAATTGCAATATTTCCCTGGACCAAATGTTTGCAACTCTTGATATAATGGAAGCTACTTTAGAAGCTGTGGCTTCATGTGCCATCCACAAGGCAAAATCCACCTTCTTGTGAAAGTTGTCTCGAATGGTGCCTTGTCCATCTTCTGATAAGAGGCCTGATGAGTGCAGAGCCATGATGGGAGTGTCTACTACTGATACCTCTAAGAGCTCATTAGCGAAGGGGGGGAAGAGCATATAATTTCTTAAGGTAACTTGCGCATTGTCTTTTTGCCATTGGTTTAACTCATTCAGATTTTAGTTGTTTTTCAAAGTACTCAGGGAAGGGAACCACTCTTTACATGGGTTCTGATCTGGGGAAAAACTCCTTGTTCCCTTGGGGTCTAGACCTTTGCTCAGGATCAGAGGGTTCCACAGAGTAGGTTGTCTCAAAATGGCCACCATTGTAAGCCATGCAGCTGATCTGGCTATTTGCCTAAGTGTACTTGCAGCACAGTGATTTCTCTTGGCAAGCCTTTTTCCATGCACCAATGGGACAGCTGTGGCTACATGTGTAGACTGCATGTGGACTATGCTGCTCTCCTTGGCAGTCTGTCTTGTGCCTTGCACTGGGGGTGCCTTGCCCATGATGGAGGGGTTGATCTCCCCTGCTGACAAGAAACCATCATCTTGCAAGGGTAGCATTCCTTAAGGACCTGCAGTGCGTTTCCCACTCTTGGCAGCTAAATAGACTATGAGGAATCTGCAGGGCTCTCTCTCTCTCTTGCTGTGCACACTCCCAGGATCCACAGAGGTTGGGGGGACAGAGAGAGGGAGGGAGGGAGGGAGGGAGAGAGAGAAGCCATTTCCACAGTAGTGAAATTCCCCACATTGACGCTTTTAAAGTTGACCGTTATATTAC
>NW_015164669.1:1679491-1706739 GCF_001447785.1 Gekko japonicus
GGAAAACTCTATGCTTCTCCCTCAAATGGCTGTGGCCCCGCCCCCAGCATGCCCGGCGTCATCACGTCACATCCGGCTGATGTGCATGTGGCGCGTGCACGCAAAGCACACGTGTGCACACTCAGGACGCCGTCCGGGAGCCCCCTGCTGCCAGCAAAAACGGAGTTGGCAACCCTAGCAAGGAAAAATCAATGGGAGTGAAAAGGAGGAAGAGAAACAGGGAGTAGGAGAGACAGGGCAGAGTCCGCTTGCCTAGCTGCACTCTCTTCTGAGGCAGGAAATAAACTGGAGAAGGTGACTCCCATGAAGCTGAAAACTAGTTCCTGCCCTTCTTGATTGGACATTGGGAATCACCCTATCAAGATGCCCTCTGCCTTAGAGGGAGAATTGGGGAGAGGGGCAGCCGGGAGGATCTACAACCATCAGCACCTTCCACTGATGGATGGTAGAGTCCAACGCATTCTTCCTGATGCTAACATATTTGTGACATTTCCTACCACCTCTGTGCAGACTATCAAACTATTATCAGAAAAAAGTGAATGCAGGTAAACTACACCACAGTAAAACATGATAATTCTTGTATATTTTAAAGCTATCCTGCAGAAAAACAACATTCTGCACAACCCAACTTTTATTCTAACACAGCGGTGTTCGTGCTTTTCCCTCATCACAAAAACAGATTTTTGCCCACCTAGGTCTTTTACTGTCTTTGAGTATCTCCATCAACATCACAGCTGTAGTGTGTGGAGCAGAGGTGTAAATTGCAAAGAAGTAAAGATCAAAGGACTAATTAAGAGTTTTCTGAAGACTCACGGAAAAAGAGAAATGCAGAGAAACCTGCCTGATAAAGGACAGAAGAGGATTTAGATAAGATTTAGTCATTTTAAAAAAAAATCATAGAAAAAGACTGAGCTAAAATGCAACATGAACTTCTACATTAACGGGGAAGATAAATGGGTTAAGGTTTATTATTTTGGCATGGATTCAATTTCATTCTCGTTTCCTTCGCTTTTCAAAACTACCATTCAACATCCATGTGACTGCAAAGTCAAGTATTTCCTACATGGCTGGCATCTTAGTTCTGTATGGATGGTCAAATGGGATAAAAATAAACATGGGGGGAATGAACTGTGCACATACACAGCCTCTGAATGTAACAACTGTGCGCCAGAAGAATGGAGAGCACAAATCCATAGCCTAAGTGCAAGTCCTGATGCCTTAATTCCAATCAATGTACAGAGTTGCTGTGGCAACAAACAGGTATGATCTTATCGTTCATTTCTACACTGTGACCCAATGCACATATCTCTTCTGCCCTGAGTATCTGAAAGAAAGGCTAAATATAAATGAAATAAATAACTAAATCCATCTCCTTTCCTATCATCACAGTTATATGGCTCAATAAACATTATATAGAAGCCCTGGAGTCCTTCGACTAATGAAGTACTTCACTAGTTCCCGTTAGCCTTTGATTTAGGAAAGATGGGCTAACCTCTACAACTCCCATGTGTTAATTTTCATGCACGATTGGACTTGGACCAGGAGCCCTGGGGTAACATATTAACACCCTACTGCTAAAGGGTTGCTCATCACAAGAAGCAAGTATTCATAGTTGTATCGTATAATCTTCCAGCAAAGTCAGGTGACACCCATATGCCAATCTGGTGCTACTGAAAGATACTAGTACCTTAGCCTTTTCTAAACAATTTGCCATTGAGTAGGACCACACTGTGTACCACCCAGTCTTCTCTCTACTTGATTTGGGCCTCAGTGCCTAAGCCCACTGAATTAGTTTCAAATACCTGCAAACTATTTGGCCTACCTGGATGCAGCACATTATCCTTGCATCCTCCGATCCCTAGTTATACGAGTGCGTACACAAGTTCCTCACAGTACACCAGTAGTATATTCAGAGGTCATTTCGGGGGGGATCACAGTTCCCCCGGGTGAGGTACGGGGGGCGGAGCACATGACGAAGCCCCGCCCCCTGCTTCTGGCCGCCCCGCTTCCGGCCCTCATTCAGCCAGGAGGAGGCAGGAGAAGAGGGAGGGTAAGTTGCTTCCTCCCTGCCTCTCCCCACCCCTGCCTGCCTGGGGCCAGGGAGGGCCTTTCTGGGGCTTCCTTGCACTCCCACCGGCCTTGCAGGTCCACCGCCGGGCCACTGATGTCAGGGGGTGTGGCATATGCTAATGAGTTATGCTAATGAGTTCCCCTAGCTCTTTTTCTACGAAATGACCCCTGAACAACCCCTGAGTATATTGATGAGGGGGGGGAGAGGAGGAGGAAGAATAGAAGGAAGTGAATAGAAGCTCTATTACAGCCCTCTAGAACATATTATTTCTCCATGAAATTGTAACCAGCTAGCTGCTCTGCGATTTGCCCATTTGCATTTATATGATTTCTTCCCTTTACCGTATTTGCAGTTTCTTAAAAATGTATGTTCAGAGATGTTGTGGGGAGTAAAAAAAATAAATTAAAAGGTGCACACACATACTCTTTCCATACTTTTTGGCCAGTTTAGAAAGAGGGTTTCTAGAAGGAAAGCAAAGAGATGAAAGAGTTCTCAGCAGAATGCTGACAGTGCCAGATAGATTTATAAATAAGCAGCTACCAACTGCAGCTTGATCAGTATTTGATGCCTGAATTGGAGGTTAAGGAAAGAAATATCCCACCCCCCCCGGCCTCTGAAACTCATCTCTACTCTCTAGATACCACTAAGCCAACCCTGGCAAAGGGAGGATTATCATCCTTGGTGCAAACTTCTGAAGAGAAAAACCTTTTAATACACTGAATGCACCAGATGGCATCCTTGTTATAAAACCTATCCCCTTAAGAGAATACTTCTGCATCCCTGCATCCCCAAAGTCGCTCATCTCGCACTCTCAGAAAATTATTCACTTCATACAGTCATACAGAACGGAGGTAAAGGCTTTCCCTTGGCAACTTCATCATGTTGTGCAATAGGCTAGAGATGGTTTCAACTTATGGAATGGATGGATTCCTTGGACGAAATGGGACTGCACGGGCTAGGCTGGGGTAATTGGATTATATTAATATGAAATCCAAAATGCTAGGCATCCTCAGGAGAAATTTTTGTCTTTCCCCCCTTTCCTTCCAAGCTGAAGTTGCTCTCGGAAGCAGCATATGAAAGGCTAAAAAATATACAGCAAGCAGAGTATTTCCCCAGTTGCAAATTATGGCAGATGTTTAGAAGAGGCAAAGTTGAACTATAACCCCAACCCTTGAAGCTCCCCATTTTTACCATTGAGATGGTTCAAAGAAAGCTATTTTAACATCAATACATATGCATGAGGCCAACACAATTCATAATTCATAATTTGATCAACCCACAACATATAATGAGCACATCAACAATATGATTTGTTTGTTACTGGTTTCATTCTTTGTTGCCATAAAATCATATTAGGGGTGTTTTACATAGTGTAACTTTTAATTGTACATGTATGTTCTTTTTATGTATAAACCTACATATTTAAGTAAGAAGGAAATAGTGTGGCGTAGCAGTTAAGAGTGGCAGAGTGTAATCTGGAGAACTGGGTGTGATTTCCTACTCCTCCACATGAAGCCCACTGGGTGACCTTGGCTCAATCACAGTTCTCTCAGAACCCTTTCAGCCCCACTACCTCACAAGGTGACTGTTGTGGGAAGAGAAAGGGAAAGAAATTGTGAGCCACTTTGAGACTCGTTAAGGTAGAGGAAAATGGGGTATAAAAATCTTCATGTATGGAGTGCATGTATATTGGCTTTACATCTTTATCAAGTGTACATTCAGTGACAAAACTGGGTCTGATAATGTGTAATGTGCAAAACAGCTCTATTAGTGAGGTACATGTTTTATTTAGGGTTAAAAGCAGCTGCAGGGACTCAATTTAGAGGCAAAAGCACTGGTGCAAGATGGCTTTTACCCAGGGGTCATTTAGTAGAAAAAGAGGTGCAGGAGCTCATTAACTAAGTTATTAGCATAACTTATTTGCATATGCCACACCCCCTGACATCACCGGAAGTGTGTCAGAAGGCAACACCCACCGCTCAGGCTCCAGTGGACTGTTTTGGATTGCTAGCTATTGGGGGGGGGGGAGTGCAGATCTGTCCTAGCAGAGGAGGGAGAGCTTGTACCTGAATAAAACTTGGTCTTAAAGGTGCCACTGGACTGTTTTGGATTGCTAGCTATTGGGGGGGGGGACACACACGCAGATCTGCTCTCACAGAGGAGGCAGAGCTGAAGGCGGGCCGGGGTGTGTGCTCTGTCTCAGTAAACTTTTTGTTCTTCTGAATGACTGTTTTTGGGAACTGATTTTTCCAAGAGTCTGACACCAGCCAGACATACTTGGGGCTGGAGATAACCAGAAGATGTTGATCAGCTTATTTATTTATTTATTATATTTCTATCCCGCCCTCCTGCCGGAGCGGCTCAGGGCAACTTACAGCTGAGCATAATGCTCTATGAGTCACATATGGGGAGAGACAGTCCCAAAGTTATGCAGGTCCCTGGTCATATAGGGCTTTGAAAGTTAACACCAGATCCTTGAACTGGATCTGCCTACTCTGTTGGCAGCCAGTACAGTTGGCGCAGCACTGGCTGAATGTGAGCCTGCACAAACATCACTGTCAGCACATGTGTTGCCGCTTTCTGCAATAAATTCAGTTTCCAGTTCAAGTTTAAGGGCAGCCCCACATAGAGTGAGTTACAATAATCCAGTCTGTAAGTGACCATTGTGTGGATCACTGTAGCTAAATCCTGGGGAGTGAGATAGGGAACCAGTTGCTTGACCAGCTGCAGTTGATAGAAGGGTGACTGAGCAATGGTGGCAACCTGGGCCTCCATAGAAAGGGAGGCATCCAGGAGCACCCCCAAGCTCTTCGCCCTTGGTGCTGGTCTCAGTGGTATTCCATCGAGGGTTGGGACTCGGGAGCGGAATTCCCAATCCCAGATCCCCATGGCTCAGGAACAGGACCTCTGTCTTTGCTGGATTTATTTTCAATTGAAGGCAACCTGTAAAGCCCTGTCCAGCACCCCTGGGGTGGAGTCCTTCCATACTTCCATCAACAGATTATTTATTTATTTATTTATTTATTTATTATTCACATTTCTATCCCGCCCTCCCCGGAGGCTCAGGGCGGCTTACAGATAGAGCTGGGTGTCATCAGAATACTGATGGCAGCCCAGTCCATACCTCCAGACCAACTGGGCAATGGGGCACATATAGACGCTAACATAGTTTACAATGTCCTGTTTACAATATAGTACCAAAAATTTATCCAAGTAGGTTTGTGAAACCATTTTGTGCTGCTCAGAAAAGCCCTCTTAAATAGTTCAATTTTTTCTCTGGGGGAAAAAAAAGTTAAATTTTGTATAGTTTGAGGAGGGCCAGGAGAGTAGGTGCTGTCCTGACCTCCTCAGGCAGACCATAATCCTACGCTGAATTTGGTCAATGGCAGGATGCTCCATTGGAGCCCATTTAATTCCCAGTGCATAAGAAGGACCTCTCAAGCCCACAATTTTTGTAGCTGGTTCCCCTCCAGAACCTTTTTCTAGCACCACAAGCATGAGACCACAGGACCCTCCCTCCTCAAGGCAGGGAGAAAATGCTTTCATCTCTCCCATTCTGCTCTCCTTCTCACATTTAACCCTTCACATTTTCCTACCTGTTCCCCAGCAACTTTGGCTCACCTTCTTGGTCAGTTGACCTTACTGCCAGCTGGCCACTCACCATTGCATCCCTCACCTAGTTAGGGACTTTTAAACTCAGAACTCCTTACCCACTTATCCCACTACTCTTTCTGATTTCATTCTGAACAGCCCCTCAGCTATCTTTTCTCTTCAGGTTGCATTACTCTGGAGTAACCTCACGGAAAAAATACAAATGTGGTAAAAAATTAATTGGGCATTCAGCTTAAGGAAACACAAATGGACACTGGGGATGTAAAACAGGAGCAGTTTTACCGGAGTGTCAGATAAGTTGCAGTGGTATTATTGCAATTCCTCTCCATCTTGTACTTTTGCCTTGACTTAACCTCTCTCTTTCCTGTACCTTGGCCAAGGTAATAAAGGTACTTGCTGGTTACCCTATCTCCTTGCCATCTTTTCTTCTCAAGAATTTATTGTACCAAATTTTGACAGAGGTTTTCAACAGGCTCAAATTTATTTATTTTTGATATTTTTAAATTCCGCCCTCCCCAGACTGGGCTCAGAAGCCGAGTCCAAGACTCATTACAATAAAATCACATTAAAATCAGTTACGACAATAAACAATAAAAATTTATATAGGTAGCAAAAGTTTCATATCTTTTAGAGTCACAGGTGGAATCAAATGGGCCCTTTCAGCAGACTGGGAGCCAGAGCAGGGAAACAAACTTAGATAGATGCTCGCCGCCTCAAACAAAGGCGTGGTGGAACAGCTCCATTTTGCAGGCTCTGTGGAATGATAGAAGGTCCCTCAGGGCCCTGATCTCCAGTGGGAGTTGATTCCACCAGGCCAGAGCCAGGGCAGAGAAAGCCCTGGCCCTGGTTAAGGCTAAGGGGACGTCCTTCAGGCCAGGGATAACCAGTAGATGTTGATCCTGTGAGCACAAGGCTCTTTGGGGCACATATGGGAAGAACCTGACATATTCTTCATATATGTCAGTCTCTGGCTGCACAAGATTAATACCAACACTTTGACATGGATCCAGTGCCCAACTGGTAGTCAGTGCAAGCAGCAGAATACTGGCCAAATGCATTCCCGCACAGGCAATGCCATCAGCAGGCATGCCACCGCATTCTTGGGGGCACATATGGGAAGAGCCAGTTCTTCAGATATGTCAGTCTCTGGCTGCACAAGGCTTTGAAGATTAATACCAACACTTTAAAATGGATCCAGTGCTCAACTGGTAGCCAGTGCAAGCAGCAGAATACTGGCCGAATGCATTTCCGCACAGGCGATGCCATCAGCAGGCATGCCACCGCATTCTGGACTACTTGGAGTTTCCAGATCAGTCTCAAGGGTAAGCCTGCATAAAGAGAGTTACAGTAATCAAGCCTGTAAGTGACCATTGCATGGGTCACCGTAGCCAAGTCCTAGGGGGAAAGGTAGGGGGCCAATTTCCCGACCTGCTGGAGATAGAAAAAGGCAGACATGGCAACCGTGGTGACCTGGGCCTCCATAGAAAGTGAGGCATCCAGGATCACCCGTAGGCTCCTCACCTTCTAGGCTGGTGCATTCCCCATCCTAACTCCCCACCAACTCAGGTACAGGACCTCCATCTTCATTGGATGGAGTTTCAACCAGCTCTGCTGCAACTAGCCAGCCATGGCCTCCAATGCCCCAGTCAGAGTCTCTGCTAGCCATCCAATAACAGATAGAGTTGGGTGTCATCTGCATATTGGTGACACCCTAACCCAACCCCCTGGACCAACTGTCAAATAAGCCCTTTCTACTCAGAGACTCATTTGGGGGGGGGGGTTTACACATAGGGGATGCTCTTCATGTGACAGGCCTGACATGAGGACTGATTTGGGTAATGCACTTATCCATAGTGCCCCCGGTTCACTTAGCAGATCCAAGAATACTGGAGAAAAATAAAAGTTAGTTCATTCCTCCTAATGTGTAACTGGAGAATAATCTTAAAACACAGAGCTTTGATTACCTGGTCACATATATCCATTCCACAACCAAAATGTTATTTATCCTTGGATTAGTCTATCAGTTAACATCATCCTTCTTGATTCACCAAAGAAATTCAAGATGACAAACCATTACTAGTAACTCCTCTTTGCATGTTCACACCACTGATTATCTGTATTTTCAATACCACTTGTGGTATATGTGTCTATCAATGAACTCAGAGCCTGATTGCTTTTCTGTCTAGATAATTAACCATCAATTTTCAAAATAAATTTCATGGGAATATCACAAACCAGAGGAAACAAAATATTATTGAAGAAAACATGCAAAATTATGGCCATGTACTAAGTCAGTGAATATGCTGTTACTAAACATCTTCCATTATCTTTCCCTTATGTACTCAGATGTAAAGGAGTTCAAGGACCAATGAAATGTGTCCCCAGTGATCCACCTGTATGACTGGATACCAAGTTCTGACCAGGTGACTCTTCTAGTGATAATCAAGAACAGCACCATGGAAGGCATCTTATAACAGTATGGCAATGGAGTTACTGTAATTACCATTGTGTCTGTTTCAGTCAAGGGAATTGACATAAAAACCCAACAGAGACTGCTCATCTCTGGATTCAGTTCAGAAGCCAAACTATATTAGTAAAACATGAGCACAACCAGTGATGGATACCTCTGTGTCCTCACAATTAAATGCTCTGACTGCCATCATTTCTAATGATCTTGTATGAAATAAGCTTCACCCATCCAGACATTAGTTCATTTGACCATTCTATTACTACAGATGTAGGTCCAATGAAGAGGAGTAGAGCTGGATTTCATTGGCAAGAATGCTAGCATAATTCCCCAGTTTCGTGCAATGGCTTCCTAGATATACGCAACACAACTATACAGAGAGATCTCAGGTATATATAAAAATATAAACTATTATTCTGTAAGATGCATGTATTAAAAACAAATTATCTAAGATATGTCTACTGGACACTCATAAAGGTCTGCAGGAGTAACATGAAACTCAATGGCATCCAATTCTACTTGCAGATCCAACAAGACCAATATAATTCAGTTTATTAATAATCATTTTTATATATCAGATTAGTTTACTTACTACATTTCATGTCCCCTCAAAAACCATCTTGCAATACAGGTTGCAAATGCACTATCCAGGATCCAAAACAAATCCTGAAAATGCTCAAATACTTTTTTATGCACAATGGGCACATTTTTAGTATCCTTCTCTAACTGCAATTCCTTCTGCCACATTCTGACATGCTACAGGGTCTTCTTTTTGTATGTCTGTGTCTTTTAAGTTTATGAGCCAAGAAACCCCGATGCATGTATGAAAGACCATCATACAGCCATTTAGCTCCTGGCCAGTGACTTGTTCGAGATCCTTCATGTCAAATAAGTATTCAAAATGAATTCCCCTGTTTCACACAAAACCAGAGCTAGAAGATATGGCACCACAGGGCAGTGATGTATTATATCCTTTCAGTATGGGACATGTATTATAACTAGGTGGTAGGGGAATAGTAAAGACCTCAAATTTCAACCATACTGGTCACAAAATATGAATCATTCCTAGATGTGAAAGTCTGTATTGATCTTGCATTTAAAAAATACTCCCCGAAAGCAGATCCCAAGGACGCTGGTTTACCCACCCAAGCAGAAAGGTTTCTGTGATTTATTCTTAAAAGTGGTACAACTCTAAAACTTTCTCAGTCATGCAATCTATTCCCTAGCACAAGCAATGAAAAATCCATCTTGATATCAGAGATGGAGAAAGGACTATTATCAGCACTGAAGGTGTCCTAAATGTTTGCTTGTTGGTTTTTGGTACAAGAATTAAAGGTGACAGTTGCAGCATTCAAACAGTTGATTACCCTTGTAGAGTGAGCTGGGTCAGAATCAAGCTCTACAGTTTCATTGCTCTGCATTGGCACTAAGGATGGGCAGGAACCAGAAAAATGTGGTTTGGTTCATGGTGGACCCACAAACGGAACCATGGACCTTCATGAACAAAAAGGCTTTATACAAACTGAACCAGTTCATGAAGTTCATGATGTGTTAGAATGCCCCTCCCACATGCTAGAGATACCACACTCACAGGGAATCTCCAACTGACTCTCCTCTACCTGCCCTCCAAGCCTGGTGATGACTGGACTTATGGGGTCTGAGTTATGGCTTCCCCAGAAAGGTGCCCCTAGGAAAGTGTTTTCTGTGGAAATGAAAGGAGGAGGTTCAGGAGTATATAGAATGCCCCCCCCCGAATGCTAGAGACACCAGACTTGCAGCAGATCTCTGGCAGACTCTCCTCTACCTGCCCTTCAAGTTTGGTGAGGACTGGATTTACAAGGTCTGAGTTACGCTGTGATGATCCATTGTTTCCAATTGAGGAAAAAACAAAAAAGCAAGGGCAATAGAAGCCCAGCAAAACAGAATCAAAGTCCCTGAGAATCTCTGCAGTAGAAACTGAAGGTAGGGAGCATTTTTGCCAGCCCAAAAGAACCAGTGCAATGTGCCCAGAGACTATGTGAGATCCAAATGCAAACCAGTGTGCAACAACATATGCAGACAAGGTAGCTCAAAGTCCTGAGACCACTCAAGACCCAAACCTGAAAGCGTGCAATAATGCATGTAGACGTGGTGGCTCAAAGCCCTAAGACGTGTATAGATGTGGTGGCCTGAAGCCCTGAGTCCACCTTAGACCCAAACTGGCATGCAACAACACATATAGATGTGGTGGCCTGAAGCTCTGAAAATATGTAGACATGGTGGCTCAAAGCCTCAAGTCCAAGCCTGACATCCAAACCCCAAATGGTGCAATGACGTATGTAGATGCGGTGGCTCGAAACCCTGAGACATATGTAGACATGGTGGCTTGAAGCCCCAACTCCAACCCTGACACCCAAACCCCACAATTGCAGCAGGTGGAATAGCAACAGCATCTGGACATTGTTAAAATCTCTGTTTCCTTTTGGGAAAAGCCCAGTGACAGAGCAGGAGAAGAAGGCTCTGAGACCCCTGGTGATGCCCTGCTGGGATGGCACTTGGGTGGGGGGCAGGATGGGTTTGGTGCCCAGGGACAGGGGCCTCTGGTATGCAGGTGGGAGGGCTTCTTCCCCCCATGACGAGCACCCCTTCCACCCACTTTCACCCTCATGGTGTTCACAAGCAGGAGGAGTGGGATATATAAATGTGGGTTTTCTGGGGAGGCACCCAGTAGTTAAGCCCCAGTGCTCAGCATGAGCACAGAGACTGTGTAGCTCAGAGCTCTGAGTTCACCTACCTAAACACAAATCCCAGCAGCAGGCAGCAGATCACAAGCAAGAGGGGTGAGGGTGGCAGGTATATAAATTTGGGTCCTCTGGGGCGGCACCCAGTAGCCAAGCCTCAGTGCTCATTGTGAACACAGAGACTGGGTGGCTCAGATCCCTGAGGCCACCTACATATACCCAAACCCCAGCAGCAGAGTACAGATCACAAGCAAGAGGGGTGGGGGTATAGAAATGTGGCTCCTCCAAGGAGGCACCCAAGCTAAGCCCCGGTGCTTAGCATGAGCGCAGATCCATCAATAGCCAGGAACAACAGAACCCAAGAATCCAACCCCCAGCAGCAGAGAGCAGATCACAAGCAGAAAATGAAGCAAGGACTCTGCTTTGCTAGCTCCGTGCCTCTGTCTCACTAGCCAACAAACAAGAGGGAGGAGCAGAGCTGATGAATACATAGCCTTCTGAGCCCATATAGCAGAATGAGAACTCTGTGATTGGCGGCCGGCAGTGCCTGTTAAGGTTTGGAGTGTTCCTGTTGGTGTTTCCAAGGCTGGAGAATTCTGCCCCCCCCCCCAATTGCCTCAGAGTTTTATTTTTTAATTTTTTTAATTTTTTTGGCATTTTTACCCCGCCCTCCCTGCGGGGTAAATAGTTTCACTGATCAGTGCAAGTCTGTCTCCATTCATGAACCACATGCTAAAAGTTCATGGCGGCAGAGCTCCCACACACTTCAGTTTGCAAACCATGAACTGGCTAAAATTTGTCATGGACATTAGTTTGTGAACGGGTTCATGCCTATCCCTAATTGGTACTTCATGTAAATCATCTGCCCATGAAATCACATATTTAAAAGAAATTAAACTAGTAGTGAGAACATCCTGCCAGCCTAAATGTACAAAGTGAAGCATTAATGTACTGAAGCATCTGATAAACCATCTACCACACTTCAGATTGTGCCATTCTTACAGTTCTTTCTTACAGTTATCCCTTTTGTGCTGGCTTGTTACAAAAGTTCTCACTATTGTAAGAACAAGCCAAAACTAGGTTTATAGTTAAACAAAAATCTAAATTAGGAAGGGGAGCTGTGCTCTTCTTGAAGTAGGGATGCCAGTCCCCAGGTGGGGGTGGGGGAATCCCCGGATTTTTCAGGCTCCCCTCAGACACTGACCAGCTGGTCTGCAGGGGGAAGCCCCGCTCCAATAGTCATCTGCAGCCCAGCATGAAAAAAGCAGGCACCATGTGTGCCTGCCCTGAAAGCCGCTAATTCGCAGCTTGTGGGGCAGGTACCACAGCACTTGTTTTTTTTCAGGGGGGAACCACCCATGCCTGCCCTGCAAGTGGCGAATTCACTACTCACAGGACAGGCATGCCTGGCGCCCGCTTTCCCCCCAACTATTTAAAGGGAAGGTTCCATTTAAATGGTTGGGGAAAGGTGGTGACTGGGCGTGGCGTTATCGCCCTTATGTGATGATGTCACTCTACATTACATCATCGCGTCGGGGCTGTCCCCCCTCCTGGCACACACCCCAAATCCCCCCACCGGGGAAAAGATTGGACCTGGCAACCCTATCTTGAAGAACTGTGCTGGACATGAAATCCAGACATGGCAGTTCTTGGAATGTGATTATTCACCTACAAATTGAGAGCACCACTCAGGTTCACCACTGGAAAGGTCACAACTCGTTAAATGAATGATGCACATGATTTGCCATACGGTAGTTTCTTGGGTGAGAAGGCCTGGCCTTGCATAGCCAAAATATTCAGAATCATGAGTCAGCCTTTTAAGACACTTAACAAGTATGGGTCATTTTCATTTACCTTTTCTTATGATATGTGATACTTTAAGAACTTTTAAAAGGAGTCCTGGGGTTTTAATCACTGAGACAGCAGGCTTCTATACTGTTGAATTAGCACACCTGAGAACCAAACGAAATCTTGTTTTGAAACATTCTTCCAAGTTCTAAGAACAATCAAGATTCAAAGAAGAGTGTCTGTATGGTGCCTGTTCCAGAGCTAAACAAAACTTTCTACTGCTCATTAAAACAGTGGCATATTTTAAGGAAGAATTTAAACAGGAAATGACCATTAAACCACTCAGAATCTCTGGCAACAAATGTAAGTTAAAACTAAGCAAAATCCAGAAGTGTGGCTCTAAACACAGATGCATTTACTTAATAATAATTGTAATAATTGTAATAACTGTGTGGTTGTTTGCCACAACCAACTCATGGTAACTCCAGGATCTAGGAATGCCATACTCCAGGTGGGACCTGGGTTCCCCTGGAATTACAGTTCCTCTCCAGACTACAGAGATCAGTTCCCCTGGAGAAAATGGATGATTTGGAGGGTGGACTTGGTGGCATTGTACTTCACCGAGGTCCCTGAACTCTCAGGCTCCACCCCCCAATCTCCAGGAGTTTCCCCAATCTGAATCTGGAAACCCTACCTCCCCCCATCCCCTGCTGGTAGCCAGAAGGGACCTAGCAACCCTACCAGAGCCATGAGGTTTTCAAGGCCAGAGATGAGCAGAGTGGCTTTTGCCACTGCCTTCCTCTACTTATTCATAACACACTGCTAAAGCAGCACACGTGAAAGCCCCCATGTTTAAAATATCTTACTCATATTGAAGGACAAAGGACTTTCTTAAGACCATAGCTGGAGGCAAAGGGCAGCAAAGTGAGTCATTTGCCCCGGCCCAAAGACTTCCTAAAGGTCCACTTGTAGAAGCAGAAGAGAGTGGAAGAAAGCGTGTGGGGGAGCAGGTGGATACCCCCCCCCCATCTGAGGCTGTTTTGGCACTTGAAAAGGAGTGTGATGAAAGGGAAGAACTCTGGGCTATAAGCCTGCACTGGATCAGGGCCTTGAGGCATTTTAAAAACACTGCAAAACCCAGATTCAAATCCCCTGCTTATTTGTAGGGTCTTCTTCTTGTTGTTGTTATATTCTGCTTTTCTCCTTGATCAGCAACAATAACAACAATAATACAGTCCACAGTAAACAATTAGCTAGGGTCTGGGAGACCCAGATTCAAATCCCCTGCTTATTTGTAGACGTCTTCTTCTTGTTGTTATATTCTGCTTTTCTCCTTGATCAGGACCGAAAGCAGTTGGGCCTCTAGTTTGCCATCAGGTTTAGTTGGGCTCTCAGAGAGGGAGTGACGGAGGATGAGTGGGCAATCCACTGACTGTAGGGTGGAGGGAGGCTGCAGTTGGGAATGATGTGTGTGTTTGTCTGCCCTCCAAAGC
Organism: Gekko japonicus; assembly: GCF_001447785.1. Taxonomy (NCBI): domain Eukaryota; kingdom Metazoa; phylum Chordata; class Lepidosauria; order Squamata; family Gekkonidae; genus Gekko; species Gekko japonicus. Next base: position 1,693,643 of record NW_015164669.1, read on the forward strand.
TGCCCAGCTCCCTCCGCAGGGCTCTAGTCGGGGGGGAGCTCTCAGGTACGGAGCTCCGGAAGAGAACCTCTAGGGGGCGGGGCGGTCACGTGGTGAAGCCCCGCCCCCTTCTTTACCCCGCCCTCTGCTTCGATCCTCATTCCGTTTGGGAATGAGGATGAAGCAGGAGGGTAAGTAGCCGGGCCTTCTGACACACTTCCGGTGATGTCAGGGGGTGTGGCCTTCTGTCACTTCGGGTGATGTCAGGGGGCGTGGCATATGCAAATAAGTTATGCTAATGAGTTATGCTAATGAGCTCCGGCAGCTCTTTTTCTACAACAAGACCCCTGTCCCTCCGTAATTAGCAGCAAAGCCTCAGGCGCAGCTAAAAGGGGGGGGGGTTGTTTCTGAGATAGGGAGGGAAAGAAGCTGGGTGGGCAATCAGCTGTCTGTAGGATGGGAGGAAGGCTGCAGTTGGGAAGGGCATGTCTGTGTGTGTGTGGATGCATGCACACTTCTATTGTTCCTTCTCTGCCCCAAGCTTCAGTGGCTGCCCAGCCCCATCCGTCCTTCAGTCCTCCTCCAGCAAGTTATTTTTATTTTATTTATTTACTTACACTCCACCTTTCTTCCCAATGGGACCCAAAGAATCTTACATCATTCTCTTCTCCTCCATTTTCTCCTCATAACAACTCTGAGGTAGATTAGGCTGAGCACGTGTGACTGGCCTCAGGTTCCCCAGCAAGATTCCGTGGCAGAGGGCTGATGTGGTGTAGTGGTTAGAATGCTGAACTGGGACCTGGGATGACCAGGTTCAGTTCCCTCATTCAACCATGGAAATCTGCTAGGTGACATTCTCTCAGTCTCAAGCCACCCTGCCTAAAGTGCACAAGTCGAAAATACGTCTGTCTTTAGCTATCTGCTACATACGATCAAAACTATGTGGAGCCTGTTTACAGGGTGGGCGGGGTATAAATGTAAATATACAGGTTGGGCGAGGTATAAATGTAAATATAAACAAAATAAATAAATACTGATGGTTCCCACTGAGTTTATATTAGGTTCTGAAGAGGCAAGTGATCATTGGTAGACATGCACAGTGACTTAACTACAGCCCCACAGGCTGGTCAGCTATACCAAAACCAACAACAACTGCTAGGGTTACCAGGTCTTACCTGGCTGCTGGCAGGGGGGTCCCTCTCTCTGCCCAGGGCTTTTTGTGCAGCAAAATGACATCACCTGGAAGTGACATCATCATACAGGGCACATTGCAGAGGACACGCTATCATTTGAGGCAAAACTCTATGGTAACCCCTGCAACATGCCCTGCGCGATGACGTCACCTCCAGGTGATGTCATTGTGCCGGGCACATTGGTGCAGATGGGCCACTTTGGGGGTGGGATTCCTCCCACTGGCCGGATCGGGGGCAGTGGATCGGGGCCCCCCAAAAGTGGGCAAACCTGTTGGGGGAATAGCAACCCTAACAACTGCATACCAGATTAACTGGATTATCCATGACAGTTTCAGGTATACATAGCTAAAGCAACAAAAGATCACCCCTCCCAAAACCAAAATGTATGGAATGAGCCTGACAGGTTGCTCTCCAATCAAATACATGGCCTTCAGTGCCAAGTATTAGCAGGGAAATCTATTATTGCAAATTATTCCTCTGCAGTGAGAAGCGGGACAAGTAGTCACATCACATAATATGGGCAAGGTTTAGCGGCTTTTTTCAATGAACTGCTGGCTGTTGGTTAAAGGATTAACATGATCAGCTTGATAGGGTAAGCACTATTGAATCAAGGAGCTGGAGATAGGTTTGGGAAAGGGAAATTATGGATACTTCATGAATGCTTGATCTTCCTGGTATAGAAGAAGAAGAGACTGGATTTATACCCCGAAGGAGTCTCAGAGCGATTTACAATCTCCTTTTGCCTCCCCTCCCCACAACAGATACCCTTTGAGGTAGGTGGGGCTGAGAAGGCTCTTTCGAGAACTGCCCTTGAGAGAACAGCTCTGAAAGAACTTATGACTGACCCAAGGTCACACGAGCAACTGCATGTGGAGGAGTGAGGAATCAAATCCGGTTCTCCCAGATTAGAATCTGCGTTCTTAACCACTACACCAAACAAAAAAGTCCTGTTAAAAATACCTGTTTAAAAAATGCCTCCCTCAGCCATTTTTTAAACTAATGTTAAATAAATGCCTCCCTCAGCCATTTTTGTTAGGTGGTTAACAAAGGAAAGAAAAGAACCTACCTTAACAAAATATTCTTTAAAAAACAGGAAAAGCCATAAGGTAAGAATGGGTTGGATCCCACTGAAAAGATTTGTGTATGCATTATGGGCTGGGCAATTTTTGCTAATTTCCCTGTCCTATTGCAGCAGTCAAACTCCTCTTATGCTGCTCTTGAGGGCCCCCATTCCCCAGGAGCCGCATTTCAGGCTTCTGCAGGAAGGGGAAGTTTTAGATGGGATCCAACCTAATGGTTACTTGTATGACTAGCAAAAGCAACTCAAGGCAACTCATGTGCAAGACCAAAAAACAAAACCCAACCATCAACAGAATAAACAGGTCAACAGATGTCTAACTCTCAGGAGAGCCAAGTGACAGTCCAAAAGCCGAGATATGCCTGTACAGAAAATGTCTTCTCTAGCAGCCACTGTCTTGTCTTTAGAAAGGTAGAGCACACAGAATAGGATCGCTGTGGAAGATCACAAGTAGTGTCAGGTTTATATGGGAGCAAGCAGTCTTTTAAGTACACTAGTCCCAGACCAGTTGGCATTTTAACATGCAAGAATGAGCACTTTGAATCATGCCTGGAGGCAGATGAATAGTTCTTTTAAAATGGGAGATCTATTCCCAGTAACTCTACCAACAATTGTACCACAGCAGGTAGTCCCATGCAGAGCACATTACAATTGTCTGCTGTTTGTTTGATTAGAATATCGTAACTGTTGCCAGAGCCTACCTATCCAGGATGAAACAGCTACAACTGGTGCACCAGACGTCAGGCATGCCATAAGAGCATACCTAAGCCTCCATCCAAAAGCACAGCTCTAACAGAGCCAAATGTGCCCCAGTACCTGCATTGTTTCAAATGCCAGTCTACAGCCCCATACAGTTGCCATGAACATCATGGAAAGGAAGAAGTTATTTAATCCTTTCCTCCCATACTTCTTAATGGTTTAAAATTCCTCCGTAGAGCCTTCTCTTTGGCGAGATTCAATGTATTACCTTCGGCCTTATTATCTGGCCGCTTTCAGGGTGTGCCCTTTTCTGACAGATGTTGCCCATGCACAAATGATAATATCGAGACGATTTCCCATGTCTTGTTTCAGTGCCCCTTCTACCATGCGCTACGACTGAAATGTTTAAATTTTACTTTGGCTCAACTAGAAGAATATCCTGATTGCCTAAAGATCCTTGTTCTTTTTGATAATCCAAACTTTGAGATAACGGAAACTGTTGCTAAATTTCTTTTTGGTGCCATTTCTATTCGCCCTTTATTTAATTGATGGGTATACTTACTTGGTAATTCCTTGTTTCTGTATTTTGCAAATATTATTCTATGCTGTGGCTGGTTTGCTTGTTTGTTTGTTTTGGTTGTATATGGGTTTGCCAGGGTTACATGCTTGTTTTTTTGGGGTTGTATATGGGTTTGCAATAAAGGTAACTGGTTGGATTTAAAATTCCTTATGACCAACTTTCAATGGACTCCTGATGGAAAAAAATACATGAATTTGGGTAGCTGAATCTGTTTATTTCCCCCACAAAAGCCCACTGCAGCTTTGGATAGTTGTTTTAACTTGCAGAAGTGGCACAGGAGGAAAAGGCTAATCCTCCCCGTTTTCTAGCACTCCTTTTGAGGTCCTCAAGACAGCCAGCTGTGACTGAAGATCAGATTTTTAAAATAACAGTACAAGAGTCACAGTACATGGTTCCCTCACATCAGCTTTTGCTTGGCCCATAGTACCTCTTGTCAAGGTAAAATGCAACCCCCCGCAGAGCACAAGCTGACTTATCAGTCACTGGAAGCAGAGTTATTAAGGAGTAGTCTTGTATAGAATGAGCTTCAGTTTATTTGCCCTCATGCAGCTCATTATAGCCTCCAGGTACTGACTAAAACACATCCATTGTTGCAGCTGAAAAGTACAAATGTGTTTCAGGGTACTAAGAATATTTCATTACCAATTTCCAGTTTCTGCCAGCATTTTCATGCAGATGTTGAACAGCATGACAGATGAGGTGAAACCCTGTAGGAACTCAACAGTACAAATGCCAGGGACCAAACAGTTATCTCCCCTTGCACTTGTATTGAATCAGGAGCCATCTGCCACAGGGGAAACTCATACCCATCTGTGAACCCTGCCATAAATCCTTCATCTTACACTCAGGGAGGGAAACACACACATTTACGGTAATAATGGGAAGAAAAGAGAGCATTTGACTGCCCTATCATGAAGGGGTCATGGATTACTTTTAATATTCTGGCCTGTAGCCCTAAAAATAAGTAGTGTACAAAAGGACATCATTGGTTGAACACAGACTGGGCAGGGATAGCTCACCTCCCGAATACAGGACTGGTCTCACAGAATCCCTCCCATCTGAGAAGGTTAAATGTTCAGCTCACTAAGCAAAAATGTGCCATGAACAGGGCAATGGGAATAAACAGAGTTGAAGTCTGTGCCAATGCAAGAGACTATCCATTGTTTAAAGTTCCTGCTGTCTGGTGTCCATTTCTCAGGGAGGAATGCCAAGATCAACTGGTGGTGACCAGCCTAATTTAGCCAATCATCCTTTTGCATTTTGTTTCTAGTTTTCTGTAACACCTGTGCTGCATTCTGGTATATTCCTAGACCTCTGTGATTTTGGTCTGTGTAGGATGCTTGATAGTTAATAAAGGTCTTTTCTCTTTAAAAGTCTGAGACTTCTATTAAAACTCTCACCTGCACACCTGGCTGCTCATCCACACAGAGATACCAAACGCATGGCTAAACTAGAGGAATTAGCTAGGACTGCAAGGAGGGAGAATAATTATTCCACACAGACGTACATATGCAAGTACAACTTTAGTGAATCAAACCACTGGGGAGGTGAAGGGAGGGAGTGAGTGGTGGCACAGCCACTATCCATGAGACAGAAGGGGGGAGGAGCTAGAGTTTCCCTAAAAAGAGAGTCCAGGCACCCTAACATGTATCCATGACACCCCAGCCTCTCAAGGCATCCTGGGAGAGTGAAGAAGTTGAGAGACTGTGATAGCACTGGCTTCTGATACTGATCAGTCAGATAGGACCAAAATTATACTGGATCATGGTGCCAACATGTTCCAGTTCAGCCAGCCCATTGGCTCTGAAGGATAAGTGCTACTATCTACAGCTGCCGAAAAGTCCAATATTATCAACACGGTCAAGTTCCTTCAGTCTCATGCCATCAAGGCGATAATAGACGTTTCAGCCCCAAACCCAGCTCAGCATTTGGAATTAAATGAGCCCGGAGTTTACATAGCTACACCTCACTTGAGCATGCCAGCCGCTCATTGTTCGAAAGGCTGGGTTTGAATATGTCTGAACTGGCAATCTAGAGGCAAAGGACAGAATAATAGTGACTAAATCTTCTCACATGGAGAAATTGGTCAGATTAAGGAGAAAGGGCCAATTTTAGGATTACAGGGCCACATTACCATCAGCTCCATCGCACCACCAGGTAACACTCTCTGGTTAGCTACATTAGTGGCACTAAGCACAGTACAGAGTTGACTATTGACCATTAATTCCAGGTCTAGATAAAGATATGCTGAGGCCCTACACTATGTCAGCTTTAAGAGGCCCCATAGCATTCCACAAAAATGGTAATTTAGTAAAAAAAAAAAAAATTTCCTCAAAAATGGTAATTTAGTAATTTTTTCTTTACTTAGAGGCCCCGAACTGTAGCTTACATAAATAATCCTGTAATTAATTATTCTAAAAGGCCAAGACACAACCATCCCCAAGATAAGAAGAGAACTTATTTCTACGTTACTAATGGCAGCAAAGGCAGTCATTGCAAGCAATTGGAAAGGCTCTAACAATTTGACGTTGCATCAATGGCATATCAAAACATGGGAATATTAATAAAAGGCCACCATTGTGATGAAGAAACCTTAGTCTAGTTGCCAAAACCTCCAGACTGTGACCACCCAGAACTTCAGAGAACTACCATTGCCTCACTATTATACAGCTACTCTCTTAATTCTCAAAAAGTTATGTCTCAGCAACAGCTGCCATTTGCACAAGCTGGCCTACAGAAAAGGTTATGGCGTGCAGTTAATATCACCCCAAGAAAAATTGGCATGAGAAAAGAAACAGTGGCTGCTTTTCACATAGAACTGAACAGGATGAGGCAGAAATAAGGTTCTTCTATCCCTCTCCCGCCCCCCCCCCCCCGGCCCTGCTGAAAACAGTGAGAATCTTTGCTTTAGAATAAGGGCACAGACAAATCTATGCACGGCAGCAAGCATCCTACTTCTTTCATTTTGGGAACCTGAAGAAAATTCCTGAAGAGAAATAAAGTGGAAGAGCATCCTAGACCTATTCAACTCACTCTAAAGTCAAAGGAAATAAGCAGACTGAAATAAGATGATGCTCCATGTCCACTTTGCTCTGATATGAAAATATCCCTCTAGGGTTCGGCTTCTCTGTGCCTGCAAAATCCATTCATGGCCATCCTATCAGGAAGACCCTTTAAAATAGAGGTCACTAATGGCATTTCACAAACCATTGCTAGATCTTGATGAGTCCTGCTCGATCCTCTAGTTGAAATAAAGACATGTAGATAACAGTTACTGTGATTTGGTAGTGTAATAATTCCACGAGCACACCGTTCCAGAAGGATCGAAACTTTTACTGGAACAAAAGCAGGGCCTTTGCTGGCTTCTGCTTGAACAAAAACTAACAGCTAACAACCAGCAGACGAAAGTTAAAGTAAACTACAGGACAAGCTTTTTGGCCCTAAAACACCAGGGGAAATGACTAAGCAGTTCAGTAAGGGAACATCACCAACTTCACAACTTGCCACAATGTAACACCCCTCTTCCTTTAAAATTGAGTCTAGACCTCTGGAAATCAGTCATCTCAGAGTTGGTCTGTGGCAGTTCTTGAACCCTATCACCTAAGGGGGGGCTGCTCCTCAGTCACTCCTGATAAGTGAGGCTCTTCAGGGACTGCTGTTGATTTTTGACAATCCCATGGTGGGATTGTCTACTTCCTCAGCTATGTCTGGGAAACCCCCTCCACCCCTCAATGTTGGCTCATCCTGCATTGCTGTTGCCACCCCCTGGTGTTCCTGGTGCTGTCATAACATCCTGTGGAACTGAGCCAGATGTCCTGTAAGTATCAGTCCTGAAGCCAGCTCTATCTGAAAAGATACTGGCCCTTTGCCCCCTTATCACCCCCGACTCCCTTTGGCTCCCTCCTCTAAAAGCCAATACCCAGATATGATCTCCCAGTTGAAAGGCAAGTGGAGCTGGTCGAGGGGACCATCCATAGTGCATAGCCACTTGGCCCTGATGCACTTTAGTGCCTACTGTCAGTCACAGAAAATCTAAATATGAGTAGGGAGACTGACCAGACATGAGTTCCACAGGGGAGACCCCAGTTGTGGTGTGGGGAGTTACTCGGTATTGCAAGAGGAACCTGGCCACCTGAGTTTCCAGAGGAACCTGCCCCATGCATTGCAACCCCAGTTTCACTGACTGCACTGCCCGTTCTGCCAACCCATTAGAGGAGGAATGATAGGGGGCAGTGTGGATGTGCTGAATACCATTGTGTTCCATAAATCCCTGGAATGTGGGCCTTGTAAAAGTTGGGGCATTGTCAGAGACTAAGATTTCTGGCAAGCCAAAGGTGACAAATATTTGTCTCAACTGTCCCACTGTGGCCTCAGCCATAATGGAAGACATTACCCATATCTCCAACCATTTGGAATGGGCATCTACCACAACCATCAGCATTTTGCCCCTAATCAGGCCCATAAAGTCAACATGCAGCCTAGCCTAAGGTTGAGCTGGCTATTCCCAGGGGTGAATTGGTGCAGCTGGCAGTACTGGATGACTGTCCTGACAATGGACACAGGATCCCACTAACTGCTCAATGTCACAGTCCAGGCCTGGCCATCAAACCAACCCACGGGCCACTCCATTCATCCTGGAAATACCAGGGTATGTGTCATGAAGTTGGGTCAAGACCTGATCTCTTCATTTACGAGGAACTACCACTCTGCTCCCCCACATGAGGCACCCAGCATGAAATCCTAGTTTCAATCTTCTGTGAAAAAAAATGGCTGAACGACCTCCTCCCAGACATGGGCAAGCCACCATGCTGCACCCAATTCACAATAGGTGCCAACTGCACCTCTCTACAGGTTTCATGGCTGATGCACTCTGTGGTCACAGGTTTCTTACTGAGCAAATCTATAAGTAGGATCATATCTCCTGGGTCCAGTACTTGTGCTGGGAAATCAGGTAATGGAAGCCTACTGCATGCATTTGCAATAGAATGCAGTCCACCCTGCTGGAATCGAATTTAATACTGGTAGGCTGATAATGTCAGTGCCCACCTCTGCATCCTACTGAAAGCCACTGTAGGGACTGGTCTGTGTTCACCCAAAAGCATGAGTCTGTAAGGCATGAGCATGAGTTCACCCAAAAGCATGAGTTTATGGTCTGTAAGGATGGTGAACAGCTGACCATACAAATAGCGAAGGAACTTCTTGACCCCACAAAACTCCTAAAGCTTCTTTGTCAAGCTGAGAATAATTATTTTCTGCTGGAGACATGGTGTGGGATGCAAATCCAATTGGTCTCTTTGTGCCATCTAGATATACATGTGACAAAACTACCCCCACCCCATACTGGAAGACATCACAAGCCACCACCATAGGTAATGTGTTAGTACCCTGGAGGATTGTAGCAAAGTCTTTGAAGTTTGAAATGCTGTGTCTTGAGCCCCCTCCCAGTTCAATGGAACAGTCTTCTTTAACAACTCATGCAAAGGGGTCAATACTGTGGACAAGTTGGGCAAAAACCTATGATAATAGTTAAAAGGCCTTAAAATGCTTTCAGCTCTGAAACAGATGTTGGTGTTGGGTCCTTTGCAATGGCTCTTAACTTATCACTGACTGAGTGGAGCCCTTCTGCATCAATAATATGCCCCAAATACTGTATCGAGGAGACCACAAAAGAACACTTACTTCTATGTAGTGTGACTTTTTGGACCCTTTGCAATACCACTTGCAGCATATCTAAATGGGTTTCCTGATCTACCCCAGAGATCAGAATATCATCTAAATAAACCAAGACATTGGGAATCCCCCATAACACCCCCTCCATGACCCTTTGAAAAATCCCAGGAGCAGAAGATATGCTGAATGGGAGGTGGGTGATCATTAGCCATTCTTTGGACTCCTCATCAAGAAGCAGCTGCTGATAAGCATGACTGAGATAAAGTTTGGAAAACACAGTCCCCCCAGCCAAGGATGCAAATAAATCTTCAATCTGAGGTACAGCATAGGGATCAAGCCTAGCAACTTTGTTGACAGTGACTTTACAGTCCCCAAAAATCCTCACAAACACATCTTTCTTGACCACTGGAACAATTGCGATGGCCCAGGGAGAAAACTGGACAGGTTCCAGGATATCTTCCTTCTGCAGATGTTGGAGTCCCATGTCCACTTTACTGCGCAAAGCATATGGCACAGAGCAGGGTCTGAAAAAACAAGGCTGTGCACCTGGGTGCACATGAATCATTGCTGTCATCCCTGTCAGTGTTTCCAGCTCTGGAATAAAAATCTCTCCAACACCTCCTATGAACATGAGCAAAGCAAAAAAAAAAAAGTTCTGCCAATCCAGTTTCAGTTCCTGAAGCCAATTCTAGTCCATCAAAGTTGGGCCTCTACCTTGCACCACCCACAAAAGTAAATTCTTATGCTGCCACTTGTATGTCACTGGCAGAAGCACCTTGCCCGCCAGTGGAATAGTCTCTCCTGTATGTGCTTGGAGCCTCACCCCAGCTGGCTGTAAAGGTGGCGGGGTGGCTAGCACCCATAAGCTAGCAAAGGTCCTTCCCGATTATGGAGAATGCTGACCCAGTGTCCACTTCCATGTCCAGGGTACAACCTACAATGGTTATCTGGGCCCGTATTGGTGGTGAGCAACAATCTCCCAAGGTATACACAACATAAATCCCATTGCTGTCATCCTCACATTCCTCCTGGCATAGCTCCACAAGGTTGGCATTCCTCTGTTGGAACTTTTGTCTCCCTGGTTGGTTATGGAGCTGCAGCTGAGTGGTGCACTGATGTGCTAAATGCCCTCTGTGATGTCAGTGCTAGCAAATTGTGTCCCAAAACTAACAATGGTCAGGGTTATGTAGGGCACCACAATGGAAACAGTGCTCTGTAGTGTTTGGGGTAGAAACTTCCTGCTGCTGACCCCTAGCTGGGAAATGAGCCCATGATTTGGCATACTCCCAGATCCCCATGTGGCCCCTTGATGCAAGTTGGCTGTATCCTCTTTCCTACTCCTTTGTAACTCCTGGGCTTGGTGGGCTGCTATTTCCATGGCCAAAACAACAACCACTGCTGCTTTAAAATCAAGGTGTTTTTTCTAGAATAGGTGCAGTTGTATTGCCTGATCAAGTACGCCCATCACAAGCCTATCACACAGCATCCAATCAAGTGCATCTCCAAATTCACAGACTTCTGCCAAAAGATGCAGTACTGCCACAAACTCAGCAATAGTTTCACCAGGGTTCTAAGCACCCGAATCTTGGAAGGAAGCTGTAATTTCACTTATTCCGAAAGAAGCTCAAGACTTGACAAACGTAAAAAATTATAGACCAATTTCCCTCCTGAACAACGACTATAAAATCTTTGCCAAAATTTTAGCAGAGAGATTAAAAAAACATTTGAAAGAAGTGATAAATGAAGAGCAAGCTGGTTTTTTGCCGAATCTACAAATTAGGGATAATATACGTGTAGTTTTGGATGCTATTGAATATTATGAAGTGCACCCGGGGAAAGAAGTGGGCTTCCTATTTGCAGATGCCAAAAAAGCATTTGATAACTTGAATTGGAATTTAATGTACAAGGTCTTAGCAAAGTTAGACATTGGCGAACATTTTACCAATTGTATATCGGCAATCTATACGGAACAGAGAGCAGCATTGATCGTAAATTCAGATTTGACCGATTACTTTAAGGTACAGAAAGGGACGAGACAAGGCTGTCCTCTATCTCCGCTGTTGTTTATATGGGTCTTGGAAGTGCTGTTAAAACAGATAAAAGAAGACAAAAGAATTAGAGGTTTAACTCATAAGGGGTTTTCATACAAATATAGAGCATTCGCAGATGATGTTATGTTTATAATAGAAGAACCCTTGACAAACTTACCAATTCTGCTTGAAACAATTAAAGAATTTGGGGATCTAGCAGGTTTTTATTTGAATAAGGAAAAATCAAAGGTGATGTGTAAAAATATGACAGACAAAAAGAAAAAAGACTTACAGTTATTGACACAATGTGAGGTTGTGAAAAAAACTAGATATTTGGGAATTGATTTGACTATGAAAAATGTAGACTTGTATAAGAATAACTATGACAAACTTTGGGGCAAAATAGTAACGGATATTAAGAAATGGGAAACCTTGAACTTATCATTGATGGGAAGAATTTCCGTGGTTAAAATGAATGTTTTACCGAGACTGATGTTTTTATTTCAGACAATCCCAATAGTGAGAGATGTGAAGGTTTTTAACAAATGGCAAAGGGAGGTATCAAAGTTTGTTTGGAATGGTAAAAAACCCAGGATCAAATTGAAAATTTTGTGTGATGCGAAAGAAAGAGGTGGATTTCAGTTGCCTAACTTCAGGCTATACCATGAGGCAGTGTGTTTAGTTTGGCTGCAGAAATGGATCCTCCTCAGTGACAAAAAGCTGTTGGCACTAGAAGGTCATGATTGTAGGTTTGGATGGCATGCATTCTTATGGTATGACAAGGTTAAAATGGATGGTTTCTTTAAGCAACATGTTATTAGAAAATTATTGTTTGAGATCTGGGTGAAATATAAGAATTTTTTTTTGGATAAGAAACCTCTATGGATTATACCAGCAGAAGTGATAATGCCGTTTACTGTATATAAAGGTGAGGATTGGATACAATATAAGGATATGTGTAAGAAAGTGGACAATGTATTTGAACTGAAAAAGGTAGAGGATTTAACATTTAAATATGGTTGGTTTCAATATGGACAAATATTGGACTTGTTTAAACAAGATAAAAAACAATCAGGTTTTAGAGAAGAATACAATGAATTAGAGAAGGTATGGTTTGAAGGAGAGATAAAAACCATCTCGAAAATGTATAAAATACTGTTAAAGTGGTATACAGAAGAAGAGTTAGTTAAAGAACAAATGATTAAATGGGCAATAAATATGAATACAGAGACAACAATAGAAACTTGGGAATATTTGTGGAAAGACTCTATTAAGATATCGACTTGTATCAATGTCAGAGAGAACTGTTTTAAAATGATGTATAGGTGGTACATGACTCCGAAGAAAATTGCAAATATGAATCAGAATATGTCAAACAAATGTTGGAAATGTAAGAGTCATGAGGGCTCATTTTACCATATGTGGTGGACTTGTGAAAAAGCTGCAGACTTTTGGACAAAAGTCCACAATGAAATGCAAAAAATATTGAAATGCTCTTTTAAAAAAGCACCCGAAATTCTGCTTTTGGGTCTTAAAATAGAAGAAGTGAACACGACTAAAAAGACTTTACTTTGGTACTTAATAACAACAGCGAGAATGTTGTATGCACAATTTTGGAAAACAGAGAAAGTACCAGAGATTGAAGATTGGATACAAAAAGTTCTGTTCATGGCTGAAATGGACAAAATCACAAAAAAGTTGAACGGCAAAGAAGACAACGTATTTTTTGAAGAATGGAATGACTTTAAAATTTATCTGGAAAAGAACTGGGATGTGAAACAAAATTTAATATGTTTAGATCAATATTAGGCTAAATGATGTTATCTTAAAACTGTAATGATAAGAAAAATGATATAATCGATGATATA
>NW_015164669.1:1707518-1720690 GCF_001447785.1 Gekko japonicus
TTTTATGGATGTACTATATCGGCAGTGTGCCTTGTAAGCCGCCCTGAGCCTACGGGGAGGGCGGGATAAAAATCGAAATAATAAATAAATAAATAAATAATAAATGGGTTTCCTGATCTACCCCAGAGATCAGAATATCATCTAAATAAACCAAGACATTGGGAATCCCCCATAACACCCCCTCCATGACCCTTTGAAAAATCCCAGGAGCAGAAGATATGCTGAATGGGAGGTGGGTGATCATTAGCCATTCTTTGGACTTCTCATCAAGAAGCAGCTGCTGATAAGCATGACTGAGATAAAGTTTGGAAAACACAGTCCCCCCAGCCAAGGATGCAAATAAATCTTCAATCTGAGGTACAGCATAGGGATCAAGCCTAGCAACTTTGTTGACAGTGACTTTACAGTCCCCAAAAATCCTCACAGACACATCTTCCTTGACCACTGGCACAATTGCAGTGGCCCAGTGAGAAAACTGGACAGGTTCCAGGATATCTTCCTTCTGCAGATGTTGGAGTCCCATGTCCACTTTACTGCGCAAAGCAGATGGCACAGAGCAGGGTCTGAAAAAACAAGGCTTTGCACCTGGGTGCACATGAATCTTTGCTGTCACCCCAGTCAGTGTTTCCAACTCTGGAATAAAAATCTCTCCAACACCTCCTATGAACATGAGCAAAGCAAAAAAAAAAAAGTTCGGCAAATCCAGCTCAAGTTTCTGAAGCCAATTCCAGTCCATCAAGGTTGGGCCTCTACCTTGCACCAACCACAAAAATAAATTCTTATGCTGCCACTTGTATGTCACTGGCAGAAGCACCTTGCCCGCCAGTGGAATAGTCTCTCCTGTATGTGCTTGGAGCCTCACCCCAGCTGGCTGTAAAGGTGGCGGGGTGGCTAGCACCCATAAGCTAGCAAAGGTCCTTCCCGATTATGGAGAATGCTGACCCAGTGTCCACTTCCATGTCCAGGGTACAACCTACAATGGTTATCTGGGCCCGTATTGGTGGTGAGCAACAATCTCCCAAGGTATACACAACATAAATCCCATTGCTGTCATCCTCACATTCCTCCTGGCATAGCTCCACAAGGTTGGCATTCCTCTGTTGGAACTTTTGCCTCCCTGGTTGGTTATGGAGCTGCAGCTGAGTGGTGCACTGATGTGCTAAATGCCCTCTGTGATGTCAGTGCTAGCAAATTGTGTCCCAAAACTAACAATGGTCAGGGCTTTGTAGGACACCACAATGGAAACAGTGCTCTGTAGTGTGTGGGGTAGAAACTTCCTACTGCTGACCCCTAGCAGGGAAATGAGGCCATGATTTGGCATACTCCCAGATCCTCATGTGGCCCCTTGATGAAGGTTGGCTATATCCTCTTTCCTACTCCTTTGTAACTCCTGGGCTTGGTTGGCTGCCATTTCCATGGCCAAAACAACAACCACTGCTGCTTTAAAATCAAGGTGTTTTTTCTATTGCCTGATCAAGTACGCCTGCCACAAGCCTATCACACAGCATCCAATCAAGTGCATCTCCAAACTCACAGAATTCTGCCAAAAGATGCAGTACTGCCACAAACTCAGCAATAGTTTCACCAGGGTTCTGTTGACGACTATGGAACTTGAGGGACTGTACTACTGCTGAAGGTCGTGGACTGACACACTGATGCACCAAACTGCATAATTCTTTTTTTTAAAAAAATCACCTTGCTTTTGTGGTGGCACCAACTTCCTCAGCAGGGAATAGCTCTTTTGCCCACAAACAGTCAAAAAAAATCACTGCTGGTCTGCATCTTCAGTTTTATTTGCCGTAAAATAGCCTCTCCACATACTCAGACCAGTCACTGACTCCATCAAGCTCTGGCATCACACCATAGATTGCCATGGTTGCTGTATCTTTATCCTCATCACCAGTGTAATCATTCCACAAGCACACCGTGCCAGAAGGATTGAAAGTTTTATTGGAACAAAAGCAGGGCTTTTCCTGGCCTCTGCTTGAACAAACAACCAGCAAAGTGAAACCAAACTACAGCACGGTGTTTTTTGGCCCTAAGGGACCAGGTGAAAATAACTAAACAGTTCAATAAGGGAACATTACCGAATTCACAACTTGCCACAATATAACAGGTAGAAAGACCCTGGGGTCTAGAAGGGCTGCTCTGGTCTGCTGTAGAGGGATGAATTCAGATATTGCGAAAGCCAGTGTGATATAATGATCACAGGCCCCAGTTCCAATCCACAAACAGCCATTTAGCTCCATGGGTGACCCCAGGTTTTGGTTAGTTGACATGATTGCTAATAAAAAAAAAGACATTTAGCACTGTCCAAAAAACAATTTTTAGAAATGGCCATTGTTCTTGGCACATCTGCACAAGATGGTGGAAAGGTGAGAAGGACAGAATGGGGAGAGAGTGGATCAGCAGATAGAGGCACACCTTACTGCTGAAGAGGATTATCTCCACAGGTATTTGGTACACAGTCTTTCCATGTTCCATCAGTCCTTGCACTGTCCCCACTGCTTTACAAATGGCTTTTTGATTATAACAGCAGGGTGCTGACTGCTGACTATCCCATTCTCTGTTCAGTACCATATAGTTAAAGGAGCAGACTAACCATGCTACATTTCCTCTTCCCAACAAACATTAAGCCTGCAGGGAGAGAGACAATGTTTTGCCTTTACTTACCCACTTCATTTATACCAATGGGAAACAAAAACAGTTCATTATCATCATCCTCTCTTCCATCTTATCCTCACAACAACCCAATAAGTTATGCCAGGCTGTGTATGACAGGCCAAGGGTACCCAGTAAGCTTCCTTGGCAGAGTGAAGATTCAAACTTGGGTCTCCCAGATTCTAGCTCCCCACTCTAATCACTATACTCCACTGGCTACACACAAGGGAAGGACAGAGGCAGAGGCTAGGCCACACAACATCATCCCTTCAAGAGGTAGTGTATGAACAGGGAACAGAAGCAAACAGTTTGCTTGCATATACTGGAAGGCAAGCATCCAGAAGAAACACACACACACGGACAGTATATGCTCCTCCCCTCCAAGCACCAACAAAGCTAGCCAACTAAATAAAACAGAAGCAACCTATGATGAACAATATTCTGAAGGCTCATTCAACCTAGGAAATCAGCAAGGTTCACATTTCTTGTGTCCTCTTCAGTTTCATATAAAAGTCGTATGCCATTTTCTTTAAACAAATAACACATAACAAGCTTGCATTATCCCTGGTGGGACAAATGTAGTCAACAGTAGGAGACTAGGTGGGGAAAGGACATGGCACAGTAGCCTTCACCAACGTCCATTTTTTATTTTTTATTTCTCCCATTGGCATGACAGCGGGCAAAGCCCACTGGCAGCAGGAGATCTTTCACCCCCAGTGGGTACCTGGCAACTTTATTTTATTTAAAACATGTAAATTAAGGTGAACAGGGCTTCAGTTTCTCACTTAAATACTTCATATAAGTGAGGAGAAATACACCCTGTCTCCTTCCATGCCTAATTCTTTAAGACTCCTCACTTAATTTACTTTATGTTATTATGACCATAGATCAGCAATAATGTAATTAATGGTCAGCAGCACATAAAAGGAAATATGCACATACAGTAGAATCATAACCTTGTTAGAAACTAAAGTCCATGTTACACACATAATTGACAAAAAGAATTGACCAGGTGCTTTCTTGTTAGACCAAGCCGAAGCACAAAATTTGGCCATCTTGCAGGTAGTTTCCTTAGAGTAATCCAAAAGGAGGCATAAATATAAAACTTGTTGGATCGACTAGGAAAATTGGATATTTACCCTGAGAAGTATACCAGATTTCAGAAGGGCATACTACTGTAAGAGAGGAAGCTAGAATAAAAAAAGTTCACACAACCTAAGTATTCTCTCCTCAAAGAATAGTTCTACCTTTGAATTCAGGAGTGTTTTTTTCCTTCTAAAGGGAGGCATAAGTCTGTGAGGGGAGGGACGGTGACATGGTATAGCCCAATCTTGTCAGATCTCAGAAGCTAAGAAGGGTTGGTACTTGTATGGGAGACAATCAAGGAAGTTTCTGCAGAGGAAGGCAATGGCAAAGCACTTCTGCTTCTCACTTGCCTTGAAAGCCCCTCACCATAAGTCAGTTCTGTTGGAATATACAAGATATATAATGCACCTAATAGAAGATGATCAGCCCTGTATGGCCAGGGTCCAGCTTACCTAAGGGACCGCCTTTCCCCATATGTTCCCCCAAGGGCACTACGGTTGGGGAGCCAACATCTCCTGGAAATTCCAGGCCCCAGGGATATTAAATTTGCTGTGACCAGAGCCAGGGCATTTTTGGTGGCGGCTCCTACCTGGTGGAAGGAGTTCCCGGGGGAGATCCGGGCCCCGCGGGACCTTTCTAAGTTCTGTAGGCCTGTAAGATGGAGCTCTTCTGCCAGGCTTTTGAGTAGGAGCCGCCGCCGTCACTATTCCACCATCGCTATTTATGCATCATCGCTATGTGGTTCCATCGGGGTGCGAGGTGACCCTGGAAGGAGAAGGGATGACAGGCTATCGGAACGTTGCTGTTGGATTAAGATCTACCCCATCTTGTGATAAATGGAGCACTGACACTTTGTTGTTGTATTATATTGTTTTATTTTATGCTGTTTTTATCTGTTTTAACCTTGGCACTCGTGCCTCGCTGTTAGCCGTCCTGAACCTTCAGGGAGGGTGGGATATAAATCCAAAAATAAAAGTAAATAAAATAAAAAAGCAGTTGATGCTCCATTCCTTTGCATGTTTAAACTCTGTCAACAAGCTCAACTTGACAGTAGTTTACACACACATGTCTGTGAGCGCCTCACCTGGATCTTAGTCCAGTTCTGGAAAGTTGATTCCCAAATCAAGAGTGCCCATCAAAGGATCAGGATTTCAGAGAACCCCTAGCATCTCTTCAATCAGCCACACTCAGATTGACCAAAGTACTTGCAGCTACAGCTCCACAAGTGCCACAGTTGTCATCAAGAATGGAGAGTGGCCTTCCAAGACTACTTGTCAAAATGGTATGGCTATAAAGCCAGTACCCAGGCCAGGAGTGCATTCCCTGGGGGAAAAAACCCACCCCAAATGAACAAAAAGCAAGTCTGGTTCAGTGAGCCCCTGCGTGCCAAAACTGACCATATTATTTCTTCCAGAAAAGAAAACCAGGGATTCAAAAAGGAGTTAGCGATCGGGATCTTTAGGTTAAAGTAGGCCTTGAGATTTATTCTTGGCATTTGATCCTGTTGACAAGGGAAAGCAGAGGAATCCTAACAACTTATTAACAAAAACCCAGAGTTGTACTAAAGTGCATTCTACAGGAACAAAAACACAGGAGTTGACACAATACAAAAGGTAATTGGAACGCCAAAGTAGAATTATCCAACAATGGAAGGAAGACTTGGCAAGTAATAACCATAAATGTGAAGGATTAACTCTCGTGATCCAAGGCTTACAGTCTGAAAAAGAGGAAACACTAAAGCAACAGAAAGAGCTATTCCTTGAACTTACCCACCTTCATGGAGAGTTTGGAACTGCTTCTGCAGCATGTGGGAAATTGGAGAAAGGCAAGAATTGAACTACAAGCAGCTTATGACAGATTTGTTCAGAAGCTGAGTGAGCAGCACTAAAGTGATCTAGCCGAGCTGGAAGAGAGGCTAAAACAGTTCTACAGGGTAGGGTATGAAAAAGCAACAGAGTATTTGTATTGAAGAAGTTGAAAAATATAACGCACGGCTCCAAGAGTAGGTTAACGACTTGACCATTATACATGAAAACTTTATACTAGAACTTGAAATCTGTCATACAGAAAACAAAGAAGAACTGAAGAAGGAATACGTGCCATGACCTCCTCTGACCAGCCCAGTGACTTGGACTCAGGGTCTTCAGGGGAGACCAGGCTTGAGGAGTCCAGGCCAGTGGCTGAAATGGATGAGAAGGACCATGGGCCCAGCACTGCTGAGGTGCCTGCTGACAATGGACCCAAGGTATCAGAGGTCACCCTGCCACAGCCTTCAAGGGAGGCCTCCCCACTGGCTCTTGAGATAACCACCAGGCCTCCACCAGACAGGACATAAGACTGAGCCCATAGCCCCCTAGGACCTCTTCCAATTCATCAGGGATGGGCTAAGGTAGTGCAAAGAAGGCAAAGTGCAAGTCTGGCTCTGTGCAACCCCACACTGGGGATATAGAACAGTGCTCTGATAGTAATACTTCCTCTCAGTATCCTGGCCAGAGCACAACACAATTTCTGGAGCTCCAGCGCTTGCCAGCAGTACAGGTGGGCTAAAGTTGCCAGGTCTGATTTTGTCACCAGCGGGGGACTTTGGGGGGCATTTCCGGAGGGGACGGGGTGTCCTCAATGTGATGATATCTGGTATGTCCTCAGACCACTGCCAGGCACCAGCCAGAGGCAGCAAGAGCTTCAGTCCCTAAGACAATAGGGACTAGGCTCATGAACTGCAAGTA
Source organism: Gekko japonicus (assembly GCF_001447785.1). Lineage (NCBI taxonomy): Eukaryota > Metazoa > Chordata > Lepidosauria > Squamata > Gekkonidae > Gekko > Gekko japonicus. Next base: position 1,713,992 of record NW_015164669.1, read on the forward strand.
AGGAGCCAAATTGGCAGGAAGGTCAAACCCGCCAATAGAACCTAGGGACATCCCTCCCCAATTGTATAAAGTTGGCCACCTGGCCGTTAGTTTTTGTTCCATGTGTTAAGTACTAATAAACGCGTCTTTTCCGATGTCTCGTGGTCCACGTCCTGATGTATCGAACCCAGTACTTTTCAATGTCTCCTTGGGGACATCCTGCTTCAAGCCCCGCCCCCACAAAAAATTGCCAGCAGCCACCCCCTCCCAAACCTCCTGCAAGATTTAAAGGGCCCACCAACCCTTTAAATCTTGTAAGCTGGGAGGGAGAGGGGCAGCTGGCGGTGGTGTGCCTGAATTCCAAGCAGCAATGCTGCCTGGAGTTCAGGTGTGCAGGGCCAGTTCCCACCAGCTGGAAGTGCTTAAAAGGGACCCTTTAAGTGTTTCCAACTAATGGGCCCCCTGCCCAATCTCCAAGCAGGGCCTCGCACCTGATCTCCAGCTGATCTCTAAATCTTAAAAGAGACATTCACTACAGATAATGCAGTCTGCCCATACACTCATTTTGGCTTTAAAACAGAACTCCACACCTTCCTGGAGACATAAGTAAGTGAAGAAAAATTCATTTATGTTCCAATTATCATCTAACTAACATTACCATGGCCACTCAACATTTTAAAAATGTAATACAGAGAGATGCTTTGTCCTATATACCATAAATTTGATAGCCTGTATGCCTTGATTCATAGTGTAGTTCCTGAAAAATTAATTCCAATCATACGGGAAAATAATCAGAATCCAAGATGGCATAATCATTCTAGTACAGAAAATAAAAATTGTTGAAGAACAGAGTAAACTCAAAACAACTTAAAATTTCAGTTCACATTCCTAGTGTGCTGTCCCACACCTACTTCTGCAGGGTTTTTCAGCAAGATAAACTGGTAGCCAGAGTCCTAATACAGCATAGAAATCAAAGGTGATGCCTTATGCTAATGAACTAAAAAATGTACTTGTGTTCCAAGAGGTCATCTTGTGTTTTTCAGGCTAAAACAAGTACGGCTAGCTCAGTATTAAGCTTCAAGTCACGAAGTGCCTCTGTTTTGAGAAAAAAGAAAAAAGGAAGAACACAAAAAATCTTTACAACTGCTCTGAGGGAAGATGACTCCATCATAAAGTTTGCAGGATGTAGAACTTTTCCTGGGAAACAGTAAGTTAAAGTCAGTTTTGCCTCCAAAGAAATATTTCAAAGATATACTTCTTCTTTTTTATTTTCCCCTCGCCTGTGTTTAAACAGCATATGGTCTGTCATCAATGAATGCACAGAACATGAAGACATTACAAGGTGTTTATAACACATCCTGATGAAAGCCACGTTTACCACTGGAATTCCCTGCACTGCATGAAATCATACTGAAGGTATCATTTTTTGACAAGTACTAATAGCTAAATGATACACACAATAGTTGTGACCACATACCCATTCATAGTTAACACTAGACAAGTCACGGCAGTGCTATTATCATGGCAACCCTTCTATACCTTATTTTATTTTACGGCATTTGCACACCCACCTTTGTCCGCAATGGGGACCCAAAGCAGCTTACATAGTTCTCTTCCATTTTTTCCTCACCAAAACCCTGTAAGGTAGGTTAGGCTGAAAGTGTGTGACTGGCTCAATATCACCCAGGAAGCTTCCATGGCAGAATGGGGATTTGAACTGGGTCACCCAGATCCTATGCAGGGCTGCCAGCCCCCAGATGGGGGTGGGGGTTCCCCTGCTTTTAGCACCCCACCCCACTTTGAAAGCATTCAGCAGCAGAGTAGGGGAATGGTGGCGGTCAGGTGATGCTATTCTAGCCAGGAGGTTGCACGAGTTGGGAGCTGCTGTCTTGTTGAGAGCAGCTGACCAGCACATGCACCGAGCTTCCTTAGCCACTTCCAGCCATACTCTGGTCCAGAGCTGTTGCTGGGGGTTGCTGTGTGGGCCCCCTTACCAATGCCAGGAAGAAAGGTAGGAGCCTGGGGTTGGGGTAGTGCAGCCAGCATGTTCCAAAGCGAGCGAATCGGGTGGTGGTGGGGTGGTTTTGTCCATCTTGGACCCTGTGCCCATGCCACGCTTGGAGCCGTGGGAGAGGATGTGCTGGTCCTTTGTCAGCCACCGCCATAAAGGTAGGAGGTCCTCCTGGGTCGGGAGGGGGTCGTGGTAGGTTAACTGCATGCTGACTAGACTAGCCCTTGCAGAATTGTCCTTTTTCCTCCCCCCTCTTCTGTCTCCTTGCTTTCCCTCCCCCTTCCTAATCCCAGCGTTTACATGGAGAACCTGTTGAGGAGAGGATCTCATGGCCATTTTGCATGCTTTGATCTAGCAGTCCCTTTGAACTTCCAAGCCTCCTCCTCTTCATCCCACCTTTTAATTTTTTGCACATTTACTTAGAAGTAAATACCAGTGACACAAAGTTCAGCCAATCTTTTGATTTACCGGTAAATGAAAAGAAATAGGGAAGTGGGTTCTCAGTATCCACATAGTCTAATTGTACGCATAGGGATTGACTGTCTGAACCTTTATGTGCGTTAAAATCTCCCAAATACAGGGGTCATTTGGGGGGGGGACACGGTGGGACGCCATCCCCCCGGGTGAGGTGCGGGAGGGCGGGGCCTGGAGCTCCCTGCTGGTGCCCGCTGGAGGTCGCCGCCGGCTGTGGGGAGGACACACTTCCGGTGATGTCAGGGGGTGTGGCATATGCTAATGAGTTATGCTAATGAGTCCCCCTAGCTCTTTTTCTACAAAATGACCCCTGCCCAAATAGGATAACGTGGGCTGAAGGCCATTTTTTGTGCAGAGCTGTTAGAAAATGAGAAAGTTTTTGCCATCTTATTGAGGAAACTGTATTAATAGAAGGTGGCATATAGATATTTAATATAATAATATCAATAGCTAGACCTTTAAGGGAGAAAGCTTGAACAAATGGTGAAAGTGTATCTATTAAATTTACTGCTAAATTTGCTTTAAATAGAGATGTGAGGCCAGCCATATTGTGGCCCTTTGAGTATATTTTGTAGGCAGGGATATTAAAGGAGGTATAATTAGCAATATTCAGGCCAGTTAGTGACCATGTTTCTTGAAGAAAAATACAGTCAAAGCTTTTTAAATAATTGATAAAGTCCGGGTCATTGGCCTTTGTTTTAAATCCAGCAATGTTCCAGGGGATCAGATGAAGCTTCCTTTTTAGTCAATTCTGTGAGATCAAATCCAGTTCCCCTGAAGGGTCATTGAAGACACATCCATTCTTTATTCTTTATTCCTGTGGCATTTGCCCTGTGATTGCCATTCGCTGTTTGAGTGTCTGTGATGAAGACTGAGTCTCTTTCTGTTGATGGGATGTTTATCACATCCATCTCCATTGGAAAGGTATCTTGATGAATGGCCGTCAGCTGGGTTTCAGCTGGGTTTCAGGGTGAAGAACAGCTGCAGTGGCGAAGGAAATTGGAGGGCTGATAGTAGATTGGTCCTTTGCAGCAACAAAGGTGGAAGAGATATTTCCCAAACGCGTCCTAATATCCTCCAATCTGTTAACAATTGTCTGCTGAGCTTCCATAGGAAGGTTTGCAAAGGAGTGTAATAAATCCAATTCCATTGAAATGTCCAGGTCAGAAACATCAACCTCTCGCGTTTTAACTTGGGGTTCCTCCCTAATGGGTTCAGGATGGTCCAAGTCCATTAGGTTCCTTTTTTCTGTGGCAGCTTTTGTGAATCTAGAAAGGTTCTTCTGGTGTTCTGGAAACAGGGGGATAATTGAGGTATTCAGAAAAGCTCGAGTTAAGCAGATCCCTTTTTGACTCAGCCTATTTTTCTGTGAAAGTAGTAGAGATAGTATCATGGATGAGTTGAAGGAGAGCAGCACTTTCCACATTTGTTCGGGACTATTAAGAAACTCTATGGACAGCAAGACTATCTGCGAGGCCTTTCTTTGGGGTAAAAAACTGAGGTGCCTAATAGCCATATATTTTGAGCTCCAATCAGGACACTGACCTCTGTAGGGGCAGACTGTCAGGCATATTTATTGCTTTGTAAAATTAAGGTTTGGGGGTAAAATACTTTTTCCTGTGGGCATTGCAGAGTCCCGCATAATTTCTTTAACTGGTTTCTTGCTAGGCATCACATGGCGCAGCTGACTCTCATTAACTCTTGTTGTTATTACAGGGTGAAGAATCTTGTCCAGATTGTTTTCTACGTTTTTTATTGCTTTAAAAATAATATTAGTTGTTTTGGCAATTAAAACTACCAAAGCAGCCAGTACTACATTTGTATCAGTTGATACAAAAGCTTTGGGGCTTTTCTTATGTTTTAGAGTTTTATGCGTCCCCATTTGACTAACTAATTGACTCATTTGATGCAACCTCTCTTCTTTTACTATGAGAAGGACCTTTTTCTGGGCTTACAGCCAGAAGGCTATATCAATTAGCAACTGGAAGATTAAAAACAATAGTATCGTCTGGTACAAGAAAATCCTCCATCCTGGTTTGTTTGTAAGCTGGGAGGTTTTTAGGATCGTCTATGTCCTCTGTTTAAATTGATTGAAGGTCAAAGAAGATGGGGACGGCAAAGGAGATGGTTAGACAGTGTCATAGATGCAACGAACATGAAATTGAGCAAACTTCAGAGGACGGCGGAAGACAGGAGGGCCTGACGGGAGCTGGTCCATGGGGTCGCGAAGAGTCGGACTCGACTGTGCGACTGAACAACAACAAATGTCCTCTGTACCTTCAGAGTCATGCTGTCGCTTCCCCCCACCCATTTCAGTATAATTAGAAGGCTGAGAGTAAAAAGCAAAGAATTAAAACTTTATGTAAGGCCAAAAGTTTGTTCCCTTGTAGATAAAAGATTACTAGTATCAAATTTGTATTTTCTTAGTTTAACAAATTCTTTTGGAGACTTTTAGAGTCTTTAAGCAGCTTGGGAGGAAGGGCACACAAAACTAAATGGAAGCCTTCACCTTCTGATCCTTTGTGCCACAAAAGAGTTAAATGTCTGTAAAATAGCTGATGTAATGTAACTTTAAAAAAAAACAGCAAAAGGAAGACTATCAACTAATAAAACATAGAAAAAGATAAAATTTGTTGAAAAACTTGCAGAGCTGTGGAGCGGTGGACTCTGCCTCCTCCTCCTCCGCATGTGTCCAGGCCTGAACAACTTCATGGTCCCACAGCCTAACTCTGATTCTATGCTGAGGAAAATAACATGGTCCCCTACTGTGGAGGAGAACCTAACTGCTCTACTTGATTCTAATGCTGAAGTTAATTTGAAATTGTTATTAACATCCGCAACATCTCCAAATGACTCTATTCTCCTTTATGATCACATAATTGATTTAATAGGCTCTCTAGCCAAACCGATCCTGCCAAAGCTGCATAGTTTTTTGTCCTGGTTTGACATAGATTGTTTGCAGGCCAAAAGAGCACTAAGAGCAGCATACAGTGAATTCCATTCCTCTAACAACCCAGGAAAATGTATCACTCTTTGTACTCAAAGCAATTTCTATCATGAGTTTATACAAAATGAAAAGAAACTATTTTATCAGAGGAAGTGGGCCAATCTACTATTAGCCTTAAAATCCAACAATAATAGAGCATGCATATACAATAGAGTAGAACCCCCCAGATTAAATATCACTCCTGAGTCCTGGGTCAACTACTACCATATGACTTTTGCTGACCCCACCATTTTTCCATCAGACTGGGATAACACCATACCAGATAATGTTCCTAATTGGCCTCCAGTAGAAGTGGAAGAACTGCTTGATCTAATTTCATAACTTAAAACAGGTAAATCTCCTGGACCAGATGGAATCCCTGCTGAAGTACTCACAAAGCATTCTCAGTGGTGGGCCCCTCCACTTGCTAACTTGTTTACCCAAATCAATCAACACGGGATAATGCCACAATCTTGGCTGAATTCCATTATCATTCCAATTTTCAAAAAAGGTGATCCTAACTGTCCAAATAATTATCGGCCAATCAGTCTTCTTTCTGTAATCGGCAAACTTTATGCCAAATATTTAGAAAGAAAAGACGCCTAAAAACCTGGGTACTCAAACAACAAATCATTTGTCCTGAACAAATTAGGTTCTCGAAAGGCAGCTCCACCATTGACCATTGTTTTCTGCTATCCTTTTTAGCCAACAAATATATGAAATATGGTACAAAAAATGTTATGCAGCTTTTATGGATCTGAAAGGTGCATTCGACTCGATCTCTAGACACCTACTCTGGAAAAAGCTAAAACTAATGAAGATGGACCCCCAACTCCTATTTTTGATTTAAAAACTCCACTCATCCACCTTCTGTCAAGTAAAATATACAGAAAGTGGACATTTGACAGCAAAGATCCCATTACAAAAAGGAGTAAAACAAGGCTGTATACTGGCCCCCCTTCTTTTAAATTTATGTTTAAATGATTTAGCTTCGCATCTGGAGCCCATTAATGGTTACCCACCTAGATTAGGTCCCTCTTCTTCTTTATGCGGATGATACCACAATTCTTTCATGCACAAAAGTCAGCCTCACAAGATATTTACGGCATATCTATAAATATTGTCAAGATAATGCATTAACCATAAATTATACTAAATCTAAAGTATTAGTGTTTTCAAAACGCTGGTATCCAAGTAAATGGAGAATCAGCGATACAGAAGTTGAACAGGTCAAAACTTTCAAATACTT
>NW_015164669.1:1721856-1734956 GCF_001447785.1 Gekko japonicus
TATCTGGCCTTCCAGGGAACAGTCAGGGTTGATTTCTTTTAGGATTGACTGATTTGATCTCCTTGCAGTCCAAGGTACTCTCAAGAGTCTTCTCCAGCACCATAATTCAAAAGAATCTATTCTTCAGCGCTCAGCCTTCCTTATAGTCCAACTCTTGCAGCCATACATGACTACTGGGAATACCATTGCTTTGACCATACGGACTTTTGTTGGCAGGGTGATGTCTCTACTTTTTATTATGCGGTCAAGGTTTGCCATCGCTTTCCTCCCAAGGAGCAGGCGTCTTTTAATTTCATGGCTGCAGTCACCATCTGCAGTGATCTTGGATCCCAGGAACGTGAAGTCTGTCACTGCTTCCACAACTTCCCCTTCTATTTGCCAAGGAGTGATGGGGCCGGATGCCATGATCTTAGTTTTTTTGATGTTGAGTTTCAAGCCAACCTTTGCGCTCTCCTCTTTTACCCTGAGCAAGAGGCTCTTTCAGTCCTCTTCACTTTCTGCCATTAGAGTGATATCATCTGCATATCTGAGGTTGTTGATGTTTTTCCCAGCAATCTTAATTCTGGCTTCTGAATTAGCCAGGCTGGCATTTTGCATTATGTACTCTCTATATAAATTAAATAAGCAGGGTGACAATATACATCCTTGTTGTACTCCTTTTCCTATGCTAAACCAATCAGTTGTTCTGTATCCTGTTCTAACTGTCGCTTCTTGACCCTTATACAGGTTTCTCAAGAAACATGTGAGGTGGTCTGGTACTCCCATCTCTTTAAGGACTTGCCACAGTTTGTTGTGATCCACACAATCAAAGGGTTTAGCGTAGTCAATGAAGCAAACGTAGATCTTTTTCTGGTACTCTCTTGCTTTCTCCATAATCCAGGAAATGTTGGTAATTTGATCTCTAGTTCCTCTACCTCTTCGAAACCCAGCTTGTACATTTTAAAACTTTTTTTTACTTTTACTTCTGGGTAAAACATGCGTAGAATCAGGTCCTGCAGGCAGTAGTCCTAAGCATGCTTTCTTGAGTGAAATCTTGCTCCTAAGAACGCATGTGTGTGGGATTGCAACCTTAAGCCAATGTAACTGTCTTTAAAAAAAAATCATTTAATTCCCAGATCTCTTTTTCTCCACTCTCTTCAAAATGTGCTCAACTGTACATGCAACATGCTAGAAATTCAGGAAGAAAAAAATTAGATGGGGGTCGATTTTATTTTCTTGCAGATCTGTTTTCTTGCCCTCCCTTCCTGGAAATCCTATGCTAAAATGGTGGTGCGTGAGCTCCCATACCAAATGTCACATACATGCAACCCCCCAATACATATTTCAGACATGCAAACTCCGTTTATTCAACAGGTCTTATGAAACAAAAGCCTGTATGGTTAAGCCTGATTTTTATTCTCAACTGCTTCCCCCCAGGCACACTCCAGTCTAGTAGACTATTGCTATCCTTTAAATTTCCATTGTATTTTTCACCCTTCTGCTCTCAGAATGGTATCCAGAGAGAGTTAAGCCGTGATTCACTTCAGAACGAGACATACTGGGGCTCAGGGCGATGTGGGACCCCCCTCCTCTGTTTAGAAGGAAATGCACCACTTTAATTCTAAGGAGATTGATCAAGATTAGTTGCCCTGTTAGTCTGTCTGTAGCAGTAGAAAAGAGCCAGAGTCCAGTAGCACCTTAAAGACTAACAAAATTTGTGGCAGGGTATGAGCTTTGACTCACGAAATTTCATACCCTGCCACAAATGTTGTTAGTCTGTAAAGTGCTATTGGACTCTTGCTCTTTTCTGCACTGTAGCTGAAATTGTTCAGAAGGGTCTGTGCTTAGGTCCTGAAACCGGGGGTGGGGGGTGGGATAGCACCTACTCTACTATCTTTTAGTCACCAGGCTACAGCATTTCTGCTTACGCAGGCTTTTAATTATCTGTTCATTCTTATCAACTTTTGAATGATCTGCTTCTCTTTTATGGATAGTTTTTATGTGCAGAATTGGGGCAGCTACAGATGGGTTTCACCCGGTGCATTATGGCAGCAGGTCCTGGTCTTACAAATTGTCAACATGGAGATCTGCTACCAAGTGAGTAGATCCACCTTCTGCTATGCACTTCAGGTTGGGTGTGGTACTGTTGGGCTATCAGGAGTGGTTGCTGGATGTACGTGTGGGCCCTTAACTGGGTTGTTGGAAGCCTTATCATATAGCAATGCGTGCGTCTCTTGCTCTGGAGCAGAGTCTGTGGGTACAAGTGGATCCATGTCCTCCATAGAGGGTACTGATGTGTGGCACACACTGATCTGGGACCCTTGTCAGAGGAATGCACCAGGCAAAACCCATCTGTAGCTGCCCCAATTCTGTGCATGAAAACTATCCATAAAAGAGAGGAGTGCCCAGAAAGTGACATCACAGAAAAGGTGGGGCTTTGGTGCAGTGTGCTAGAAGTGACATCATTGGAAGGGGGGGGAGCTTGTGCAGTATCACCACTTGACCTTTAACCTGGAAGTGAAATAACAGGACATGACATCACACAAGTCTCCTGGCTCCACCCCAAAGTCTCCTGGCTCTGCCTCCAAAGTCCTTAGATATTTCCCAAGTCGGATCTGGCAACCCTAATCCTATGCCAACACTCTAATCACTTCACTAAACTGAAAGGAGTCTTAACTATATTCCTGTGCAGTAATCCTGTGCCATGTCTGAATCTTCATTTTTGGGTTTGGTTACTTTGCAAATACTTATTTCTTTTCTGGTAAGAGGGGTCCTTTTAAGAATAACTGAAACCTAGGTTTTACTCAAATATTTACTGTATTTCTACAAGACAGTGGACTACCCAGGTTCCTTGAAGGGTTTTTTGAAGGGGGAGATGGTTGGAGGTTTTTTTTTTTGCAAAGGTCCACCCATTAAACTCACTTTACCCCTGGAACACTCCGCCAATCTCTTAACGCATGTTTACTAGTAAACATGTTGTAAACCAACTAGAGAGCTTCAGCTACGAGCGGTACAGAAATGAAATAAGTAGTAGTAGTAGTAGTAGTAGTAGTAGTAGTAGTAGTAGTAGTAGTAGTAAATAACCCAGCTCAACAACTAGCTTAGCATCTTAAAGGCAATTATTAAGCAAGCAGCATTCACAATACAGGATCAGTCATAATGAGACAACTAACATATTCTAGCATAGGCATATACATACAGTGGCAGTCTTATCCAGTTCAGATTACTTTGTTCTTCATTTACAGACTTTGAATCTTAGTAGTAGAGTAGGTAGACATCTGTGTAGGTTTTCAAGTTATTGCAGCACAAAGCAATAGAGTTAATCTGCAAGTGGTAAAACGAGTTTGGACTATCCATTTCACAACTGTGGTGATGGGATTTCCCCCCAAGAAATGCCTCTTTATCAGAAAGAGAAATCAATTTCAGATTCCCTTGAGAAGGAATTCTGCTTGATTAAAGAAACAACTTAATCTTTAACAACACTTACAATAAAATGAATTTGCTCACTGCAATGGCTGGGTGGAAACAGCCATCCCCAAAAGCTAATGAAATGAAGGCTTGTGAGACTGTTAGGGGACTTGATTTGTTTAAGTTATGTAGACACCAACTAGGTCTTCCATTGTACAATGTTTCAAAACAGGAATCCTATGCAGGAAGATAAGCTTGCCCAGATGGCATCTCTTCCCATCTCATAATGCAGTCTGATGGATGGCTAAAGAGGTTATGATTTGGTTTTATAGTACTCTGCTAAAAGTCTGACAGCCCATCTGGAAGAAATCATCATCTACCCATCAGTAAACAAATATACAGCCTTTTAAAACTTCACAGCAGTTTGAGAAGGTTAAATTAATTTCCCCTACCGCAGCAAAGAGAATCCACAATGAAAAGGTTTTATTTTTATTGTACACAAGGAGACTTGCAACCAGATATGGTGGACAGCAGGCTAGAATTACTGAAATGTTCTGGTTCTGTTACTTTCAAACTCTGTGCTTTTATTATGAATGACAATACAGCTAATCAGGACACTCTCAATTCAACCTTAGCTTGTTATTTAGTTTGATTTTCGCATAACTCAAAACTTCTTCATCACGTTACATGTAAATTTGCTGTTCAGCCTGTCCATAAGTTTGAACTCTACCTTCCATTCCATTGTATTTGAAAAAGTGTGTATGTACACAAAAGCTCATATCTTGAATAAACCGTGGTTGGTCTTAAAGGTGCCACCGGACCCTAAATTTGTTCTACTGCTTCAGACCAACATGGTTGACCACCTGGAACAAAATTTATTTTTACTCAGGACTCAGGAGAACAGTTACATATAATAAAAAGTCAATATGCAGACAGTCATTTCAGATTAGTGTGATATGAATGGGTCAACATTACTAGGCGTGGAATTATGGTAATAATAGAGGCCACTATACTTTTTTGTCCACTCTCCATTAGTACCATCAAGTCTGGAGTGCTGCAGCATGTTCTTTATGGAGATGCACTTACAGACGGTTCTGAAAATTCAGGTGGTGCAAAGTGCAGAAATTAGGATCCTGGCAGGAACTCATTACAGTAAATAGACCTTTTGTATCAGTTGCACTGGCTTCCAATATGCTTATGAGGGGCTAATTCTGTCCTTTAAAGTAATAAACAAATTAAACTGAAAGTTCCTGGATGGAACACCCTTGCCTGAAAATGTGTGTGTGCACACGAAAGCTTATACCTTGAATAAACTTTGTTGATCTTAAAGATGCCAGTGGATTCAAACTTTGTTCTTATCCTTGCCATATGCTACACTATGGGTGCGTTCAGATGGGGCATTTCAGCTGGCAGGAAATGTATCTGGTTGGAACCGTTGCAGTTTATGCTGGCTGAAACGCAATCACACCTACCTCCTGTCTGCGGAGCCCATCGCTGTATGCCCATTCACACACAGCGGACGTCTGCGGGGTTTTTTTTAACTCAGTTTGCGCATGCGCATAGGCAGCCATCCACAGAATGGCGATCTTCGCGCATGCGCAAAACACCCCGTCCTGAAAAGCATGCCCTGAAGAGAGGACGTACCTTTAAAGCTTAAAGACCAAACTAGCCTCCTGAAGTCCCAGACTCCTCTAACACCTTAAACTAAGGACCTTTTCTTTTTTTGAAAGGGAGTAGCTCTACAATGGGGGGGAGGGATCAGATGGGGGGGGGGGGTAAAGCGATTACAACCGTTGCACTCAGGATACCACCACTTGGGGACCTAGTGGCAGAATACAACGGTTTAAAGCTCTTTGCAACAGTTAGGGATGGAAGGCAGATGTTCGCCGTGTGAACGCCGGTAGGTACACCAATTCCAACCGGCACCTATACCGTTGCAAATGCCCCATCTGAACGCACTCTATGAGTGTAGTGCAAGGAGTGCAGCTGCCTTGAGCCTGCCTCTGCTACCATTAGTTTAGGGCCTCAGCATGTATTCATCCAGCCCCAGTTAAAGAAAACAGAGGGAAAATTTCAGGATTTAAATCATTTTGTTCTAATGAAAGGAAATGTTTGTAACAGGGGTGGCCAAACTTGCTTAACATAACAGCCACACAGAATAGACGTCAGATGGTTGAGAACTGCAAGACAAGAACAAATATTACGCACACATTTTAATTGAAAGATATGCAAATTTGCTTTTGATTACCATTAAATTAGACTGTGTGAAAGAGCTGCAGGAGGCTCCCAAGCTGCAGTTTCACCACCCCTGGTTTACAACCTATCACTGACAAGCAACTTTGTCTGTGATCGTATGAAAATTTTAGCTTTGTATATATAATACGAAAAGCTGCAATGCTGGTCAAACATAAATGTCAGTATTAAGAATTAACAATTCCTAGAGACCATAAAGAAAAAGCCGGTGTGGTGTAGTGGTAAAGTGTCAAACTAGGATTTACAAAGTCCAGATTGTAATCGCCAGTCTGCCCTGAAGCTTGCTGAGTGAGTGTATGTCAGTGTATGTCATACCTCTGTTCGTGCAAAGAAGAACCCTGCCAGCAATGTATTTGAAGAGCACAATATGCTAGGAAGGCCATTTTCCCAGGTGGTAGGCAAACACCTGCCCCTGGGCTCCAAGCTCTGCTAGGGCTCTTTGGGGGAGCAAAACTGGGGAGTGGGGAGCAACAACACAACCACCTAGGAATCCCTCAAATCACTATAGTTTATACCACAGAGATCTGGAAATTTCTGAAACACTGATGTCACTTATGGGTACAAATGAAATTGACATCATGTGCCATTGCTCCCCACACCCAATTTTTGCTCCTGCTGGACATAAGATAGTGCCTGGCAACCCTACAGTAAATGCCTGGCAACCATTGGCAAGGGCATGATGTCACTTCAGGTTTCTTACGGAAGTGACATCAGTTGTCTCTAGAAGTAGCCAGAAACTCTGTGATGTCTATCGAGTTTTTAGTGAATCCTAGAGGAAATGGGAGCTGGCAACGATACATGCAAATCACCATATTGCATTACTAAGGCAAATATGTGGACTGTATGGCTCCTGCTTCATGTCAATGGAATTCAAATGTAATGTTTACAGAGGATATCTCTCTCTCTCACACACACACACACACATGCACAGGTTTAGGTGGGTAGCTGTGTTGGTTTGAAGCAGCAGAGCAAAGTTTGAGTCCCGTGGCACGAAAACTTATACCCATTATAAAATTTTGGCCCCAGTCACACTGGAGGAATTGCCCCGTGGAACGGACGGATTGAGGATGGATTAAACCGGTGTGATCAGATGCCAACATCTGGCAAGCGTTGCACACCCGCCCCCAACCCATCCCTTCCAGCCGAAAATGCGGAGTAAACAAAAACCTGCAGAACACTACTACCTACTGGAAAATCTGCGGCACAGGCAGCCGTGTGATCACTGACGCGCCTGTCTCCCGCAGCATGCAAGGACCCCTGCCAAACTGCACAGGTGCACACATGCGCAGCTGACTTGCCTCGCTCTCCTGTCCGTGGCTTCCCCCTTACATCTGATCATGCCGAGGAGCATATGCGCGGTGGCTTGGGGGATCTGTCTGATCCTGCTGCCACGCTTTTCTTTTGCTGTGGCTCTAAAAAGCTGTACTTCCATCCTGGCTTTTCCTGCAGTGTGACCAGGGCCTCTGTTGGGCTTAAAGGTGCCACTGGACTCAAACTTTGCTCTGCTACCTCACAGGGTTCTTGAGAGGATGAAGCGGAGGACTGGAAAATAACATGTACTGCCCTGAGCTCCTTGGAAGAAGGCCAGAATAAAAATGTAGTAAATCCATTAATAACATCCTGACAGAGAAAATAGCCTGCTGTTCAGCAGACAGATGCACCTTTTAATACACAGATGGGAGGAAAAAAATGTACATTCCCTAGTGTCAAAACCAGGCTCGCCAGGTCTGGGTTGGTAAATTTGGGAATGAAAGGACCTCAGCGAGGTAGAGTACCAAAAAGTTCCCCCTCCAAAGCAGCCCTTTTCTCCAGGAGGACTGATCTCTGGAAAACGACTGCAACCCTAATCAAAACACCAGGGGTGAGGTTGTGGGGTTTTTTTGGTAAAAATTAGGGCTACAGTCCTGATTGGAGCAGAGGTAAGAGGGGAGATGGAAAGTTTACACCTTATCCCTCACACTGTTTTTCCAAACTGAAAGAGGCCCAGAAAGCTGCTGATGTGCTTTACAAAACAAACATCCAGAATTCCCAGCATCTTCTGTGGCTTGACTCTTAATACAACACCTGAAGGCAAGTATAATCATTAAAGGTGTGCATTTCCAAAGATTTGGGGCTTTAGAGGCATTCCTCCCCTATAATGCTGACAGAACAGTTGAAGTAGAAGGGGAAAGGTATCTAGTGTGATTTTTCCTACTACTACACAACAACACGTTTATAAAATGTTGAAGACACTGTCACTTTTAATTGGCCTCTCAGAGGATGAAATATTTTTTTCCCACAGTATAATTAGACTGTTCTGCCTCATTTGGGGATAGCAAAGTGGCATCTAGGGTGGGCAAATATCAGGTTAAAATCTAAAAGAGGCCAGAAGCCACCCAAGTGCTTAAGAGGTTATTACTTTTTCATTAAAAGATGCAGAAAATAATTACAAATCACAAACATTCAAGAAAGGTTTCAAGGCAAAACACGGTTATTAGAGACAAGTGCTGTTGCCAGGGAGTTCAGCTCTGCACTACCCAAGTAAAGTGATTAAATCATGTGAAGAGCCTATGACAGTTTCTCACCATTCCCTGCAACAACAGACTGTAGATTTATAAGAAAAGAACAACAGCGTATATTCTCCCTCTCTCTTCCTTCCCTGCTCCCTTCAGCTCTGTATGATTTTTTGATACACTCGCACAACTATCAAGTCCATAACTACACCAGAGCAGGGACAAATTTAGTGTATGTTGCGGCCACCTGTGCAAGGCTAATGTTTCATCCTGCTCAAGGAATAAAATTGAGAAAATAGCATTGCTAACCTTCCCCTGTTACTTTTTACAAGCAATCTGTTAATTCATGTTTTTTTTTAAAAAAACAGGTCAACTCCCTGCATCCATTCTCCTTTTAAATGGCAATAAAAGCCAGAATTATTTTCTATGCTTTATACTAGGGATGGACACGAACCAAAAAACGAACCACAGTTTGAGCACGAACCAGGTCAGTTTGTGGTATGTTTCAGACTGGTTCCTTTGGTTGCATCGTTCCTGAATCCAAAAAGAAACCACCTTTTTTTCTGTGGAGGTTTGTTTGGTTCATTAGAATGATTTGTCCTCCACACTGGCACCGATACAATCAATTCCTAGGCAACGCTGGGGGTAGACTTGTGAAGACCCCTAGAAACACCCATAGCAGTTGTCCATAGTTTGATTGGCAGCTCTGGGAGCCAACCACAGAGCTCCCATTCTGTTCTATGGGGGCAGATTGTATATATTATACCACAGCCTTACGCAGCTTCTTTCACTTTGGAGCAGGAAGAGAGAGGAGTTAGTCATCGTGTAAGAGTGAGTCAGGAAGAACTGCTTGCTGTACGGCTGATTTAAGGGGAGGCTAGAGCTGAACTTTCCCGGAGTACCTGCTTTTGGGAGCTATAACCAGGGCCAGTGCTACCATTAGGCCAACCTAGGCGACCGCCTAGAGTGCAGACATCAGAGGAACGCAGAACTGATGGCAGGGGTGGGGGTGGGGCTACCTGGCAAAGCTGGTGCATGTCTGTGATGCAAGAGGGAGGATGCGGGAGGGAATGAATCGGCAGGGTGGCTGGAAGTACTTGGTTTATTGAGGGGGGAGGTCAGGGCTCTCTCAGGGAGCAGAGTGAGAAATTGGGAGCTCAGATTCCTCTTCCGTTAGGAAGTTATCTGCAAAGTGGGATTCTTCCTCTTGCTTCTCCACTCAATGCCCACAGAGGGAGGTAGAGAAAACCCACCACTCTCCGTCCCCACACAAAGAGCAGCCAAGTGGGGCCCCCGGGGAGGGACCAGATTCTCTGCTGTGAAGGAGCCTGTGGAGTGTGTTTGTGTGTGTGGGGTCTCCCTCTCCTCTTCCTGGGCCAGGAGCAGGTGGCTTGGCTTCAGAGAGTCTGCCGAGAGGGTACTGGGTGCCTCTTCTCCCTCATAAGAACATAAGAGAAGCCAATGTTGGCTCAGGCCAATGGCCCATCCAGTCCAACACTCCATGTCATGCAGTGGCCCTCCTCCTCCGCCCTTTCTCTGGCACTGGTTCCAGGGCTCAGCCTTCTTCTGGATGGCTCCCAAAGTGGCCCCAGCTTACAGTTCAAGAGCTCTGTCTGACTGTCCATCTTTTCGCATGGAGGTTTAAGAGGAAGGAGAATCTGGTTGGTGAATGCCAAGCTGGGGCTGCGAGGGTGGTTTGAAGCCCAGCCCCTGCCAGCTGCAGCCCCCGCCCCCTCCGGGCTCCCCCCTGGCCCCATTCTGGGCAACCAGGAAAAAATACGTCTCTGCACTAAGAACTTTGCAACTGCTCCCACACCTTTCCCTAAAGCTATATGAATACCCTACTTACAAGTCAGCAATGGGACTCAGCAACTGTGGCTGGCAGTAGATCACCTCAGCCACAGGTGGCTGAGAGATGGCAAACTAAATGAATGAACAGGCCGAAGCATCAGCACTGGACCTGAAGGAATTAGTGACAAAATTTGCAAAGGAAAAGGCATGCAAAATGAGATTTTGATGTGCCTGAAATGGAAACATTCAAGAGACTTAAATTTTAACATCACAATTCACAGGATTATTTAACAGGATTTGTGTGCTAAAACTGTTTTCTGTTTGATAAATTGTTAAATTGAGTACAATTGTTATTAATTGTTATTAATATTTTTATTGTTTTATCTGTTTTATATGGGCTTTGCCCCTTGTAAGCCGCCCTGAGCCCGCTCTGCGGGGAGGGCGGGGTATAAATCTTAATAATAAATAAATAAAAATTAAAGATTGTTGTATTACTTATTCTCGCAATTTTTTAAAAAGTAGCAATTTTGTGCTTTTCATTTTTCCTACAATTCACTTGTTTTTGAAAATTGGTTAGCAGTGGGGGAGCGCAAGTAGCTAGCCTTGCCTAGGGTGCAAAGAAGCCTGGCCCTGGCTATAACTCAGACATCCCAAATCCACTCTTCACCAAACTTGGAGGATGGGTGGAGAAGAGCCTGCTGAAGACTCCCTGTGAGTTTGGCATCTCTAACTCATGAGGGGACTGTTCTACCACTTCTGAACTCATGAACTGAATGAACCATAAACTGGTTCAGAAATGGGAAAGGTTCATGAAAGTTCATGGTTCGTGTAATCAAATAAATCATGAACTACCATTAAGCACCATTTTTGTAGTTTGTGCCCATCCCTACTTTGTACCTAATAACGTATTTTATTACCATTTCTAAAAACATGGTATGTGAAGTTAAGAATTTTCTGGAAGTTCTTATCCAATGGGATGTTTTTTAAATGGAATTTCCCACAATTCTTCATTTATTTCTTTAGACATTTATATCCACTTTTCTCCTCAATGAGGACCCAAAGTTGTGATGTTACCTTTCCCTTGCAAGTCAAGAATAGGGTATTTACTAATGTTCCTGCTCTTAGGTTCACACAGCAGAGACTGGCATGTTCCAAACAACTACCATTTATTAGTAAGGAGATACTGGGATGATAACAACTAATTTCATTCATTCTTTATTTACTGTCCAGAGATCAAACGTTATAATGATGTTAGAGATATAATAGAGTCTGTGTCTAGTACAAACAACATATAATGGTAAATTTATAATAGAGTCTAGTACAAACAACATATAATGGTAAATATTTTAAAAGTTTCCAAAACTTTCCAATACTTGCTAGGTGCTGATGGATCAACTTCCTTATGAATAAAACCTTAGCACATAACTTAGCCACTCTGATGGAGGTCTTGCTTGAACAGTCTGCAAGGAGGAGGGTTGTGTAAAATACAGTAAGAGTTGTGCAAAAGTGGAATCAGCTGCCCAGTGAGGGGGTGAGCTCCCCTTCACTGGTAGTCTTTATGCAGTGGATGGATAAACACTTGTCAGGGATGCTCTAGGCTGATCCTGCACTGAGCAGAGGGTTGAACTAGATGGCCTGTATGGCCACTTCCAACTCTGTGATTCTATGATTCTATGAAACATGTCTGACCTGCCTGGGAACTTATATAGGATAGGGGTGAGGTGTATGTATTTATTTATTTATTTATTTATCATTCAAATTTATATCCCGCTCAAACCCCGAAGGGTCTCTGAGCGGCTTACACACAATCACTGGTTCCTAACTAAGGCCACAATTATACAGGGGGTGACTTCCTACCAGCACCCGGCAGCATGGCTTGTTGTTGGAGTCTGGCTTCTTCCGGCGGCCTCAGATGTCAGCGCTCCACTTCCAATGTCCTAGGGCAGATTTCTTCCTGTTCCGTGGCTTCCTCCGGCAGGCTCCTCCAGTGCACGACCCTGCGACCACCGCAGCTCCGACCATCGTCCCTTTCAGCTCCGTCGTGCTGCGCCGACACGCTGCCACACCTCCGTGGCTCCGCCTCTGCCGGATTCTGCTGCTCACGCCGCACTCGCTCCACTTGCCACTCCGCCATCACCACTCCATTGCTGCCGCTGCCTCTGCTGCACACCCCACCAGAGGAGGGTGCCCCCTGCCACCTAGGGCAGGTACCCATTTATCTACTTGCTAGATATTAATGCTTTCGAACTGCTGGGTGGGCAGGAGCTGGGATTAGGGCCGGGAGCTCACTCCGGCCACGGTGGGTCTCAAACAGCCATAGTGGCTGTTCGTTGATGTTATAGCAGGCGTTCTTACTGCCTGCGCCACCGCTCCCTCATATGTATGGAGCACATGTCCTTGTAGAATTTACAGTGTAGTAGTAACACATGCTCAACCATTTTGACTGTGCCGGATTGGTAGGGGCAAAGGTGCTGGGAATGTGGAATGTGTAAGTATCTCCCTTCTAGAATTGCTGAGGGCAAAAGATTAAACCAGACCAAAGTGAAGGCTCTGTGGTATCTGGGGAATTCTATGGTATACCATTCATTTGCTGACACAAAGTTTCCGGCGCAGTTCCCTACAACTGGACAGAGGCATGCCCAAATTCTATCAGTCTGGAGGGAGCGGTGGCGCAGGCAGTTAAATGCCTGCTTCAGTAACATCACGGTCGAGGTGAGCTCTTGACCCCTGTCCCAGCTCCCGCCCACCCAGCGGTTCGAAAGCAACTTAATTGCAAGTAGATAAATGGGTACCCACCCTTAGTAGGGTGGGGGGCACCCTGCCTGTGTGGTGGTTGAAGATAGACGGCGGCGGCAGTGAGACATCAGCTCCGGCTTTGATGAAGATGGCGGCGGTGACAAGCGAGCGGCGGCGGCAAGTGGGCGCAACCAGAGGAGTGATCCCTGGTGGCTAGAAGGCAGAACATCGAGTGACCGCCGCCGAGGAGAAGGCTGCGATGACGTCAAGAGCTGGCACAGCGGAGCCGGAAAGGATGCAGTTGAAACCGGAAGGAGACGGGAGTCGCGCGCCTCGAGAGAGGAAGGTTGCCGCCAGACGCCGAGGAGGGCCCCCCGCCTGAGGAACCGCCGGAACCAACAGGACCAACTACCAACCACCACCATAGGGGTGCCGGTAGGT
>NW_015164669.1:1735645-1765300 GCF_001447785.1 Gekko japonicus
TCCTTGCTCTTCCGAGTCCTGCTTCAGAGTGGAACAAGATGGCTGTTTCATCCACATATAATAAGGCAGGTATGACAGACTGCAAGGAAAGGCAGGCTTTTAAAAATGTTGCTTGTATCAGAGAGTCAGAGAGTTCAAGAGTTAATCTTCCCTGGAGAGATGAGCATATGTGATTGGCTGCTCTACTCACTCTCTGATTGGCCAACATTAGCTGAGAGAGGAAATAAAATAGGTGATCTGAAGGGAAAAGAGGTCTTTTGCAAATTGGTCTTTTGCCTTTTGGTCTTCTGAAAACTAACGTCTGAATCAGTAGCCAGAGGGTTTGGCTTCTGAGGGAAGAGACATTTGGGAGTCAGTGTTTTCTGACAGGCATCAGAAAAGTACTTCTACAGAGGGCAGAAGAGAAACCCCATTGTCTAAATATATTAAAACTGTTCTGAGGGAGAACTTAAACTCTCAGTCAGAAAAGCTACAAACAACCTTTATATAGACAAAGGATACTGGAGAAGGATTTGGCAGAAGGTCTGGAAGTTAGCAAGAACTCCTACACAAGCCAGATAGTAAAAGGAGTTATTGCTTCTTAGGGACAAGCAGAATAACTTCCTGCCAGTGAAAGGGGTTGGGAAGAGAACCCTGGTCTGTGATAAAGGGAAGTAGCTTAGACACCTCAGTGAAATGCTGTAATATCTAAAGGAAAACCTAGAAATCTGAAGGAAGAAATCTAGAAGCAGCAGAACAGCATAAATTAAAATAGAATACACTTAAGAGCATACAAAAATTAAGTAAGCATTCTCAAGCCATCCAGTAGATTTAAGGGGGAGAATTAGGAACACACAGATTCACTACATTGCTATGTACCTAGAGTATCCAAACTGTCCTAGCATATCCCCCAAAGAGTGTTATGCTACTCAAGTAACAGCACACTGGCAGTCCCGGGATCAAGGACCATTTGCTTGCCTCAACTAGAACCAGAGCCTTCTCGGCAATACCTCCAGCTATATGGAATTAACTTCTGAATGAGATCCAGGCCCTGCAGAACTTTGCTCCATTCTGCAGGGCCTGTAAAACAGAACTGTATCGCCAGGCTTATGGATAAGATCAGAGAGTCTATTATATACTGTCCTCTGCTTCTCCCCCTCCCCTCTCTCCTCAGGAACAGTGACATAGTATATGCAATGTGATCAAGTGCTTGATATGTATGTACAGATTTTAATTGTTTTAAACTGCCTATTTATGCTGTAATCCACTCTGAGCCCCACGATCATGGGGGACGGTAGAATAGAAACTGAAGAATAAATTTAAAAATTAAAAATCTAGAACAGACTAAGACACAGTTTATACATATATGTGTGGTAGGGTTGGCAGCCCGCAGGTGGGGCCTTGAGCTCACTCCAAATTAGACCCGATCTCCAGGCTACAGAGATTAGTTCCCCTAGAGAAAATGGCTGGTTTGCAGGGTGAATTCTATGGCATGTTATCCTGCTAAGTTCTCTCCCCTCCCCAACCCTGCCTTTCCCAGGCTGCACCCCCAAATCCCTAGGAATTTCCCAACCCATAGTTGGCAGGATGTAATATGATTAAAGGTAAAGGTTCCCTTGCTCGAAAGCCAGTCGAATCCGACTCTAGGGTTGCGGTGCTCATCTCCGTTTCAAAGCCGAACAGCCAGGGCTGTCTGAAGACGTTTCCATGGTCATGTGGCCAAAATGACTAAACACCAAGGTGCACGGAACGCTGTTACCTTCCCACCGAAGTGGTACCTATTTATCTACTTGCAATGTCTTGCTTTCGAACTGCTAGGTTGGCAGGAGCTGGAACTAGAGATGGGAGCTCACTCCATCATGCGGCACCCGGGTCTCGAACTGCTGAACTACTGACCTTCCACAGCCTGCAGTTCAGCGTCTTAACCACTTGAGCCACCGCAGCTCAATATGATTACCGCTGGACAATTTCATCTGTGTGGTTAAGGCTGGTCAATGACGTAAGCACCAATTCCATGAGGTCATGCAGATCAGATAGTTACTAATTTCACCATTGTGAAGCTGTAAATGCCAGTGTGAAAGTTAACTACATGAATAAAATGGCTCATGCAAGTGCATTTTATATGTTATCGATATGATGTCTAAAGATATAGAGAAGTTGGCTTTGTTTAATGGCTGGGTCATGTAGATGTAGCAATACTACAGCCTGGGTTCTAAATGGTTCTGTAGACTATAAGCTATGGACTATAAGTCTATAAACCTTTTGCTGTTCTCTTCCAACACTACAGGTAAGCCTGGAAAGCTGAAGTACATTGCTACTATTGTTCTCCAAATCATGACTTCTTGTTATCTTCCCCAAACTCCCAATAGATAGGACCCATTTACAGCAACTTCACAGATGATTTATTAAAGCTTTCACCTATGAATATTAAATCCATTATCTATTACTCCACTGTTTCCAATTCCAATTATACCACTTCTCACAAAATTAAAGCTTTTGTATGAAGATAATGGTTTTGATGCCAGCTAGAAAACAATAATTGCTGCTCTCCAAGTTTTAATAGAAAGAAGATACAGCGTCTATGAATTGCTAGCAATCTGAAACTTCAACTCTGCTTCTCTCTAATGCCTTGATTATCTAGAGGCAAAGTGCATGAAAGGAAGTCAGTACAAAGCGCTCTGGTACCACCTTTTCCCCATTGCATTTTGCAGCTGAAGGTCTTAAGCAGTAGCAACTACAGTTCCTGACCTGGGCTGGATAAAGTCTGTAAAGACACTATTATATTCCACAGAAGCCAAGATTTTACTTTATATTCAAGCTGTATCTAGCTTGTTCTGGGCAAAACTGAGCAGCATCAACACATCATTCTAGAACTTCCCTGGGGTAAAGTCAAAGTATTTACAAGATTCGAATTTGATATCCATAGTTGCCAACAGAAGAGATAGTGTTGTTTTTTCCCTAATCCCTTTATATCAAATGTAAAATTAGCATATCCCCAAAGTTAGGTCACCTTGAGGATGCTTCCTTGCATTTAAGAATATTAATTTACGAGTTAATGAGAAACTGACTCAATCAGAAGATTATGGAACACAGTCGAGAGATAACACTTTGTGTTCTCCTTTTTACTCAAAAAAGAAACCTTATACTCACAGCTTACTAAAAAAAATTAAAATTCTGAACCAAGTAAAGCCTAATTCTGCAAAACACCACATGTTATGCAAATTGACTAGATTTGCATTTATTTGCACACTTTGCAAAATTTATTAAACTTCTGCTAGATGTGAATATGGATGCTATGCAGAATCACTGCTACTTCAGCCACAGACTTTTTGCCGGTTCCTCCCCCACCAAGCACTTTAAATTAACACACTTTTTCAAGTCTACACCTTCACTGCCTTACAGTAACAGAAAACTTTGCACTTAGTACTTAAAAAAATAAATACTTTCCAGAATAGTGAATGCTATACCTAAGAATAATTTCAGTAAAATTGTGTGATCCCAAACAGCCCTACTTTAGTTGAATCAACACAGTGAGCCATTTTGGCTTCTATTCCTATTTGCAGAACAGTGACATCTCCCATTTTCCACCTAAATGGCAATACATTCCAACTAGAGTGACATGATATTATGCTTGAGGAATTTGTGTCCTTTATCAAGCCTTGCATTTGTGAATCCCTCACATGATTACTATTGCATGGGATATTCAGATGGAAATAATTCCAACATGCTAGCATCTGCATTTTATGTATTGCCTGTGAAGCCTAAGAAGAAAGGCAATTGAAGGTAACAAGGAACTCCCAGGGACTCAACCAAAAAACATAGACTAAAGCTATATTTTCCGCCTGAAAACCAATCAATCAACCTGTTCTTTCAATTTTATCCTGTCCCCAAGTGGCATCTTTTTCTGTAAAAGGAGACGAAAACACAACCAGCACCCAAACACAGACAATTTCCAGCCTACAAAGAAACATCTAATTTTCCTGTAACAGAAGTTCTACTGTTGTCAAGTTTTACCATGCTCGAATCATCTGTAGATGTCAAGCGCATATTTTTAGCAGAGTACTTGAAGTAATCTGTCCTCCTGCAAATCCATTTGCCAGGTGCCTCAGAAAATATATTTCTTAAGTGATCTTTTGAAAGGCTATTTCTTTCTACGCACAACACCCTTATTTTGAGCTATACATTAATCTGCCAACACTAGATTGATTGTGAAAAAATTAGATGTTCCATGTTAGAGTGCTGGGATTTACTTCCTTTTGTTTTAGATACAGAGGGGAAAAGGATTCACCATGGGTTGCTAATTACATTATATAGCAGTAGTGAACGATCAGGCTTTTGAAGCAACTTGCAGTAATACTCCTGCAGATTTAGGAAATGTAAATGGTTCCTTTTTATTTTTGCTTTTACATCATATACTATAGTTCATGTATGCATGTGTGTATTTTGAGAATTGTTGACAGAAATTTCTCCCAAAATTATTTAGAGACGGATGTGGCTGTAAGATAGTCTTTTCAATAAATAAATAAATAAATAAATAAAATCCAAATATTCCTTTATATCCCAACTTGCATTTCTTGCTAATGAATGGGCTAAATGAAACCTCCCCACCCCCAAGTTCTACCGCACCTTGTCTGTTTGGGATGAACCTGTTACAGTGAAAAAATAATGGCGCAACAGTAATGTCCACATATTTTCTGGACAGAGCTTTTGAAACACACACAAACCTCAATTAGTATTGTAACAACTCTGTGGCAGCTACCACAACAGGATGTTGCTTCATTTTATAACACTAGTCAGTCATGTTTTTCCTCCCAAAAGGCTATAATCACTGAAGTATTAACAGCTGTCAAATTCTACGATACACCACTAATCAGTAAAGAGGGGTGTGTGTTTTTTTGTAAGAAAGGTTTGTTTTGAGACTTGTCATGAAGGCCAGGTTATCATTTATGCAACTGCATGGAGGCGCAATCACTGGAGGAAATGATGGGCTTGGCTTGTGACTGTTATTCCCATAAGGCTGCCAAAGTCCAGGAGAGGTTCCAGTTCCCTGGAATTACAACCGATTTCCATACTACAGAGAGAAGTTCCCCTGGAGGAAATGGCAGCTTCAAAAGACTGACTCTTATGGCATCACATCTCTGCTGCTTCTTCTCCCTCCCCAAACTCTGTTCTCCCCAGGAGTCACCCCCAAATATCCAGGAATTTCCCAACCTGGAGCTGGCAACCCTACATTTTCACCCAGTTCTATGCCACCTGGCCCCTAGTCAGGCTCTAAAGTAGTCCTGGCTGACAGGAGCAACGGAGGAAGAAGGATTAGCAAAATACCTTAAACTGGCCTGGCTGCTAATCTTCGAGCCAGAAGTAATCTGGTTTTATGAGCACAATGACACTTCAAATCCCATAGTTAAAATGCATGCACCCCCCTGTCTGATCCCTACCATGCGATCCATGATCCATCTGTCTTAGCCATGAGAGTGTAAAACAAGGGTTCAGTTCTGTTGTGCCAGTATGACACAACAGGCAAGGTTTCTTCTCAGTAACAGGAGCAGATTTTATTCGAATAAAGGGGAGAGTCAGCACAAACAGCTGAGCAATCCACTGATGAAAGAAGGTATTGCCTTTATATAACATTTTAATCTGTCAATCATTCCTATGCAGCTGCATAGGTTTCTTCTCAGTAACAGGAGCAGATTTTATTCGAATAAAGGGGAGAGTCAGCACAAACAGCTGAGCAATCCACTGATGAAAGAAGGTACTGCCTTTATATAACATTTTAATCTGTCAATCATTCCTATGCAGCTGCAGAGCATAGTTTCCTATATGGCAAGCATTTGAGCGGGAAACGAGTTACTTTATTATAAGGCAAACATGTAAACAAGAAGCCTTTTTCTACCAATCCCACAACAGTAGTGCCCACCTTGAAATGAGATTCGCCATTTTTTTAAAAAAAGCAACAAACCTCACTGGTACAGAATAGTACCTTGCAAGACCTCTTAGGCTTTGTGGGTTTCTCTGAGAAGAATTAGATTATCTGTGGCAGTTAGAAATTAATTTCCAGCTTCACAAACTATTATGGAATGGAGTATAGTACATGCCTTTGTGATTAGACTCAACATTTTGTACTTTGGGGTCAAGGTTTTCTAAAAAGGGACATACGTGTATCTATTCCCAGCCCTGAACTCACATCAGTTTAGAACAAATTCTATAGAACATCAGTGTGCCATATTTTATGTAAATACCTTCATGGTCAGAGTACTACAATCAGCACACTGTTTCCATTTGTACTCTGCTAAATACCGTGTTTCCCCGAAAATTCTTCATGGTCAGATTACTACAATCAGCACACTGTTTCCATTTATACTCTGCTAAATACCAGGTTATCATCACCACAGTAGAAGCCAAAAGTGTCTGAGTATCCTTCATGGTCAGAGTACTACAATCAGCACACTGTTTCCATTTGTACTCTGCTAAATACCGTGTTTCCCCGAAAATAAGTCACTGTCTTATATTTATTTTTTCTCAAGAAGACACACTAGGGCTTATACCACAAATGCATAGAAATCCTGCTAGGGGATTACTACAATCAGCACACTGTTTCCATTTATACTCTGCTAAATACCAGGTTATCATCACCACAGTAGAAGCCAAAAGTGTCTGAGTATCCACCACTGCACATTAAAACACATTCTCTTAGACCTTTTCCATACTATGGCGTTACTTCTGGTTCCCCACATATTTAAGGAATCAAATTGGCACCTCAAGTTTCCGCAGTAAGACCAATCCTCAAAGTTTCCCCAGACTGTATATGTGGCACCCATTCCACAGTAACATTGGAACTCGTCCAAGAAGGCCACGACTCCTCCCATAATGTGTCACCTTGCTGTGTGTTTTGTGTTCCATTTTTTTGCATCAGCAGAAACTCAAAGGAGGATGCTGGGGGGGGCGTGAGAGGGCGGAGGGAAAAGGCAGCACAGACGCAAGGTGCAAAAACCGACCCCCCCCCCTAGGTTTGAGTAGCTAATGGGAGGGGAGTTCACCCAAAGAGAGCATACATTGAACTGTATGTGATACTCCCTTTTGTGCCAATGTAACAATGTAGCTGCAAAATAATGAACAAAAAATTGACTAGCACATTGCAGTCAAAGCCACATGTATTTAAAGGGGAATAAACCCCGCCCTGGTGGACATGGGCGGGGGGATTGAGTTCCTGAGGTTGGGCTGAAACTAATGGCTCTCATAAAATGAAAAGCACAGCAAGACAGACAACTGATGCAGCCCACAAAGGTTATTTGGGCAAGAGCTACCCATGCCATTTTGTTATGGGCAGTACTACGTTGTAACGCGACCAGTAATCCTTTTTTTTTTTTAATTACCAATTTTTATGGCAAAAGAGGGGAAGGAGGGAGGGAGGTAGATGTAGTGAGCATGCGTCATAGTGGATATTTTGATGACACCACAGAAGATGGCGTCAGGGCAAGAAATAAAATCCGAATGCAGGGATTCTTCATTAGAAAAGTGCAAGTCACTACCTGAGGTAAAGAAAGCTTTGTGGAAACCCACTGTTCTGAAAATGCGGAGCAAGCTGCCGGAAGACTGGAGGTGGGCAAATGTTGTCCCCATCTTCAAGGAGGAGAAAAAGGAGGATATGGGTACCTACCAACCCATCAGCATGACACCTATATCTTGGAAAGCTTTAGAACAAATTATCAGACAGTCCTTGAGCATTCAGAAAGGATGGCTGTGATTACTAAGAGCCAGCATGGGTTTCTCAAGAACACGTCATGTCAGACTAACCTTATCTCTTTTTTTGACTGTTAGGTGGATCTGTAACTGGTTGACAGATCGTACCCAAAGAGTGCTTGTGAATGGTTCCTCATCTTCTTGGAGAGGAGTGACAAGTGGAGTGCCTCAAGGATCTGTCCTGGGACATATGTACTTATTCAAATATTGATGTCCACTTTTCCCTGTGACTCAAGCCAGCTTACAAATCATACTGAAAAGCATAATAGGGGTGTGCAAAAAAATTCATTTCCCCCCAGCTCTGTTGTAGCCTATGGTGACCATCATAGCCAATAGGCCCATAGGCTATAATGGAGAATCAATCTGGGGGTATCTGGGACTCTGGGGTGTATGTTTTTTTTAGTTAGAGGCACCAAATTTGCATCATAACTGCTAGAGCCAGTTTGGTGTAGTGGTTAAGTGCGCGGACTCTAATCTGGGAGAACCGGGTTTGATTCCCCACTCCTCCACTTGCACCTGCTGATGTGACCTTGGGTCAGTCACAAGCTCTGGCACAGCTGTCCTTGAAAAAGAGCAGTTTCTGTCAGAGTTCTCTCAGCCCCACCCACCTCATAGGGTGTCTGTTGTGGGGAGGGGAAGGGAAAGGAGTTTGTAAGCCGCTGTGAGACTCCAAGTGAAGGGCGGGGTATAAACCCAATCTCTTCTCTTCTTCTTTAAAAAAACAAGAACACACCCCTGCTTCAAAAAGATTGGACCAGAGGGTCCAATTCTATTGGCCCCAGAAGGAGGTGCCCTCATCCTCCATTGTTTCCAATGGAGGGGGAAATGTGAGCAGAAGCTCTCAACCCCTGAACTGCCTTTTAAAATTTTGTGCACCAGCACCCCCAACACAGCTTAGAGGGAACTGTGCTTCCTTGTGCAAGAAAAGGAGGTAAAACTTTCTTCCACATTTGCTATGAAATCAACTGTTTACAATGCTTTTCAACCCTCCCTAAGCTACCAATTGCTCTTTTGAGCAAAAACATATATAGAATCTTTGTATATAGTCTGATGTGTGAAATTCACTGCTTTGCACTCAGGGCTGGCGCAAGGTTCTTGGCACCCTGGGCAAACAATGATTTTAACCCTTCCCAGTTCAATACAGAGAAAAATGAATTCTAGATTCTAGAATGAACCTTTACCTCTATTTACTTGGCATTTAAAATAAACAATGTAAAATAATAACAGATATTAGTATTGCTTTCTAAAAAATTTCTATTAATCCTAGAAATTCACTTCTGTCTAATTTGGTGCCCCTTTAAAGTATGACACCAACAAACTAGCAGCCATGTCTATCTAGGATGCAAACCTTTTGGAAGTTTCATTTAGCTAGAATATTACAATTTGAACACCATAGTCTGGCCCTATCTTGGCCTACAGTCCTATGGCTGAGATGCCATATTCATGTGTTTTACAGCAACAGGTACTTTTAAGAAAACCAAACTTACAGCAGTACTACTGCCGTATTAAAAGGCAACCAACCCAGTTCAAGGTATATGGGAAATCTGAAATTTGTTTCCGGTTACCAAATGCACAGAAGTCCTTTCTTTCCACCCCACCCCTTTAAAATCAAAAATCTCTACCTGAAATGCTTCTTCAGCATTGCACCACTATACTAGGATAAGCTTTATCTATTGAATTTCTGTCTATTCAGGCAACTCTTAGCATAAACAGACCCAGGAACTCTGCCAGAAATAGGTGGCAAATTGATTCACCATGGCCCCGGTCACATGGGAGGTTTTGCCCTGCAAGAGGGACAGATCGGGGGTGCATCAAACAGTCGCGATCACACCACAACATCTGGGAAGCGGAGCGCACCCGTCCCCGATCCGTCTTTTCCGGGAGGAAATACACATTAAAAAAAACCCTAGAAAAGAGTACTACCTACCTGAAGCTCCGCAGCAAGGGCAGCCGTGGGATCGCCGGCACGCCTGTCTTCTGCAGCATTTGAGGCTCCCGGCCAAACTGCGCATGTGCGCACATGCGCAGCCAGCTGCCTCACTCTCCGTCTTGTGGCTTCCCCCCCCCCCCGGGCCTCTGATTGTGCCGGGGGGCAACTGCGCGGTGGCTCAGGGGATCTGTCTGATCCTGCCGCCACGCGTCTATTTTGCTGTGGCCATGCTCCCCTCCCCCCGTGTGACCGGGGCCATCACTTCCCCCTCCCATACTTCCTTCTCTGAAGTATGCCATGGACCACTTTCCCAACATCATTGCCTGGAGAAGCAAGAGAACCACAAAGAGGAATGGAGGCATACAAGCAAAAAGAAGAAATTGGTCAGTGTAATGTATTGAAATGATTACATGAATCACCTCATAGGACTCCCATGTTAAGCTTCGAGCCAGACCAGGGCTCCTCTGAGCGAACTTCCTATTGGTCGCTTCGTAACAGCGACCAATCAGAACGATACCATTCCCTAGGAGGGAAAGACTCCCATTGGTCTTTATTCTAGCAATCTCATTGGTTGTTATTTGTAAATAGGCGTGGCTACATTAGCCCGGTTATGTTTAAAAGGAGCATAAGCTCCCACTGTTTTCTGTTCTGGTTTCTTACTGAGTTAGTGCTTGCTCGTTACTTCCAATAAAGCTGAATCACTTGCTGAATCACTGTACGAGTCCTTTGTTAGCGCGATCTAACAGTCAGGAAGGAGGGAAGACAGCAAACTGTTCTCCAAAATGAGAGGCATGGTCCCTTCTGCTTTCTCCCTTCAAATTTCCATCACCTCTGAGGGGGGAAGTATCAAAGTGAGCAAACTGATCTTAGCAACATGGCTCAGAAAATAGCTCAGAAAATCCCCTGAGGAGGGGACAAAATCAGCCAGCCAGTCCAGTCTATTAGCCACATGGGAAGTGCTGAGGATGTGCAGGGGAAGAGAATTCACCAGGCCATGCTGCCCAGTAAAGCTGCTCATATTTAGGGGGCTATCATCAAGCAAGAAAAAAAAAGCATTCTGCAGAAAGGCAAAGAAATTTCTCCCAATAACTGCAATACAGCTTTATTTAAAAACAAGTGGAAACTAGGAATGGACACGAACTGAGAAATGAACCAAGGTTCAATCACAAACTAGGCCAGTTCTTGGTTCATTTCGAACAAGTTCATTTGGTTGCGTTGTTCCCAAATCCAAAAGAGAACTTTTTTCTGTGGAGGTTTGTTTGGTTCCTTAGAGCAGGTCATTTTCCAGACAGCCTGGTGCCGAACCAATTGATTCCTAGGCAACACTGGGGGTGGACTTGTGGAAAGCCCTACAAACACCCATATCAGTTGTCCATAGCTCGATTGGCAGCTCAGGGAGCCAACCACAGAGCTCACATTCTGATAGATGGGATCAGATTGTATATAGTCCACACCCTAACTCAGCTGCTTTCACTTTGCAGCAGGAAGAGAAAGGAGTTCGTTGTTATGTGAGAGCAAGTTAGGAAGAACTGCTTGCTGTGTGGCTGATTTAAGGGGAGGCTAGAGCTGAGCTTTCCCAGGGGGGTACCTGCTTTGGGTGGCTATAACTCAGACATCCCAAATCCAATCTTCGCTAAACTGGGAGGGCCGGTGAAGGAGAGTCTGCTGAAGACTCCCTGTGTAACACGCTCTGTAACTTGTGAGGGGGTTGCTGTACCACCTCCTGAACTCACAAACTGAACAAACCACAAACCAGTTTCGGAAATGGGGAAAGTTTGTGAAAGTTCATGGTTTGTGTAATCAAATGATCTATGAACCATCATAAACCACCATTTTCCTCGTTTGTGCTCATCCCTAGTGGAAACCCATCCTCGCAGGATGGAACATTGAGAGGACAAGGTTTGGGAAGGGAAGCAACTTCAGCATGGTATAATGCCATAGAATCCCCCCTCCAAAGCAGTCATTTTCTCCAGGAGAATGGATCTCTTTCATCTGGAGATCAGTTGTAATTCTGGGTGATCTCCAGCCCCCACCTGGCAGTTGGCAACCCTAGTTCCCTTGGAGGAAATGGCTGGTTTATAGGCTGGAGTATCTGGCATTATACCCCTCTGAGGTCTCTTCCATCCCAGACCCCATCATCCCCAAGCTCCAGCCCCCAAAGCTCCAGAAATTTCCTAACCTGGAGTTGGCAACCCTGTCTCTTTCCCACCTGACAGCCAACCTACCTTTACCTTCCCTTATGTCTTAAGCTTCCCCTCAAGCAGCCTCTGCCTAGGAAAACAGTGGGCCAGTTGTGTGATGCCAGCTCCTGGGCCAGGCCCACTTGTATAGTAGGAACCCTCAAGAACTTGTGGGGTGACACCCTGTATCCACTTCCCCACACTACTTTCTCTTTCACTCCCTCAAGCAACCCCCATATCCTCTCTCCTTTCTAATATGGTAGAACTTAGCTTTACTAGTCCCTCTCTCAATACCCACTTTTGAATTATCATACTGCAGTTATACTACTTTTCTGCCACTTTTCTGTTCTTGTCTCGAATGCAACACCAAATTCTTATAGTCATAGTGTTTTCCCCATATGCTTTAAAATGTGACCAATTTGTTTTCATTATTTTCAAACATTGCACCAAAGTATAGCACTAAAACTCCCATACATTTCCACTTGTTTTTCCACTTATATTCTCTCTTCTTGAGTAGTAGATTTATGAATTTAATTTCTGCTTTATAGAAGTTATCACTTTTAACAACTAGAAGAGAGAGACTCTAAATTGTTTTTATTGCTGCTAGACTCTTCAAGACATCTTCTCTATCTTGTCATTTACATTTCACATTAAATGTGAAATACATTTGGAATGAGCAAATATTTGTTTTAATTTGACCCATCTGTTAAACGAAACACAAAAGGAGCTGCTACATCACAATATTTAAATTCAGCAATTTGTAAACACTATATCTGCTCATTCTGCCTGGGTTAAAAGCACCCTAAAGCATAATTCTTATGAAAGCCACAGCTTCAAATGCATTGTATTATTCTCATGGATGAAGACCATGAGCTCTCTCGTCTGCTCATTAATTTATTTCTCTAACCCAAGTTAATTAGTGAGACTCATATTAAAGAGTCATTTGAAATACAGCACAGAAGTCACTGAAAAAAAACACAAACTAATCCCCCCCCCGTTACACACTTACTTAAAGGCATTAAAGCAAAGCTCCTCACAGAAGGAAATTGGGGGATTGTTTTTTTAATTTTTTTTATCCTTGTGCCAACTCAAATAAGTGTTTCTGAACCAGTCAAGGACAAGGTCGCTGCTGTACTGATTGGCTCAGTACAGCTTCAGTCATTAGGCTTAACTACATTATCGAACAGGTCCCAGCCACAGAGGGGTGGTCCTTGTCATAAAGCATCACTTTACAGAGAGGGCACATTCCCAGTCCTGTTTGCTTTTGAAAGAAAAAACAAGTCATATTTTCTAGAAGTGTATAAGTTTAGAACATTGTACCATTGTAGGGAGATAAAGACTATGTTCTGTATGTCACAAAGATGAGAGACAAAAGACTGAGAACAGCACCTTCATCTGAGCACAAAAAAATGTGAGTGTCTATTTTTCTGACCATATACAGCTGAAAGCAGGGCTATTTTTGGGCAGGAACGCACAGGAACGGAGTTCCGGCTGGCTTCCAAGTTGGCCACGCCCAGCACAAACTCATTAGCATAATAGGCCACACCCAACAGCAGAAACTGATTAGGATTGGCTACATTAGGGGGTGTGTGGCCTAACATGCAAAGGGGTTCCTTCTACAAAAAAAGCCCAGGGTTTTGAAAACAAACAAGGTAAACAGAATAAGAAGCAAAAGGTGGGTGTGCTTGGATGAGCACACTTCTGATAACATGGGGGTGTAGCATAATATGTTAATGTGCTGTGCTGTCAGGGGTGTGGCCTAATATGCTAATGAGCTCCTGCTGTTGGGTGTGGCCTATTATGCCAATGAGTTCCTGCTGGGCTTTTTCTACAAAAAAAGCCCTGGCTGAAAGAATACAGGCAGGAAAGGCAGCAAGGCCAGCTGACTAGAAGAGAACAGGCCCCATGACCACCTTTATAACTCTGTGGTGAATAGGGCTGCCAAATGTGGGCGGGGGGCGGGGAATCCCCCGCTTTGAAGCCCCGATTTCCGACACGGCGGAATTGGGCCCCGGGGGAACCCCGCCCCCGGCGTGCGCGTCACTAGCAAGTGACGTGGGCACGCTGGGGGCAGGGCCACGGCCATACAAGGGAAAACTCTATGCGGATTTGGCAACCCTAGTGGTGAAATCATACAGATTCTATTGCTAAATTCCTGTGAAGTGTACAGTATTACCCCTATCTTGAAAGCAGATTTGAGAGACAAACTGCATAGCCAGCGTAATGTATCCAGCTCAGACCGTGTGGCCTGCTTGGGTTCCACATGGTCAGGAGCAAACGTCGAGCTTCGCTCAAAGAGACAATGGACTATGCGGATCCTAGCCTGCACCAATCAGGGAGCTATGTTCGCGGCCGAGAGCCTATGGAACTCTTGGCCACTGTAAATAACCTATTGGGAAGTGGGTGTGGGTTTTGGGGGGCAGTTTTCAGGGGAATATAAGCCGGCCTGCGAGCCGGCCAAGGTGTCTTGTTCCTGATCGAATAAAGTACGCTTTGCTGAAATCACTCTCCGTCTGTGTACTTTTCAGCCGGTGATCACAATG
Organism: Gekko japonicus; assembly: GCF_001447785.1. Taxonomy (NCBI): domain Eukaryota; kingdom Metazoa; phylum Chordata; class Lepidosauria; order Squamata; family Gekkonidae; genus Gekko; species Gekko japonicus. Next base: position 1,750,018 of record NW_015164669.1, read on the forward strand.
CCGCTGCAAGACTTATTCAAATGCTAAAGCAGATCACATGACTTGAACCCGGAGTAATCTCAAGGTTCAAATAGCAGAAGGCACACATGTGCACCTCCCCCCATGCAAGCAGTCCTTGCGAGAATAATTCAAAATGATAATGAAAGCACTCTGGGTTTTCAGATCAGATCCTCCCAGGGCTTAGCATTGGCTGAGTATTGTAGTACTAAATCAGATACTAATGCACTGCACTACTAGTGTAGTAATAAGAATCCGCTTCAGGAAATTTGTTCAAATCTGACCCTAGCCATGTATTCACTTACTAAAAGTGCAATCTAATGAAGAGTTACTCCAGTCTGTAGGTAAAGTGGGAAGCTGGGGCGAGGGAGGGTAGCCATAAATGCAGTCTAATAAATTTGTCATATTATTTCCAACAGGCGTAATCTTCGTGGGGGCGGCGGGGCTTCAGCCCCCGCCAAAATTTTCAGGAAGGTGCTCAGCCTTCCCTGGGAGCCACCCGTGCTCCTAGCACAGCAATGCCTCTGGCCCAGCCCCAGCCCCCCCCCCCGGGAAATTGGAAAGTCTACACCCTTTCCCCCCAGTACTGAAGGAACTCATCTTATAGTCTTACTACTTCTATATTGTCACTGCTATCTTATAAAGCAATTTTGAGATGCTGTGTCCTTAATTTCTCCCCACCCCCCAGTATGTATGTGAATCTTAAACTTCTTTAATATATATTTTTAAAAAGAATTACTCCAGTCTAAGTCAATTGTTACCAATCAAACTTTTTTTTAAAAAAAAGTTCTTTCTCACAATCAGATACACGGTAACACCACCAGTCTACCTTAAAAAGCTGTTGTAAGTATATTACTGCAAGTGAAATACTTATGTTTGAAACACGTTACATCATTTTTAAGTGTTAACATTTTAAATTGTTCTTGTTAAACAAAAAACTAGAAATTATGAGCTAGAAGTTGACATATAAAATAGTAATAAAAAGCAGAAGTCTCCTGGATTCCAACAAAAGCCTTTCCAAAGCACCCTGAATATGAGATCCCTGGTTTTTCCTTCAACCCCCTTCATCTTCTGTTTTCCTGTGAACGTATATTAGCTATACATTTTCCCAGATTGAAAGTGTATTATTGGCTCTTGCTCACAGTGCAAAACCCCCCATATTTGGACATCCTCAATACAATCTATTTTATAGATACAGCCGGCACTCTGACGTTCACTGTATCTGGAATTCCTGGCTTGGAAATTTGTTCTGCAGACAAGCAACTAGCTGGGATTTCATTGACCACAGATCATAGCAAATGTGCACCTAGCGAGGGCAGAATAGCACAATTACCCCTCCCCCACCCCCAGTTTCCAGTGTGGATAGCTAAAGAGAAATCAAAACAACTCTGGCTTGGCAGAGTGCACATTCATATGCTAGCTAGTTCATTTATTGCAGCACTAGACTTGTATGAAGCAAGCCAGCAAAAACGAGGAATTGTGGCAATTCAAGCAGAACATGATGAAAAGCGCATCTAAGAGCCCTCCACAAGATTCTGAGGCTACATGGATCACAGCCTGGAAAGAGTCTCGGGATGGTGAGATGACAACTTGATTAGGTTTAGTTTGAAAAATGTAGTAGGAGAGATCAGAATCAAACATAATTCCAAGGTTATTGGTCTTTTAATAGACTTTAAGAAGGGGGAAAAAATCCAAGGAAAGCAACTGCATCCATAAGATCAAATCAACTATCTCCCTCACAAAGGCCTAGATTAAAGCACAGTGAATGTCTACCTTTTTTATTACTGTTCATTCGACCCAGTGGTCTCAAACAGCCGCTCAAAGTTTATGTTTAAGCAATTAATGGAAAGCTACCCACAAAATGACAGAGTTTATGCAGCTGCTTTAGAATGTTTCCAAATTTCTACAGCGACAGCCAAAAATCTAGCGACCGTCTATGTAAACCATCCATCTTCATTGCTCAGTAGCCTAGAAGTCTCAGCAGTTGGCGAAGCAGAATCATTACTAAGTAGGGGGGAAATCAGCTCCTATCTGAGTTTTAAAAATTCAGGGCAGCTTAAAAGTACGTGGTCAATGGATTCAATGCGATTGAGGTCACAATTGCATGTTCTTCTCTGAGTATGGAATACCAGCATATCGACCTGACAAGACTGCAGATGGTAAAGTGTTAAGATGCGCCAACATAAAGGTATGTCTATATCACAAAAACACATTGGGATACAAACTGGTAGGGGAATGCCAATTGTGTAGGTTGAACAAACTCTTCTTGACCTTATTAATGTACTTTTATAATCCAGATGTTTCAACCAAATTTCAATCAGATGTCTTAGCTCATCAACATTTACTCTCCCCATCAACTCTATTGAAATCCCTGGGCACTTTAGCTTTTAATTCACCAATTTATCTCAGTTGCTCTTATGATTGTCTAATTTAGTAAGACCGAGCAAACTTGACTCCAGATCTGAATGCAGGATCTTTAAATTAAGTGCAGTCCTCCATGCCCTAGCTTTGCAAGATATTTCACCCCCTTCAGCTCTTAGAACAACACTATACATTTCGGGGGGTCCATTATACTACGAAGAAACTTAATTAGTGGGTGATCAATATCCTCAGTGACAGTTTCTATTCTTACATCAGCCACATATAACAAATGACCAGCTACCTTAAATACTCTGAGTGCAGAAGGTACATATTGACCTCTTGAGTATAAAAGAATCTAGTGATTTCTTTCCCAATGCTGTTCACAACTCTTAGTACCGATCTCACATGAGCTCTCCATAAAAGATCAGGTCTGAACAATATCCCCAAATATTTAAACTGAGTAACCTGTTGCACAGGCAGACCAGCCATGGTCCATTTATAATCCCTCACCTTCTGTTTTCTACCAAAAATGACAACCTTAGACTTTGCTACATTAATTACCCAACCTTCCCTACAGCAGTATTTAGGAAATAGACAGATAAGCTTATGCAGGCCCACTATGGATCTAGACAGCAAGGCAGTGCCATCTACATACAGGAGAACTGGCAGCTTCACTAATACGAGATAAGGCGAGTGGCAATCCTCTTGTAACAAAAAAGAATTCAGATTATTAATATATAAACTAAATAACAGAAGGATCAAAATGCTTCCTTGCTTTAACACCTTCATCTAGCAAAACAAGATCCGTCAGTACTCCTGGAGGGCCACACCTAACTTGAGCTGTTGGATGGTCATAAAGTTGATGAAAAAAATAGGAGACGTTCATCCATAGATAGTTTCCCCAATTTTTCCCATCGTTCATCTCTAGGTATAGTATCAAAAGCATTTCTGAGATCCATGAAGGCCACACTTCGTGATCCCTTCTTATTACTGGTATATTTATCAACAATAAACTGTAGAATGTGGCAGTGATTGATCTCACTCGCTCCCCTTTGGAAGTCAGATTGTTCTTTCCCCTAGATTGTCTTGTTTTCTAGCCAATTTATTAGCACAGTGAATTTGGGAGAAGACTGCACCCAGTATAAGCAGAAGGACCAGCTTTCTTTTGTTGCCAGATCTGTTCTTGTGGTTGTCAGATGAACAGTGCAATCCTAAGCATGTATACAATGGTACTTTTTCACTAATAAATAGGCTTAGGATTGCAGCCAAAGACTGCAGTTTTAGTAATGGTTCCCACATAAGAGCCTTGAGAATGTGCAGTGTCATTGACAGGCATATGAACAGATAGCACTAACCTGCCTGAAACACATTTGTTGGCTCACAGAAGCTTGCATGGCTGTTACAGGGCCGCTTCCCCTGTGGACGAATGGGTCACAAAACTCATTAGGATTGGGGTGGATCATGGCCATCTCCAGCTCCCAATCTGGCCACTCTGGAGTCATAAAAATGGTTTCCTGAAAGGACAGACCTGACTAGGGGTACAATTTGGATGTGAACAATTCCCTGCTGAAAAATGATTCTGTATCGATGAGGTTTTTAACCAGCACCCTAATTGCTGCTGCACATTTACTCGGAAATAAGGCCCATTGATATCACTGGGTCTTACTTCCAGGAATTTCGGCTCAAGGAAAACAATAGTCAAAGAACTCCTGATTACTTTCAGGCTTTAAAAAAGTCTAATGTATTAATCTATCAATTCCCACTGATCCCCATTCCATCCTTCTCCTACATATCATGGGGTGGATTATAAAGCAGCAGAATGAGTCTGATTTGCCCCAAAAGGGAGAATATACATTTCAAGTAGTATAGAGAAAGTAAACTGAATTTTAGTGCCCCATGCTTAATTTAAGTGATACAAAGTTCTAGCGCTATACGAGCAGCGAATTTAGACTTAAATTGAAGCATTTCAATAAAAATAACTCTTTAAAGTGATGATAAGAAAACTGGAGGGGGGGGTGCATGAGCCAGAAGGAAAGCCCAGCCATTTGGCTCTGTGCTTAAAGAAAAGAGAAATGCAGCTGAAATGAAAACTATTCCTCTCAAATGCACATTCTGAAGGCACTAATGCTTACTTTAATATCACCAGCACACAGGTTCCATACAATTTATGCATGCCACTTCCCTTCTGCTGAGCAGAAATTATTTCCATAATGAATAGGGAATGGTGAAACACTAAAGGAATCTGAAACCTACTGCATTTTTCATCATTCCCACCTGATTCAATCCTAGCCACGTGATTTCCCTCTTGTTTTGACATTTCCCAGAGCCATTTCTACCACAAAACCCCACACCAACCTCATGTGATTTTACCTAGAAAGAGGATAGTCTGTTTCCTGGAACTTCTGCTGTCTGGATTTTCAGTTTTCCTTAGGTACTGGTGTTGGCTCTCCCGCTCTGCTTTTACCACTAAGGTGCCTTGTTTGGGGAGCATCAGGGTTTTCATCATTTTCCGGCACATAAAAGCTACAGACGCCAACACCAGAATGTACACAATCAAGGCAGTGAAGATACCAGTCTGGAAGAATTTCCATTTGGAGGATAAACTGGTGCAGATAGTCACATTTAACTTCAGAACAGGCATGTGGTACCTCCCTTGGGGTTTACTGCAGGCAACCAACCCACGATGTCCCTGGATGCCTTCTAAGGGGTATTCAGTGCCCATGGAAAAGAGGAGAGGAAGGGCTACCAAGACTGATGTAATCCAGACAAAGGCAATAAGGATTTTCACTTTACAGGTTCTGGATGTAGCTTTGAACTTGAAAGGGTGGCAAATGGCAATGTATCTTTCAAAGCTTAGAGTCGCCACATGCAGCACTGTAGCATAGCTGCAGGCCTCAAAAATGAAGCAGTACAGCTTACAAGCTAGATCACCTTGAGGAGTAGAAAACGGCCTCCATATCATGCTGAAGAATTCCACAGGCATTCCCAGCAAGATGACCAGCAGATCTGAACAGGCCAGACTGACCATGTGGTCTGTAACTTCCTTTTGCAGGTAACCTTTCTTCTGTAGCACTCTGGTGGTGTGGATGGTGATGCTGTTGCCCAAGATGCCTGCCACAAAGATGACGACGTAGAGCAGTGCGAGGGTGATCTTGATCCACTGAGCCATTTCAAACTCCGGAATATGGCTGTCATCAATGATATCCCAACAATCCAGTTGGTCATTTTGTGTTGCCATGAGCAGGTCTAATTACAAAGAGAACAGGGAAAATGGGAGAAAGGGTCACGACACACATCATCATCCAGATATCCTTAAAAACAAAATAAGAGGTCTGTGGAAACATGTTTAGCAAAAGGGATTAAAACCCACAATAGTTTATACTACAATAAAATGTGTCGGACTTTAAGGCACCACAGATTTCTTCTCCTATAGCTCAACATGGCTATGTTACTGGAAACTGTTATCTGAAATCCTTACAATGTTTTTGCTATGATCCTCTACAGGTTAATTCACCAATAAACTACCTAATGATTGATTCAGGTGGGCAGCCATGTTGGTCTGAAGCAGCAGAACAAAGTTTCTGTCCAGCAGCACCTTTAAGACCAACTAAGTTTAATTCAAGGTATAAGCTTTCATGTACAAATTACACTACATCCATACATCTGAGTTCTTTCCAATCTGTGTTCTCACCAGTTTGGTGTAGTGGTTAGGAGCACCGATTCTAATCTGGGAGAACGGGGTTTGATTCCCCACTCCTTCAAATGCAGCTGCTGGTGTAACCTTGGGGCAGTTACAAGTTCTTTCAGAGCTGTTCTCTCATGAGAGTTCTCGAAAGGGCTCTCTCAGCCCCACCTACTTCACAGGGTGTCTGTTGTGAGGAGGGGGAGGGAAAGAAGATTGTAAGCTGCTCTGAGACTCCTTCGGGTAGTGAAGGGCGGGACTAAATCCCTCAGAAGGGCCGTACATCCTATTTATTTTATTCCTTATTTGGAATAGTAGATTAAAATAGTAGAATGTAATGTAATTTGGAATGGTAGACTGGAATGTATTTCTTTGGTCTAGTGACAGGGGAGATAACTCTACACAGCCAATCACCCCACTTCAAAGACGAAGATGCTGTAAGGTTGTCTCTATGCTTGAGAGGAGATGGATGGAACATAATGGCAGGGTCTCAGTTAATCACTCTCAGCATTCCACAGTTAAGGATACATCTGCCATCAATCTCCAATTCTGACATACTTATTTCCTTCACTATGTTTCTCCCCCAGAATTAAACCCAAACAAATGATAACCATTTAAACTAAGCTTGATATTCCTGAAAAAAGTCCCTGAATCTGTTAAACATCTTCATTATGTTGTATGCTAATTCACTGCTCACCCTCTACCTATACATATGGACTGGTAACTTCCATTTCATTGTATCTGAAGAAGTGTGAACGCACACTACCACTTATACCTTGAATAAAACTTTGTTGGTCATAAAGGTGCCACTGAATTCAAACTTTGTTCTACCTAATGGTTATGGCACTTACTCCAAACGGCATAGGATTTCAGCCTTACATCTTAATCCTGTTACATAACCTTCCTCAGAAATAAAATCACTGAATTCAACAAGACTTAAGGAAAAGTCCACACGAACTAGAAAAGAAACACTTCAGCTTCATACGCAGACAAGCACAGCAGCTTTTCTACCGCTCCTGATTCCCTACCTTGCCTCAATCACAGTGGCGGCACCCAAAGGGGAGATAGACTCTTATCCACCTACTTTTATCAAGAAGTTAATATGGTTCTTTCTTCACAGTGTTATTTCTTTTCTGTACTTTTGTTCTTCCTCAAACAGAACCTCTCTTGGATGGAAAACTGAAACGCCTCAGCTTTCTCCACTCAGCTCGCCTTTTCCTGCCTTGCCCAGGGGAGGTTTCTGAGCGGCTGACAGACAACAACGTCCCAACAATGTCCGTCAAACATTAACTTGCTGCTGAGTTGCAGAAGGGATTAAAAAGATAAGGCAGCACAGAGGGAATAAAGGCAAACCTGGGACAAGTTATGCAGCCTGGTTTTCCCTTCTCTCCCTGGAAATCTGATCCTAACTTTTAAGTAGCGGGTCAGGATGCGTAGCCGTGTTAGTCTGTCTTTTAGCAGGAGAAAAAGGTAAGAGTCCAGTAGCAGCTTAAAGACTAACAAAATTTGTGGTAGGGTATGAACTTTCATGAGTCACTGCTCGCTTCTTCTTAAGAAGCAGGAAGTGAAACCTGGCCGTGAACCAAGGAAGGTGCTGTGGAATTTTAAAAGCACCGGCTTCATCTATTACCTTTTTTGGTTTGCCCTCTTTTCTCACTCCACTTCCTTTACAACACTTCAGGTGGGCGGGATTGAGTGCTTCTGAGTTAAAGGGTGGTTTCAGTTATTGCTGGGTTACTCACTTTTTTAAAAAAAGGTGACTAGCTTAGAAACCACTTGCAGCAGAGTAATTTTGAAGTAGCCTCGTAAAGTCAATGAGATTCCCTGTGGCTTTCTGGCATAAATGCAAACAAGTCCAGCAGCACCCCTTATTTCAGGTGGGTAACCGTGTTGGTTTGAAACAGCAGACCAAAGTTGAGTCCGGTGGCACATTTAAAATCAACAAAGTTTTATTAAAGGGATAAGCTTTCGTGCACAGGGCTGCTGTTAAAGCAGAGGTCAGAGAAAAAGCTGTCAACCTTTTGCCAGCACTTAACTGCTGAACTTGCCCCTCTTCTTTTATATCTAGGAATTTTTGGTCCATCTTGAAACCTCTTTTGCATCCAATACCACCAGTCCAATTAGGTCTGCGACATACCCTGCTTTCAGTTGTAAGACTGCCCACACGAGGGCCTTTTCTCCTGAAACTCCCCCCCCCGTTTGTTTATTATTCTGAACCTCCAGTTTGAGGAAGAATAAGTGGACTCCAAAGCTTCTTCACTTTTTTGTGATGTTTTAGTTGGTCCTAAGAAAAGGTATTACACAACAGGAACATTTCTGCCAACCAATGTGGCTACCTAAAATCTCTAATATTTAATAGTTGTGTTGTAGAGGAAATATGCAGGAAAGCTGTTCTGCTGAAATGCCTTCCACTGTGCAACTATTACAAAGTACAGGTATGTCATTTAAAGCATCTGCCCCTGAAAATCCTTATCTTTGAAAGGTACAATCTTCTACCCCTAACATTTCCCCAGTCCTTTCCACAAAGAATTAACAGACATAAGTGTGACATCAAAAACCACAATATTCAAAAAACAGAGGGGGAACATCTTAACCTTCCAAGACATTCAGTTGCTGACCTAAAAGTAGCAGTTATCTTACAAAGGAATTTCAAAGGGAGTTTAGAAAGAGAGACTGATGAATTGCAACTGATAACAAAGCTCGACAATGCATCCACCTGGACTGAATTGAAACCTACAAATGCTGATTTCTCCACTCCTACTACCTCTCTGCATATCACACCTAATCCAATCACACCTGCTACTGTCATCTAGCTGCTAATGTCATTTGGCATCTAAAATCACTTTCCAATACGTAGGGTAGATGGACTCACATTCTAGCTGTATCTGATGAAGCGAGCAGTGACTCACAAAAGCTCATACCTTACCGCAAATTTTGTTAGTCTCTAAGGTGCTACTGAACTCTTACTCTTTTCTGCTTCCCCATTATTATTATTATTATTATTATTATTATGCAGACGAGGGGGAGGACAAGACCACCATGAAGATGCTAATTGCACAGATGGTCTGCTCTTAAGAATGTTGGAAGTTTTATTGGTGGGGGTATCTTATTCTGGTGATTCTAGAAGAAACTGTCTTCTTTCCAGCTCAGTCTCTGACAAAATCTTTAGGGACAGAAGCCTATTCTGTAAAACTCCAAAGTCCACCATGAACAGTGCTTGAGTTCTATGTACAAATTAAAACATCTGTGAATTTGTCTAGTTACTTAGGATTTGGGGCCGTGCTCCCTCTAAGCTGTGGAGTCTTGTGAGCAAAAATTCTACTTTGTGAGCGACTGGCATTAAAGTTGTGAGCCAGCAAATTGGCTACTGCGTAACTTAGTTTGCTCTGGAGCCATCCTTCCTGAGCTAAGACAAAAATGTGTGAGCCGGAAGCTAAAAAACTGTGAGCTAGCTCACACTAGCTCAGCTTAGAGGGAACACTGGTTCGGGGAAGCTTCTGCGGTGTGTGGGTAGAGCCTTTCCTCAAGACTCTACTTTCCAAGTTGAAGTGATGTCTGTAGAAGCAGGAAGCTTCTCCCGCTTCTGGCAATTTTTATTCCAAAATTACATCAGCGCTGAAAGCCACGGTCAGAAGCCTTGTGCCTTAAAAAGGTCTGGCCTTTATTTTATTTGGTTCGTTTTATAAAAAGTGACCAGTGATAGTAATAGATTCAGGAGTAATGAACATATATGCTAAGCTAATAACTTCAAAAATATATAATTTTATGCTTGGAGAGTACAACAAATATTTGTAAGATTCTGTGTACAAGAAAGTGAATAGTATTCTTTAGATTGTCCTTTTTCCAGTTAACAAATGTAAATGCTTTTAGGAATAATATCTAGTATATGATGTTTGTTAATGATCACAGTTACTAGGGATTATAATGCTGTATCTGCTCTTTTATGAAACCAGAAGGGGAAGAGAATTGAATACTCTCATTTTAATTTTCTAAGGAAGATGGCAAAATCCAAGGAGAGCAATATATTAATGGTACAGGGTATATTTTAGTGCTGTGGACTTGTAGTATGATCCTGAACAGTGTTACAGCCTTCTACATCCTTTGAAGCTAGGGTTGCCAAGCCTGGCAATCAATGGGAAGGTTGGGGGGTGGGGACATGGGGGCATGTGATCTCACTAACATCACTATGTCACTTCCAGGTACATCCTGGAAGTGAGAGTGGGTAGCTCTACGAAGCACCAGAAACTCTACAATAAAACCATAGGGTTTCTTGCAATTCCTAGAGCTGCTCATTGTCACTTCCAGGTTGTGCCCAGATGTTATGTTCTGGCATAGAGGCTGGAGGCCTCTCACCTGGCAACCCTATTTGTTGTGCTTAGAAGGGAGTAACTCTACTTTCAATGGCAGTGTTGGCTTCTGATCACTGTAGCTCAGCCTATCCATTGTGACAAAAGAAACAGTAATGTTTCTCATGGGCTTCTCGTTCCCTTCAGCAGGCCAGAACGGATCTCTTCAAGTAGCCATCAGGGCTTTAGGGAGATGAAACCTTTCTTGGCTGAAGGGCAGATGCCTATGCGTGTGAAAAGGAAGCTTAATTTGGAGACCAAAAGAGACAGAGGGAGAAATAGAAAGCCTTTGCTTTAAGTTGCTGAGCACCATGGAAGGTTCAGGATCTCTGATGTGGGGTGACAATCTGCTGCCTTGCAGGGGTGACTTGATGCTTCCACCTGAGCTGTATGTGTGTATTTTTTTAAGTGACAGAATACCATAAATTTAAAGTGATCTTTGAAGGTGGTTATTCCTCAGTCATGCAAGTGTCAGCCCCTGGAACTTCTTGCTGTTTGGGGAAGTGAGTTTACTAAATTTGTTGTAAAATAGTCAAAAGTGTTTAATACTCAGACTATCAATGGATCTTGCTCTATTGGAAAGAAGAGATTTCTTTGCTTTTAAAAACCTTTATTTCTAAGGGTAGAAGGTACACGGGATTACTACAAATAAATATAACACTAACAGCTACATTTTCTAAGCTGCCTATAGTCAACACTAGCACACAGATAATGGAGAATCTCTCCTTCTTCTCGACCCCTAGAAAGGAAGTCACCTGAAACAAACGACCAATCTGTATCACAGTAGAAGCTACATTTCCTGGGCTAATTCCCCATTGGCTTACTGCCAGGTATCCCTTCCAGGTCAGTCTAAACAATAGCAATGCTAGGCAAACAAGTTAACCCTATAATGGCTGAATTTTCAGACCTTGTAAACACATACATTTCCAACAGTTATTCCTCAGTCATGCAAGTGTCAGCCCCTGGAACTTCTTGCTGTTTGGGGAAGTGAGTTGTATGCCACAATAGATTAAAATACCTTCAAATGTCAATACTGCTTCCCCCAAATCAGAGAACAATCACTGCTGAATGGCAATATCTAGGCTCAGACGTACATGAATGAAACCTCGTCTACTCCAAAATCTCAAATGTTCTACTTCCAAAAGTAAAAACGAGTTGTCAATACAGCTTGCTTTATTCTGCTTTAAGAGTGAAGCAGTGTAAGGTTTTTAAGTGGTTACCTTGTATTTCTTTGCAGTTTATTTTCCTATAAAGGCAGTCCAAAAATGTCACAAACAAAAGAAGCCAAACTGTTGGCACCTGTTTCCGTTGATTATCTACATAGTTCCTTTTCAGGGGGGGGGAAATTCCCCTCCCATCTTTGCACAGCTTCAAGCCCTGCTGCCCCAATCCTCCTCTGTTGTATTTGATAATTCAAATTTGTTCTGCTCAGACAAGCTTTCTATTATTGCTCAATTTCTTTCAGTTAATTTTCCTTTATAAAAGTGTGAACTAAAATTACATATGCATGGGTGAATAGTGGAAATGAAGCAGATTAAAATCTGCTAGTTACTGAAGGCTGCGGAAGACAGGGGAGGAAATAAGGGGCCAAGAAGAGATGCCTTCTCCTTTTCAAAACCAGTTATAAAAAGCACCAGAGTCCTGTTGTGTTAGCATTATAAGGTATGCATTCAGTTTTTAATATTAGAATATTTTCCACCCGGAAGAATAGAGACATCAGGTGGACTTACTTATTCCTCTATGGGTCACTTTTCCCTTCTGCACTTGATTTGGGGCAAAATTGGGAGGGAAAGGTGGCGAAGGGGCTGTTGGAGGAATGCCCCTTCCATCTTGAGACATTTAAAATAATAGGTTAGCTTTCCTTCCAAAGCAGCTCCTTTGGGCAAGGAAGTAACAGTACAACAGTTTACTTCTTAACCCAAAGAGTGATTAACAAACGGAATTCACTGCCACAGGAGGTGGCGGTGGCAGCTACAAGCATGGACAGCTTCAAGAGGACATTAGATAAGCACAAGAAGTGGGACCCACAATACTTGTGGGGGGAGTATTCCTAAAGGTTCCCAGTCTGCAGAAGCAGCTCCACAGGTACACCTTCTTCCTCCCCGGCCCGCTGATCCCCCCCCCGGGCACCAGTGGTGAGGCCTGAGTGCCTCCCAGCTGCTGGGCCCGCCGATTCCCCCTCACCAATATCCCCTCCCCCCTGCAGGCACCAGCAATAAGTCCTGAGTGCCTCCCAGGCACCGGGCCCACTGATTCCCCCCAATTTTTCCTCCCCCCGTGGGCACCAGCGGCAAGGCCTGAGTGCCTCACAGCCTCCGGGCCCACCGATTTCCCCCCTGCTGATCCCCCCCCGTGGGCACCAGCAGTGAGGTCTGAGTGCCTCCCAGCCGCCGGGCCCGCTGATTCCCCCCCTACTGATTTCCCCTCCCCCCGTGGGCACCAGCGGCGAGGCCTGGGCGCCTCCCAGCCGCTGGCCCCGATGATCCCCCCCACTGATCCCCCCCAGCACCGGTGGCAAGGCCTGAGTGCCTCCCAGCCACCGACCTGCCGCAGAGTTCCCAGAGCGTTCTCTGCACATGTGCAGGGAATGCTCTTACTTTTTTGGGATTTAAATATCCCCCATACAGTTTTTAAAAGTTTTTAGATTTTTCTGCACACTTGGGGAAAATCTCCCTGCCCCCCAAGTGCCCCTGATTTGCGGATTTAGATATCCGCACGGAGGCGGCAACTTGGCTATTAGATATATAGACATGGAGCAGAGGTCCATCGGTGGCTATCAGCCACAAGGTATAGATAGGAACTCTCGGTCTGAGGCAAGTCATGCTCTGTATTCTTGGTGCTTGCGGGGGGGGGGCCAACAGGGGGGGGGTTTCTAGGGTCCTGGCCCCACTGGTGGACCTCCTGAATGGCACCTGGTATTTTTGGCCACTGTATGACAGAGTGTTGGACTAGATGGGCCATTGGCCTGATCCAACATTGGCTTCTCTTATGTTCTAATGGGCTTAGAAGGGTGTAACTCTATTTAAGATTTTAGGAGACCTCTCCCTGCCTCTCACCAGGTGCTCTTTAGTCACCTTTCATCATCCTCATCAGTTGGCAGTTTCATTCTTGCTCAAGGAGTAGATTTTTTCTCTTTCTGTAGAACTTAATGCTTTGCTACCTAAAAAGTTAAAACTGATACCTCAAGATTTTCACTCAACACATATCCACTACAGTGTAATAGTTAGATTATTGGACAACGACACGGAAGGCCCAGGTTGAAATAGCCATTCAGTCCTGAAATTCACTGAGTAACCTTGAAATAATTTATTTCTCCCAGCCTAGCCTATTTAACTAAATTGGTGGAAAGATAAAATGGAGTAGAAGAGAACCACATATTCTGCCCTGAGCCTCTTACACAAAGGGTGGGATAAAAATATCTCCAAGAATTACAGAGGGTTGTATCAACAAACTTATTATCTTTGAACATTTATGATTTCCAAGTCGTTTCAATTGTTTTTGGAGGTCGATTCATTATTTTGCATATGATAGCTGATTGGATCCCCCCCCCCAATTCAAACTAGTTATATGCCTGCCTTTCTTAACAGCCATAATTCAGCAAAGTGTTAGGTATGTTTAACTCTGTACTGGATTTAAGGAGATAATGTTAATTATTGGACCTTAAAGAACACACACTGGCTTGAATCCTGCCAAGGAAGGGGAGCCATTTTTGCAAATTCTCCCCTCCCACAAGAGGCTTCTAAATTCTGTCTGCAAGTTGTTCCTGGGGATTCCCCAACCCACAGGAGCAGCATCTCAAGGGGTGTTTTTGGGATGCCTCAGAAGGGGGAAATGGTGAAAATCACTTCTCCTCCTTGCACCTGCAAAATTTAACAAATGATCCAAGCAGTGGAAATCTCAGGCAATTATCATCCTCAAAGAACTTGCATGAGTATAGCAACTGTAGCAGCCATTTAATGGTGCAATGCATCTTACTATCTTTGCTCTGTGGCAGATGCACTGCGTGACTCAGCATACACAGACAGTAGCAATACGATTCAGCAGAGGGAAACTGGAGGAGGCAGTTCCAGATCCAGATGGCCAATGAATCTTAGTTTGTCTAGATCGTCTGAACAATAATATTATTATTATTTAAATAAATATTTTATTTATTTTAATGATTTTTATTCCACCCTCCCCAAAGTGGGCTCAGGACAGACCACAAGAAAACACGGAGACTCATTACAATAAAATTACATTACATTAAAATCATTAAAACAGTAAAATTCAAGAGGTAGCAGCAATCACATTGAAAAAGCCCTATTAGAACCACATAGATGAAATCAATGGGGACTTCAGTAGATTGGGGACTTGAGCAGCGAGGCCAGCTGAGATGGACGTCCACCACCTCACCTGAAGGCCTGGTGGAACATCTACATTTTACAGGCCTTGCGGAATGATAAAAGGTCCCACAAGGCCCTGATCTCCAGTGGGAGCTGACTCCACCAGGCCAGGGCCACGGCAGAAAAAGCCCTGGCCCTGGATGAGACTAAGCCGATGTCCTTTGGGCCGGGACCTGATTCATGCTATTTTGCATTTAGCACCTGTTGATTAAGTAACTGTTAGTCAACTATTTAGACACTTAAGTGTCTGCCCTTAACTTTGCTGACCCCAATAACCTCAGCTGTATAAGCCCTGGGTCAGTGGGGCACACACCTGGCTTCACTGAGCCTAGTATGTTTATGCCAAGAGAAAAAAAGGAAAAAAATCACCCAGCACCCTGACACTCATGTCACTCCCGTTCACACTTACAATTTGAAAACTGATAGGCTGAAAGTTGTACAACTAGAAACGAAGCAAAATGGCTGTCGAAGAATGTCACTGTGGTTATTTCCCAATTATTTTCAGCTCTGCTGTG
>NW_015164669.1:1765620-1776323 GCF_001447785.1 Gekko japonicus
GTTTCCAGATCAGTCCCAAG
This sequence comes from Gekko japonicus, assembly GCF_001447785.1. NCBI lineage: Eukaryota > Metazoa > Chordata > Lepidosauria > Squamata > Gekkonidae > Gekko > Gekko japonicus. Next base: position 1,765,641 of record NW_015164669.1, read on the forward strand.
GGCAAGCCCATGTAAAGTGAGTTACAATAGTCAAGCCTGGAAGTGACCATTGCATGAGTCACTGTATGTCACGATTGCCCTGGCGGGGTGGGCTAGGCAAGGCACAGAGTATCCAAAAACACAGGCTGAGGTCAGAGCACCAGATAGGCAGAGAAACAAAAGCGTAATCCAAAATATCAGGTCACTTGCACAGTCTAAGCTTTACCGGAGATTGGCAGTCCGAGTTGTAAAGCTGAAAGCCGTTGTTCAGAGTCAGGTTACACATTCCAAGGTCAGGGAGCCAGAACGATGTCACACAGTCCGTAGTAAAAAAGCCGAGGGAGTCAAGCAGAAAGTCAGGAAACAAGATGCAAGGTCCGAGGTGCAGCGATTCAATCATGTGATCAGTTGCCAGCACAAGGTAGGTAGTGAAGAGGGCTTCCTTAAAAGCCTGTTCCCTGTGTTCCTAATTGCCGGCTGATTACAGAGTCCTGGCTCCAGTTAATACTCTGGACTCATAGGATGCCTCCCACACATGCATGCTTTCCTGCGCCGGGTTGTCAAATCCCGTCTCCTTTGGTCTCGTAAATGAGCTACAGGTGGAGGGGAATCAGGGGGTGTGGAGCTTGCGCTTGGCTCTGCAGGAGTGGCTCCAGGTGTGAACCCTTCTGGCAGTCAGTGTTCATCTTCTGCAAAACTTACGTCCAGGGGTGCAGGGAGCTCTTCCTTGGATGTGGAAGGTGCAGAGTCCCCGGGGATCAGGGTCCACTGGGTCGGGTGGCACGGTGGGCATGACACTGTAGTCAAGTCCTGGGGGGAGAGGTAAGGGGCCAATTGCCTGATCCGCCAAAGATAGAAGAAGGCAGACTTGGTGACTGTAGTGACCTGGGCCTCCACAGAAAGTGAGGCATCCAGGATCACCCGCAGGCTCCTCACCTTCTGGGTTGGTGCAAGTGGCACATCATCCAGGGTGGGGAGCCTGATTCCCAACTCAGGTACAGGAACTCTGTCTTTGTTGGATTGAGTTTCAACTGGCTCTGCTGCAACCAGCCAGGCATACCCTCCAGTGCCCTGGTCAGAGTCTCTGGGGTGGAGTCCAGGCAGCCGTCGAATAGCAGACAGAGTTGGATGTCATCCACATATTGGGTGCTAAGCACAGAATTATTGCAATGCTTGTCTTACAACACAATAACCAGCTCCTGTACCTCTTTTTTATTCTCAGGAAAGACCAACTAATATTATCCAAGCATGAAATGCATCAGTACATGGAGCAGTGTTCTTGGTGGCTGCTACACAGTAATGAAATTTCGTTTTCCAGGAGGCTACTAAAACCTGAGCATTTGCGGAGTCTTATGTAAATTTTGCATGACAGTACTTTATTTTAGTGTACATTATAGAATAATGTACCATCAGAACTGCTTAAATTCCCCCAAGACAAAGATTCCCTCCAGAGATTTCTTTCATTCTGTCCCGTCCCCAGAGTCCGGACCGCAGAACCCCTGACAGAGCAGCAGACCCAGGAGCCCCCGACGGCCTTTTCCCCACGAGTCAGCTTACCGATGGGAGACCATCTGGCCGAGGGACGACCGCTCGACCATCCGGTGAGAGAGAAGTCAAGCCCGGTTGCGCCAGAGCGAAACCTCGGGGGCTCATGGAGCTGCTGCGAGGAGGGGGGGCAGGGCGGAGCGGAGAACGGGCCGGGAATTGGCACGAAGAGGCAGGAGCAGCAAGTCGGCGGCGGTGGCGTTCCAACCAACATCCGGGGAACGCCCTGTCAGCGTCCCCCGTTATAAAGAGGGGCAGGGCTCAGACCAGGGTGGTGGAGGAGTGATCCCGGGTGTAAGGAGAGTTGAATAAAAGGCAGATGGGGGAGAGGGCCGGGGAGGAAGAGGCACGCTGGCGATTACTGAAGGAAGAGAGAGAGGGGAAGCACGGAGGTCCATCACAGCGTGTGGGCAGAAGGACGCCTGGGGTGCTCTCAATCCCGTCCCCTGTCGGTCTGAGGCCTCTCTCTCCATCACCTATTGCCAACTCACCTGCCTCCAGGACCGCCCGTCCGTCCAGAACCCTTCGGTGAGCTTGGCAACACAGCCACCGGGGGCACCACCCCGTGGCCGGAGCGAGAGCGTGACACATTCCATCAAGTATACATACAAGTGCTTCATTAGAACAGATATGTTGCTGTGATTCTCTACTAGCATCTCACCTATCTTCCTGGACCCACAGGGGGACTAGTGCACTTGCAATTTCATACCTCTAGCCCCTCTCCTCAGCAATTCTGTATATTTTCTAAAGGGGTATCACCATCTTTCAATATTTTGGACAAAAGCTCCTTTATTTTCAGATACTACCTAACTGGGAGAAAAAGAACTCTGTGAAGAAAAACAGAACAATTTCTAATACATATAGCTGTTAAAAGGTTCAACCCAAGAATGTACCTTTAGGATAATGTACAAGGGTGGAGGTACAGACTGAAACAAATGCATATGTATGCTTTAAAGACTAGTTAATTTAACAGCCATTCATATTCTCATGGAGATTTTAAAAAAAAACACACAGCATATTTTTGAGCTCTTTTTTGCATAAATATCATAAGAGAGCTGAGATCCATAGGTTAGGTTTCTGTGCTTTTCATATGTAGCTTTTTCAGTGACAATTTCAGTACGTGTTGTAATAAGCAACTGCATTATCATAATAGGAAGCAGCACTTAAAACACCTAGGTGATTTTAATATTTGGCTTCATAGGCCATTAGTCACTGAGAGTTCTCATTCTTCGGTGTTTTGGGAAAGCAAGGAAGATCTTAAATAAAAAACACAGCACCATTCCTTCTTCTGTTATTGTGGGGGGGGAGGGAAAGAGAGAGGAAGTATAATAGTCTGCACTCTCAGCAAACTACAGGAATATGAAAATACATACAAAGGATTCTGCAATCTGTAGTTCTTAATGTATGTGCCTGGACTGGTTATCTAGAGGGGTCTGCATATAAAACATTGATTTTGTCCCATTAGCATCTAGCTCTTCTGGCAGGCTGCCATCAATCACAAAGGAAAGTGATATGTAAACCAGGGAATTAAGATAATGCAAAAAGCTCATAAAAATGGAGATTATTTGCACACAATGCAGATTTAGCAGCGGCATCTCATTTTGCCTGCAGCCTACAGGCCAGTCGACATTAACTCCTCTAATGATACATTTGCCTTATAAAGTAGTCTAGAGCTGCAAAGAACACATAAATTTTCCAAAGAGATAAAATGGTTTGGCATGCTTATGGTCACACACATGCAGGGGTTTTCTTTGTGTGTTCTGCATCAACTTTTTGTAGCATCAGTGTTAACTGAGTTCAGTGGGATTTCCAAATCAAAAATCTGGAAGTAAAGAATAACAGGAAAGCTCAGCATATGGTTTATGACGTACAAAGATAGATTGCTTTGACATAAGAGAGATTATGCCTTATTCTATGGATAACTTTTGCTTGGAGCAACTCTTGAGAGTGTTCCAGGCAAGGCGAGAAGCATAGAGGCCAAGAGACCTATGAATCTGAAACTACCTGGTTCACATCTTTTCCTTGCCCTGCCATAGGTGGCTTTAGCCTTAGCAGTCCACTCTCTGTCAGTCTTTGATCTGTAATGTTGTAATATTTATGAGTCTACACAGGGGTCATTTCGTAGAAAAAGAGCTAGGGGGACTCATTAGCATAACTCATTAGCATATGCTACACCCCCTGACATCACCGGAAGTGTGTCCTCCCCACAGCCGGCGGCGACCTCCAGCGGGCACCAGCAGGGAGCTCCAGGCCCCGCCCTCCCGCACCTCACCCGGGGGGATGGTGTCCCCCCGCGTCCCCCCCCAAATGACCCCTGAGTCTACAGATTATAACTAAGTGATGAACAGCCTAGAAACAATTTAATATGCACAGTGACTGAAACTTTTTGTTTAGCAATCTCTAAGCTTTCCTTGAAGGTCAAAGAAGACGGGGACGGCAAAGGATGAGATGGTTAGACAGTGTCATAGATGCAACGAACATGAAATTGAGTCAACTTCAGAGGTCAGCAGAAGACAGGAGGGCCTGGCGGGACTTGGTCCATGGGGTCGCAAAGAGTCGGACTCGACTGTGCGACTGAACAACAAGCTTTCCTTTAGAACAAACTAAAGTCATATGATCTTAGAGCGAGTCCACAAACTACCCATTACTTCATACTGCTACATATAAGGGAATGTCTCCAAACTGTCTATCACTGTGAATATGATGTAAACATAACAGCAAGATAAGTTATGTGAATCAGTTTGAACACACAGCAGATGGAATTTGAAATTAACTAGCTCAGTTCACAAGACTCAGTAGCAAAATATGCTTCAGTTTTTCAAATTAACTAATTTAGATTTACATTTTATCCACCCAACAAAACCCTTTTACAGGGATATAGTGCTGTCCTGCTATACCAACTCAGAATTGATTATAATGGTGTTGCTAGGAACTTAATGTCAATTTCTTTCACATTTTGGGGGTGCCCTAATTTTCCTTGAATATGTGGAAGCTAATATCAGCTTCTTCTTCACTAAATACTACTCTTCATTCTTTAATCCAGACATAACCATAACCTAGCAACAATTGTTCAGATTATAATCTCCAGATTGGACTACTGTAACACAATTAATATAGGGGTGCTTTTGAATGTAATCTGGAAACTACAACTTGTGTAAAATGGGCCTGCCAGCTAGAATTGAGAACTATTTTATATAACTCCAGTCTTGTGGAATTTATATATGTATCTCACAACCTGGGTATTGGGCCCTGAATCTTGTATGCACAGGTATGATCTTGGGATACTATTTTGGAGGAAACGGGGGAGCAACTTTTAATTGATCAGAATTTGATCAATTTATTGAATAGAAAAATAGAAAGACAAAAAAAAGAAACGAAATATAGAAACACAATGCACAGCAATAAATACAACCTAGGGAACAAAAGGAAAAAGCAATCAAATATCCAAATTGAGAATCCAATCTGCGAAATCAGCTGAGACTCGTAGAGAAAGTGGGCTCACGGAGGCCATGGAAGAAGCTGCTGCTGGGTCTTCACAGCATGATAAACCTACCAGTTCGGAGATGACTGTACTGGCTACATGGAAGCCTGGTTCAGTGGGTGAGTTTAAAGCTGCACCACATTCTGGGATGGCTTAGCCCTGGGGACCTTGGGGCCAGCCATCTGCTCCCTGTTCTTCAGTCTCCACTATGGCATTCCAGGGCACTTCCAGTTCGGCTCATCCACGGGACTGGGGCCCCGGACAGTTTCATCTATCACAAGGTTGTGGGGTGTTGGCTGGGCAAGGTCTAGCCACTGCTGTGCCTCCTTGGGGCGGGTGCCCCTTACACAATGGGGCACTTCTTATCCCTCCATGCCGGCTTCAGCCTTGCCCTTTGGGGACACGGATTTGCCCCTAGGCAATCACTTATTGCTGTCAACCAGGGACAAAATTTGCAAGGGTGAATTTGTAGATGTCTTCTCCCTCCTATACCGGGAGCTAAAGGAAAAAGATCACGAGGATTTGGATGATAAGGACAAAGAAAAAATGAGGAAATGGAGAGTGGATAGAACTTGGGCTAATTGGCTTCTTGGGTGCTTTATTTACGCTGGCGTAACATCTCGGGCTCAACCTTGGAGGTGTACACCCCTACTGCAATACATGGATATCATTTACAAGGGCTATATGGGATTCACAGGCCTGGCCTGGCTCCAGTACAACGAAGGGTTTCATATGCGGGATCAAATTCACCCACAGCTTTGGCTGCAGGTGATGTCCCCAGCTCAGCCTAATGCGGGTGACCGTTTGGATAGCGATCATCTAGTACATCATCAGTTAGCAGCATCTAGCTTTCACGGCTCTGCGGGGCAGTCAGTTCAATCCTGGCAGCTTTATCGGGAGTTTGGTGCTCAAGGAGTCTGCAATAGGAAGTCTTGCACGAGTGTCCCTTGTGTGGCGGGTCTCCCTCTTTCGCTAATTGTTTCAGGGCCAAGCCCTGGAAGGGGTAGCGAAAGCAAGGTGGTGGTGGAGCCGGCCTGACTCCTGGAAAAGGGCCCTAGCCCCCTAAAACTGAGGGCTCTTGAGACATGGTTGTCTAGGTATCCCAAGAGAAAAGAGGCAGAGTACCTATTATGGGGTTTTCAGTTAGGTTTTTGAATTCCTTTTCAAGGAAAAGGGACTCCTTTCCGGGCCAGTAACCCGGACAGTTACCTAGTACATCTGATGAAGCAAGCTCTAACTCACAAAACGTATGCCAGAATAAAGGTTATTAGTCTTCAATATGTCACTGGACTCCTCTTTTTTTATTTTTCTCCTTAATTTATATTGTGATTGTGTCCTGTGCAAATCATCTGAATGTTAATAACATGATGTGGAAAGCAGAAGCGAGTTTATGTCATAATCCCATGAACGTGACTGATCTGATTTATAGGAACCAAAAAATTAAATATGAAAACAGCTTTTATATATTAGCACGTTGATTAGATCTATGGCATCAATTGAACAGTCATCTGAGAGATTTTTTTATAAAGCACTGATCATAAGCAATAATATATTGAGCTGTGGGTAATTTTTTTAAAAAATCTGTATTACAGAACAGAAAATTTTAGTGTGATACAAGCTCGTGTCAAAGCACTCAAGCAACAGAACAGCAATACAGATCAAATCCACTTTTAACTTCTTAATGCAAACCAAAACTTTCTCAAGGCAAATTGCAGTCTATACAAGGTTAGGGTTGTTGTGTTGTTGTTGTTTTAAAAAAAATCAGATAATTCAAGGTGAACATAATAAACCATGAGTCCTTTTGGCCACTGCATGCCTCCACAGTAACTATCACAACATGTAGCGAAGAGATGTATATAAGAGAATACTGGTTTGGAGACTGGGAACCTGCCATGGGCTTGTGCGAAAAAGATCTCCTCTCTCCTCCACAACTTGCTATGAGGACAGAATCAAGCAAGCTACGTGGAGGATTAATGGGGAATTGCTTCCAAACCAAGATCTGAAACCATGGTTTGAAGTGGATTTGGAAAACTTGATTTGGAGGCAATTGGTAGTCCTTTCCATTATTGGCTATTGGCCTCTTTTGGACATCAGGGCAAACTATGGCATGACAAAGAGGAGGAGGAAGTCTGCACATGGGATGAAAGGTGGAGGAGGAAGAAGTCCGCAAGCCTGCAACACATTTTCAAAATCTAAACCATCATTTGGAGACTGATTTCTTTTCTGTGATTTTTGAATTGAGCTGTTGTGTTTAATGTGACAGAAATCATATATGGGCCCCGGTCACACGGGCTGGATAATGGAGGCTTTTAGCTGCAGAGAAAAAAGAAGCACGGTAGCGTGATCTCACATTCCCCCGCGGCTCCGTCCTCCGGCCATCAGCAGCCGATCAGACCAGCGAGGCAACACAGCAGGAAAACAGCAGGACCGCATTTGTGTGCATGCGCCAGACGTGGACAGCTGCTGGATGTGACGGGCTACCAGCGCATCTCCGATCAGACGCCCACCTGTGCCATGTATTTACCGGAAGATAGTACATCGAAGCAGGTAGTTTTTACCTCCGGGTTTTCCCTGGGAAGCCACGGGTTGGTTGCGGGTGCGCTCCACTTGCCAGATGTGGCGGAGTGATCACGCCCGAATAATCCGCCCACCACCCGTGGCTCTCCCGCAGCTACTTCCCCGTGTGAACGGGGCCATGAAAACGTAGTCTATAGCTATTACAACTCATTCAGTGACATAATCATGCAAAGGGATGAGCATACATATGAACTAACCCTGAGAGCAAGTTTACACTTTACAAAGAAATGTATATAACGAAGCCACAATATGGTGGTGGTGCTGTTTTTAAATGAAAAGCAGCCATAGGAGATTTGAATTTTGACTGGGGGAAATAGAAAGGCAAGCCTTTGACCATGTCTTGTGGGCCATTTTCTGCTCAAAATCACTTCCAGCTATTTCCCTTTCTTCAGATTTATGCCTGTTTACGGGTTAATTACCATCTGTATTCCCATAGAGGTAGGTGGTGGGGAAATCACCTTGTAAGTGGGCAATTTTAAGTGGAAAAACAGCCAGCAGAGAAAACATTAAGCATCTCCCATCACTCCTCAGTGGAAGATCTCAGCCTCCTAAGATTGCTTTTCAGGGTTTTAAAAGAAAAGTTTATGAGACACTTGCATATAATGTGTAGTTTGCCCATGAGATTCCTTAATATTTACTCCTCAGCCAGTCAACTGCCTCACTACAGCTCATCTTTAGAAAGCATATGACTGAGCCTCTAAAAGCTGTCATTAGGTACTAGATTGAGACTTGCAACATAATTTGACAGATGCCACCCCTTTTTAGGTGCATTGTTTACAGATTTAGTTCTCTCACCCATATTAGAACATAATGACGTGCCTAAATCCTATATGGAGATTTCCTCCCAGTTGTGTTAATGAATCTTAGTTGATTGGTTCTTGATAGGCAAATCTGCATACGCACAGTATGTTTGTTTCTCAATTACCATACAACATGAGATTCCTTAGTCTCTGAATGGTTCACAGAGATTATTAATTTCCCATTGTTTCTCAATAGCTGCCCTTTGCATATGCAAATAGTTCCTAATTGGCATCTCTTATCTCCCTATTCTGACTGGCTATTTTGTCTAACTTTCCTAAATTAATCGACAGTGGCAATGAATCCAGTTTGATTCCTCTCTTCTTCTGGGTGGAAACTTACAACATGTAGTTTAAATATCATAACCCCGGTGATTCATTTTTATCAGTTTGACTATGCACTCCTAAGCAATGTTCCCTCTAAGCTGTGGAGTCTTATGAGCAAAAATCGTACTTTGTGAGCTGCTGACATTAAAGTTGTGAGCGGGAGATGTGGCTACTGCATCAATCAGTCTGCTCTGGAGCCCTCCTTCCTGAGCGGAGACAAAAATGTGTGAGCCGGAGGCTGAAAAACTGTGAGCTAGCTCACACTAACTTAGCTTAGAGGGAACACTGCTCCTAAGCAGAGTTACACGACTAACAGAGTTGTCTTCAATAGACTAAGATGGGTGTAACTCTTAGACCTTTGCATTATCTAAGATAAAAGCATAAGAACATAAGAAGAGCCCTAAAGTATCATTAAAAGGTCCATATAGAACCCTTATCTGTTTCCAACACTGGCCAGCTGGGTACCTCTGGAAAACTCACAAACAGGGCAAGAAAGTAACAAACCTGTTCTATTGTTTGTTCCCTAGGGACCAGTATTCGGAGGCATGCTGCCCCTGTATAACAGAGATTTCAGTCTGCTAACATGGCTTGGATATTTGTACAAGCTTCCACCATCTTACAAGTGGCATTTTACAAAATGGTTGGTTGACCTAAGACTGTAAAAAGGATGTAACTGAAAATGTCATCTCTAATTCATATCCAACATACACATATTTATGGTTATACATACATGATATATGGTTCGGAAGTAAAATTAATTTCAGTGTACCACACTTCTAGCTAGACTGTTAAGGAGCAGAGTGCAAGATTTCAGTTCTAAGAATCCCACTTCCAGCTTCTCTGAACTTGAGAAATGCTGCAATCACTTCTTTTTGGTGGAAAGAGCACTGCAGACCTTTGTAGGGTTACCAGCTGCCAGGAGAAAAAAAGAAGTCCTGTCCTTTTAATAGATGTTTATTTACCAGGTGATGTTACTTATCTCCATGTCATGAAAAGTTTCAGTTACCCACTTTCATGCATTAAGCTTCTGTTAAAGGGACAGAATAGACTTCTTGGCGACTTTAGACTTTTTTTTGCATTTTTGCAGTATTTGCTTTATTTTCAAGCAGAAGGAAAGATGCACTGCTACAGGATCACCTCTGCAAATCTCTAATGGGTACTTCAACAGTCCACCTCCCAACAGTTTCTCCCCATACAAGAAACAGCCACAGTAGTTATGGACCGTAATGTTATTTTTTCTCTCTCCATAACAAGCTGGCTTCAATCCCTTTAGGGAGGCATTTCAGTATCCGGGATTTATTCTAAGCAAATATTCTTAGGACCGGTCCATATTTTATGTATTCAACATGGCTGAGAATGAGGATAGCCCATCATAGGGATGCAGCTTTATGGCTGGCCTTTCCCATGTACCTTGCTTTTGTTTCAGACCAAAAACATAATCACAATTTATTTTAACAATGGTTAGTTTGTGAAACCAGAATTCAGCTCACAGATAGAATCCTAGCTTGCCTTGAAAAATATTAACTCTGCTCTCATAAAAATGTTATCCTAGCCTGCACTGCAGCATCCTACGGAGGGAAAAGTTTATCCTGGCTGCTGCTCAAGCTGTTTTGGATTCTGCCAGAGGTGGCCTGGTTGATAGGCAGGGGCAGCCATTTCCCCCCCTATTTCTGGCTCAGCATGCACCCAAGTTTGCATTCTGCTCCGTATACTCTCCCTTCCCAATTCCAGAACAACTTGATTCATCTGGTCTGTAAATTTCCCCCTTCCCATCAAGTATACATACAAGTGCTTCATTAGAACAGATATGCTGCTATGATTCTCTACTAGACCAACCAAATTGTATGGATAGTAACAAAGCAAATAAACAACTACCGTGCAGCTGCCAATCAGGTTGTTAAGAGCTTGGGACATTTGACACAGCAGCAAACTAATCCTAGGATCAGCTCACCATAATCACTACCATCCAATATGGAA
>NW_015164669.1:1776338-1780616 GCF_001447785.1 Gekko japonicus
TGTGTCTGACAGACACATTCACAGTGGATTTCATGGATTTTACTGCGCGAAATGGCAACATTCCCTTGCAAATGGTTGCTGAAGTGGATTGAAACTACATTATTTAGCATGTGTGAAAGCGCCACTTGTCAGGCATCTGTAGCTGAGAAACAGGTGCAGGAAACAAACCACGATGTCTGCTTTCAGACACCAAACAAAGTCATAGCTAAGAATAACTCTGAATCATATACCAACTCATATCCTGGTCTGAGAGATCCAAACAAGGCATAGTTAATACAAAGGTAAAGGTTCCCCTTGCTCTAAAGCCAGTCGAATCCGACTCTAGGGTTGCGGTGCTCATCTCCGTTTCCAAGCCGAAGAGCCAGCGCTGTCCGAAGACATTTCTGTGGTCATGCGGCCAGCATGACTAAACACCAAGGTGCACAGAACGCTGTTACCTTCCCACCGAAGTAGTACCTATTTATCTTCTTGCAATTTCTTGCTTTCGAACTGCTAGGTTGGCAGGCGATGGTTACTATAGTAGCCTGCATTCACAGTTGTTATTTTTAATATTAAAGGTGATTTTAACTCACTTTTCTCTGTTCAGTGCAGACTCATATCAGCTTGCAGTGTCCAAAACACAGAAGGCCATCAAATTTCACAAACATTATTTGCCATCAACACACTAATTCATAAACCAAGTGACACCCTCTATGCCCTTGATGAAAACAGTCTCTTCCCAAGCAGGCACTTACTTCTCTCCTAGGAGGCAGCTTCCCTTACAGTTCCAGTAGTTGAGCAGGTGATAAGACTGTGCCCTTGAGGAAAACAAGCTCTGACCAAGCAGTCAGACAGACATTCATTCATTCACTCACCGTGTTGGACTAGTCACATGATCCAATTGGCAAGCACTGCAGTTGACAAATTGTTCACTCCTTCCTGCTCCTGTACCTTTAACTGCACTTTGACCAGCAGGCATTAGAAGGTGATAACATTCATCACCATGCACAAAACAGTTCACCTGCTGATTTTTGTGGGTCTGTCTGCTGCTAAAGGCACAGGAAGAAGCCAAGCTGTGAGGGTTTTTCCTGATCTGTTGGCAGCTTGATGTAGGAGCTGTTAGCTTTGTCCTTAAAGAAAGGACTTGTTTTTAAAAATGTCATACATCTTTGTGCTGGAAAAAAAGAGAGTGCAGACTGGATGGTTCAAGAATGATCATCTGTACTACTTTCAAGAGGGTAGTGGTGTTGGTCTGTAGTAGAAGAGCTAGATTTGTGTCTTCTAGCACCTTAGAAACCACAGGTTTTTCAGGGCATAAGATTTTGTGACTCAAGCTCCCTTCATCAGATACAAAGGGAGCTTGAGTCTCAAAAGCTGAACCCCTGAATGCATGTTGGTCTTTAAGATGATACTGGACTCGAATCTAGCTCATCTATACTAGGGGTCACTGACCTCTTCTTCAGTGAAAGGTACTTCTGAGAAACAAAAAATACTCAAAATGACTTCCTTCTAACATGTCACCAAATTTTGTTCTATCCTAGAAGCAGAGTATCAGCTAAGCAGCACAAACAAAATTAATATGAAATAAATGACTTTATTGAAAGGAAGGAGGAGGAGGAGATTGGATTTTTACCCCACCTGGGCCTTCACTACCCGAGGGAGTCTCAGAACAGCTTACAATCTCCTTTCCCTTCCTACAGCAGACACGCTGTGAGGTAGGTGGGGCTGAGAGAGCGCTTTCAAGGACTGCTGGTGAGAGAACAGCTCCAAAAGAACTTGTAACTGGCCCACGGTCACACCAGCAGCTGCATGAGGAAGAGTGGGGAATCAAACCCAGTTCTTTCAGATTAGAGTCTGTGCTCCTAAACACTACATCAAACTGGCTAAGAAAAGGAAAGGCTAAGAGCTGATCTTCTTATGATCTTTTTCTGGATCTTCTAGGGGCAGCACAAGTGGCTCCTCAAGCAGCTGGCCTACTTGTTAGAGACCCCTGATATATACTGTCTCTCGCAAAACCAGCAGTAGACCAGCAATAAGCTTCTGCTGGCTCCTTCAGCAATAATCTTGCATTGCAAAAACCCAGCACATGTGACATGTCTCGGCTTTGGCTCAAGAAACCAAGTATGAAAGCAGTAGTCAGTGGATCCTTCTAAGAGTCCAGCTTAATCTCCATCTTCTCTAAAGCATATCCTTTGGAGCTTTCATAAAGCCATTCTGTTTAAAAATAAGGGTTTAAAGCTAAAGGAAGGCGGGGGGAAGAAAATGCATTACAGTTGTCAAGACTTTCCGACTCTTTACTTTTATCTCTGTGTTGGATGATTTTGTCCACTTAGCTAAAGTGTTCATTGGTGAAGATGGGAGAGGGTTGCTAGAAAGTGGTCACGTCTTAATGGTGGTTATTACTGCCAAATATTTGGAATGTAATGGAATAATATTGATAATGGCGTATGGCTGGGATCATTAATCTTTTTGAGCCAGTGGGCGCTTTTGGGAGTTTGCCACAGGGTGGTGGGTGCAGCCACAAAACACCTGCCCCAGGAACCAGGCACGACCACCAAATGTCACAGATACCAATAGTAAATCTTCAGCCTTTCAGGCAAAAGGTCTCTTTAACAGGACGTATTTTAAAATGAACGTATTGTTTAAGATAAATCCATATGAGCAGCCGTGCTAGTCTGTCTGCAGCAGTAGAAAAGAGCCAGAGTCCAGCAGCACCTTAAAGACAAACAAAATCTGTGGCAGGGTGTGAGCTCTCCTGAGTCACTGATCACTTCTTCAGATACTTCTTAAAGCTGCCTTTAAGGGGCTACTAGACTCTTGCTCTTTTATATTATTTATAAGAATATTCCTTGCATACACCAGCTTTCCCTTCAGACACACAAGATTCTTGTGCCGTGGAGGCAGCTGCCACCACAGCAGTGCTTTTAAGAATCTGCACGGCCAATCAGAAGCCCTGCTTGGCAAAAGCCCCACCCAGTTCCTAAAACCATCAGGGCATCAGGAAAGGGGTCTGCGGGCACCCTGGCAACTGTGAACGCCACAATGGAGACCCCTGTGGTATGGCATTCCAGCAGTATTATGGATATAGAAAACTTAAAAAAAAAAAGATAGTCGTGCTAGGGTTGTCAATAACCCGGAGGGGGGAAAATAATGTGCTGCCCCTTTAACAGAAGCTGAATGTGTGGAAATAAGGAGCTGCGGTGGCTCAAGTGGTTAAGACGCTGAACTGCGGGCTGTGGAAGGTCAGTAGTTCAGCAGTTCGAGACCCGGGTGTGCCGCATGACGGAGTGAGCTCCCATCTCTAGTTCCAGCTCCTGCCAACCTAGCAGTTCGAAAGCAAGACATTGCAAGTAGATAAATAGGAATCACTTCGGTGGGAAGGTAACAGCGTTCCATGTGCCTTGGTGTTTAGTCATGCCGGCCACATGACCACGGAAATGTCTTCGGACAGCGCTGGCTCTTCGGCTTGGAAACAGAGATGAGCACCGCAGCCCTAGAGTCGGATTCGACTGGCTTTCGAGCAAGGGGAACCTTTATGCCTTTACCTTTAATGTGTGGAAATGGGCAGCTGAAACTTTTCATGGCATGGTGTTAAATAGCATCACCTGTCCAATAACAACCCATTAAGCTTCTACTAAAGAAACAGGGAATTTTTTTCCCCTCCAATTTTTTTGGCAACCCTCTCTAGTGATGTCTTACATCCAGCGGGATTCCACTACCTTTAATGTGTGGAAATGGGCAGCTGAAACTTTTCATGGCATGGAGTTAAATAGCATCACCTGGCCAATAACAACCCATTAAGCTTCTGCTAAAGAAACAGGGAATTTTTTCCCCTCCAGTTTTTTTGGCAACCCTCTCGAGTGATGTCTTACATCCAGCGGGATTCCACTCAACACACAGGGTAAAGGGAAACATGCTCGAATCTACTTTTCTACTGAAGCGATCAAGGAAGCCCTGTGCATGCACTACAGTGCACATACGATTCTAGCTGTGGGAAGTAAACATTAGAAAAATCAATTTGTTTCTATTTCTTAGCAGAGACATCATCCTTACATCATTCTCCTCTCATCCATTTTATCCTCACAAAAACCCTGTGATGTTGATTAGGCTGAGAGAATGTGGCTGGCCCAGGGCCACCCGGCAACCCTTTAGGACAGAGTAGGGAACGGAACCTGCATCTTCCAGATCCTAGTCTGACATCGACCCACTACACCTAACTGTGGATTTCAATATCGGATCAGAATTTTATCATTCAGAATGGCTGGAACTGCAACTTTAATTTACAAAAAACAAATCTTA
>NW_015164669.1:1780666-1785976 GCF_001447785.1 Gekko japonicus
CCCCTTAGTATCAGTGCAGTCCTAAGAAGAAGTATGCCCTTCTAAGCCCACTGAAACCAATGTGTATAGATTGGAGTAACTCTGTCTAAGACTGCACTGTGGATTAAAGAAGACTGCATTTTCTGCATGCTCTGTGAACCACTTCTTTTAATGGCCTTAGAATAATGTCAGTCCACCTGCTTGAGACGATACATCTTTTCTCTTGCTATATATTGAACTCATCACTCCGAAATGCCTGTAAGACGTCCTTTCGCAGCACAGAATAGCTATGTTAATAATCTTCACCTGGCCTGCTCAGTTACTATTTTAACCAACTTTCATCTATTTCATAAGTGGCCTGAGAAATAAAGTTTGCATTTAATGTCTTTGAATGTAAGCTCAACAGATTCAGCTTATCACCTCCACAGGACATAACAGAGTCACTCTAAAAGAATCCATCAACTTAGGTGCTTTGATCTCTGCAGACTCTGATTATGAACCTATAGGATTAAGCATTCAATTCAGTGGGAGAGGACTCTGTGAAATTTGTTCATCACTGATGGCAAAGTATTGAATTTCATACTGCTATTGTTGGAGGGTGGTGGGTTTTATTAATTTTTTTTTTTGCAAATTAACTGTGTGGAACTTTTGGAAAAGATCTATTCCTTTGAATTTTCTGTCTTGTGCAAAGACTGTTTGCTTGAATAATACACTGCACACCAGTCAAAGGGAGCAAAAAAAAAAAATATTGCTAATGGGCATCTCGTATTTTGCCTCTTGTTTTCTTCTGTACTTGAACTTGCATGTCCATCTCAGTGATTATAGAACCATTCAGCTTCCACTTCAAAAATCAGCTAACACCATTTGCTTTGAAACAGGAGCCTATTATGCATGGGTGTTTTGCCTCACTTTCACTGTGCATGTCGGTCAGGTTTTCCTTTTCATTCTGCATTGATTTGCCTCACTTCAGTGCTCAGTTCGCTTTCCGGTTACTGTTTCTCTGGATTTTCTGAGAACGCTTTTGTGCTGGTTCTTCCTTTGCTTTGCTTCCAAGCTGAAGGTATTCCAATAGCATACAGATTCCCTTGAATCCCCCCCTGCCCTTTTCCCGCCTTTCGAAGGCCACTCCATCACCCACATTGAGGTCGTTCCTCCCACTCTGCACCTTCCGCCATCTTCCCCCTTCATCATCAGTGTACAAGTCCCATTTCCCCCTTTTAAAAATGTTTTTAATTTTTTTTTACAAGTGACATGAGACTATTGTTAGTCTTGGATCTCTGAATTAAAAAAAAATTAAAATGACAGCGGAAAGTTTAAAAGAGCTGTGTGAGGTTTAGTTCCCCTGCTGGTATTGACTTGAAAGGGGGATCAGAGATTTATTTATTTATTTTATTTATTTATTATTACATTTATATCCCGCCCTCCCCGCAAGCAGGCTCAGGGCGGCTAACAATGTTTGGCATAGTGTGCCAGAATCATAAACAATTAAAAACAATTGAGCAATTAACCAGTGAAAACAGTTAAATAATTAAATAATTTAAAATTAAAGTGCTCACAGTATTAAATCACAATGGCGCGCCACGTGAAGGCGCACCTAAGGATCTCAGTCTCTGGACTCCACAAGATGGTAAATACGATGCCAGTTAGGCTGGCCTTGCACCACAGATGCTAATTGTGGGGATTGATGGTAGTGGTGGAAGCTCCTAATTAAAAGGCTGGTGGAAAAGCTCCGTCTTACAGGCCCTGTGGAACTGCACAAGATCCCACAGGGCCCCTGATGTCCTCCGGGAGTTCATTCCACCAGTAAGGAGCCGCCACTGAAAAGGCCCTAGCTCTGGTCGCAGCAAGCCTGGCATCCCTGAGGCCTGGAATAACTAGTCGATGTTGTGACCCCGACCATAGTGCTCTCTGGGGTATATATGGGGAAAGGCGGTCCCTCAGGTATGTCGGACCCTGGCCATATAGGGCTTTAAAGGTAAGCGCCAACACCTTGAAGCGAATTCAGTACGCTATTGGCAGCCAGTGCAGTGCCTTCAGCACAGGTTGGATGTGCTCCCATCTAGGGAGACACATCAACAGCCTGGCTGCGGCATTCTGCACTAGCTGCAGCCTCCGGATTTGCAATAGGGGCAGCCCTATCTTACAGCATTACAGTAGTCTAACCTCGAGGTGACCGTCGCATGGATCACCGTAGTCAGGTCACCCTGACTGAGGGAGGAGGCCAACTGCCATAGCAGCTGAAGATGGTAAAAGGCCGCCTTGGCAGTGGCCACTACCTGGGCCATTGTTAAGGAGGGATCCAGGAGCACTCCCAAACTCCTAACCACCGACGCAGGCACCAATGGAGCCCCATCGAAGGTCGGAAGCAGGAGACCCAACCCCAGACCGCTCCGACTCAGGCACAGGACCTCCGTCTTCACTGGATTTAGCTTCAGCCGGCTCAACCTGAACCAACCAGCCACAGCATGCAGGGCTTGGTCCAGATCTTCCGGTCTGGAATCTGACTGGCCACCCAACATCAGATAGAGCTAGGTGCCATCAGCGTACTGGTGACAACCCAGCCTATACCTCTGGGCAATCTGGGCAAGGGGGTGCATATAGATGTTAAATAACATCTGGGACAGCACTGCCCCTTGCGGCACACCACACTCAAGCGGGTGCCTCCGGGACTGCTGCTCCCCAAGCACCACCCTTTGTCCCCAACCTTGGAGAAAGGAAATGAGCCACTGCGAGGCAAGTCCCTGTATCCCCGCGTCAGTGAGGCGGTGGGTCAGTAACTGGTGGTCGATTGTGTCAAACGCAGCCGACAGATCTAACGACACCAGCACCGCCACACCACCCTGATCCAGATGTCTCCGATGGTCATCAGTAAGGGTGACCAGTGCTGTCTCCGTCCCTTGTCCCGGGCGAAAGCCGGACTGGTAAGGCTCTGATACGGAAGTGTCATCCAGTTAGCTCTGCAGATCACCACCACCCTCTCTATTAATTTGCCCAGATAGGGCAAATTGGAAACCGGCTGATAGTTTACCAATTCGGCCGGGTCCAAGGATGAGGCAAATGGTAGCGTCCCCCGTGCAAAAAACAAAACAAAACAAAAACACAAGGATTTCAGTGCTGTATGCAAATAAAATAGGGAGATCATCAGCATAGAATGAAATTGACATGAGATATAAAGAGAGTGAGAGACTCTGGAATGGGAAGCCTAAAGCTCTGAAAACGTTTTTCCCTTTAATGCTTTAGTGAACTAAGTTGGGAGGGGAACCACTTTGACAGTCTTCGGAAGCCCGACATTAAAATGGTGGCTGATCTCCTTGGACCTTCTGTGAACCGTTGAACCTAAGAATCACAAAGAGAAAACTACACAAATCCACAAGGAAGGGCAGGAAATTAGTGTTACTATACAGCTGCGCTAGGGCACCAGTGAAAATAACCCCCCCCCCTTTTAAATTTAGTGGCACAAGACTAAAAAAGCTCTCCAGACAGTAACGGGAGGGGGTGGAGGGAGAATGGAGGTGAGTTGGGACAGTCCCCCGCCCAGCTTGATAGGAGGCATGGCTGCTTGGAAGGGAGTCCCACCACTGGGGCTTGCTTCCACGACTCTGTGGGAAGCAGCCGGCCTGGTCACCCAGAGCAGTGATGTGGGGCTGCATTGGCTGCCTGGCAGAGGTGCCAAGCCTGGTCCTGCTGCAGTTCCTCGCTGGGTGCAATTAAAGCACAGACATTCTGGGAGAGGCCTTGAAGGCAGGCAGAACCTAGGGGGGCAGAACGAGTCAAGTAGCCTCATTCTCTTGTGCTCCTACAAGAGGCAAGCTCATCTTAAAGAGCACAATCCCATCTGGCACCAGGCCAAGCAACTCTCCAGTAAAGTACTGTGCATTCAGCATGTCAAAGTCTTGATGAGGATTTCTTTTAGTGAGGCAAGATGTTGGCATAGCTGATGAACTAAGAACCTGCAATGCCACCATATTGCCCTCTTTCCTGTCTGTTTGCTGCAAACATGTTGGTGTGTTGGATGCTCCTCAAACAAGCTTTCCTCTTTATTAATGTTTGTCTTGATATAGCATGGCACTCTGGAACCATACAAGCAAAGCATATCTTTGGAAAAATGTGGATTGTTGACATGATTTGAGTACAAGAGTATTTGTTAACGGGGTTTTACTTGTGTTGGAAACTGCATCAGACTCTTGAAGATGAGGGATTAAATGGTTTTAAGTAAATTCAGCAACATAAATAAAAAAATAAAAAGCTCTCCAGAGCTTCTGCCAGAGGACTCCTCCCCCATACAAATTGCAGCCATGTGCAAAGCATGGTGGAGTTGCAGCCAACTCTGCACAGGCACATGGACGCACGCACGCACACACACATTGCCAATGATCACAGCTTGCAATGCCAGTGTCAGTGGGTTCTATCATGCATTCTGTACACTCAACATGTTTCCCCATATTAAAAGATTGTGCAGCTCTTTCCCATGTTTCACAGTGGCTGAAAACACAGTAGAGAATCCCCTTGTGCTCAGCAACATGGAAAATGGGGCTTCACAACTGCTTGTCAGTTTCAGGAAAAGTCTGGTCAGTTCCAACAGTGGCTTTCCCCCTTTGGCTGTGTTCCTTTCTGTTCCCTTTCATTCAACAAACGAATGCTAAAATGCATGCATAAAACCTGAACCATGAGAATTTAAATGGAAGGTGCTTCCTGGACATTACTGCACAGCTGCGATAGGGCAATTGCTTAAATCTAAAAAGAAACTTTGGGCACCACCCCATACACATCACAAGTGATGTTTCCACCCTGATTTAGAAAAGTGTTGTTTTTTTCTTGTAGCTGCAGAATAAATACACTGGAGGAAAAAGAAAGGTGCATAAGGCAGAGACAGAATCTGAAGTCAAGTTTAAAGGCTTATTGCATGGAAAATCTGCAGTAAGATGTGCTTGTGTAATGGGCCACGCAGGCCCATAGCCAGAAAATTTTTTGGGGGGGCAACTGAGTACAGGAGTGGTAAACATTTATTTACTTGCTTGTTTATTATGAATGAGCTATGAAGTAATGCAAAGTCTCTACAAGGGATCATTCTACAAAGAAGGGGTTGTAATTCCAGTCCCAGTGCACAGATTCTATTGCTACGGCCTGTCATTCCACTCTGTGCCCTGTCCTCCCATTCCCACAATGCTTCTGCTGCTCCCAGGGGCTGTCATTCCACTCTGCGGGCTGTCATTCCAGTCCCAGAGAAGTCTATCTGTGCCCAGAGACCTTAATGGAAAATCCATTCCACATTTTCTTTGTAACTTTTTTTATCGTGCTGCAAAGTATTTCAATGCAGCACATGCAGAAGTC
>NW_015164669.1:1786937-1788150 GCF_001447785.1 Gekko japonicus
GGGAGCCGGGGGGGGGAGAGAAAAAGTGGAGACCCAACTAGAACACAGTACGCAACATTTTGTTGTGGGTCTCCACTTGTTGCTTCTAATAGGCAATCCTGTCATTTGTTTTAGCACATCCCCCTCAGGGTGCCTGCAGCCAGATGCTCTGCCCCTCCACTCAGCGTTGTTCCCAGGAACATCCAGGTCCACCCCGGAGATGCTCACATCCCCAGTTTTTCCTCCTGCGCTCACAAGGCTCCAGCTTGGCTTGCACCTCGCTGGGAAGCAAAGGGTGGGGGGAGAGAAGCAAAAACAAAAAAGGCATGGTTGTTTGGAGAAGGACGGCAGGGCTAATTCGGGGTGGGGCATTGCCCATTGTCAGCCCCCCCCATGGCTATGGGCCTGGGGCCAGGGTGGCAGAAGATAGTGCTCTTTGGCCTGCTTCAAAGCAAAAGGCTTCAGCTATGTCACTCCAGAGGGACATTAAAAAAACAACAACAACACATGCTCCTCATCTGTAATATGCCTGGGGCAGAATCTTGGCTCAGCAGACTGATACTTTATAATGTTCTCTTCTGAAGGTTTTACTAGATCTTAAGAAACATGGCTAATTAGATCTTCAGCCATGTTCATCCGTGACATGTCCCCCCCCCCCGGTCTCTTCCCCCCACTTCAAATACAGCTCCTATGGTTTCATATCCATGTGCTACCCACTGCTAACCCCATAGTATCCAAGGAGTACAATGGATCAGGAGTCCACAATGTGGCACCATGGCATCCACCAAGATCTTTCCTGGTACCCACGAAGTGTTTTTAGAAAGGGGGGGGGCAGGTGGAGCTTTTGTCCAGCAGAGCTTCTGATTGGTCACTGAAGACTGATGAGCTGTGAAGGTTTTAAAAGAGGTTGCTTCAGCAGCAGGACCATCATCACTGTGTGACTGAGAGCCAAATTAGATGTTATATCAGCTATGAACCCAACCTGTGGCTGCTGATGCCATTTTAGAGAAAAAAATTGGCTATTTAAAAATGCTATGAGGACCTAATCCTGATCTTGTTTTTGGCACTTGAAGAGGCCGGGGGGGGGGGCAAGCTTGCCCAGTCATGTGGCAATCTGGTCCTGTCGTAGCATTTTTAAATGGCCAAATTCTTCACTAAAATAGTGTTGGTGAGAATGTCTAGTTTGGCCCTTGTTGTGTACCCAGGGAGACCGCGTACGCGGTCGGGCCCGCAC
>NW_015164669.1:1788514-1790236 GCF_001447785.1 Gekko japonicus
AAACTGGCTCTCTACACCAAACTGGCTCTGGTGAAGCTTCGCATCCAAGGACAATAGAAGTGAAGGATCCAAGAACTAACCAACTGGCCAGGCCGGATCCTAATGGGAACCAATACAGGGAGTTGTTTGCAAATAAACCTATCACAGGTGTGTGTGTGTGTGTTGGGTGTGGTTAAGAATGGGAATATAAGTGGGCCATGGGTCCCGCAAGTTATCTCAAGTTCTCCTATGCATGAATAAAGTATGAGCTGAAATCACTGCGCTATGCCTCAGTCTCAGTATTTTATAGCCTTGAAGACAAGCTGTTTATATGTAAGAACATTTTAAAGTGATATGTTCGTTTTAAAAGGCATCCTGTTAAACAGTTTTTCTGCCTGAAATAGTGACGTGTCACTATTAGAGTTAAGCATAACCTCACCCCTTAACATTCTGTGGTAGACCTCACCACCCTGTGTCACAATTCCAAAGCTGCCCACAGGCTCAACAAGTTTGGAAACCGCTGCCATAGGGACAGTCTCTTCCCTACTGGTCTTTTATCCTGAATAAAGGAGTACGATCTATTAGAATGTGCTCAGATGTTACCTGTGAACCTCTTCTTTTTTTAACCAAATGAAAAAGAAACAAATGCATTATAATGACATTTATCATTATCATTACACAAACTCGTGTTTAGCCATGTGATCCATTTTGGGTTCTGGCAGAGAGCATTTCCTTGGTTATGAGGCAACTATTACAAAATTAATCAGATTTAGAATGACGAGCAAGCAGACTTATTATTTGCCTGCTTCAGGTGGGGAGACTCCCAGGCAGGCAAAAGGGGGGGGGGGGGGGAGTGACATCATGCATCATTCATTGGCATCACTTCTGGGTGGAAACCTGGACGTGGCCTTAGCGCATCAGGCAACCCTCCAGACTTCCTCCAAACCTCTATAGTGATATCACAGGGTTTGGGGAAGATTCCAGAGTGTCTGTTGTGCTGATGTCACCTCTAGGTTTTCACCTGGAAGGGACATTGATCCATTACACGGTGTCATTTCTGCCTCATGTCCCACCTCCAAAGTTGCCAGGGGTGCCAGGCAATGGCCTATCAGCCCTATTATTTACACAAACACACACACATTTTGAAATCCTCATTAAATATATTGACACATATGAAGCTGCCATGTACTGAATCAGACCCTTAGTCCCTCAAGATCAGGACTACCTACTTAGACTGGCAGCAGCTCTCCAGGGTCTCAGGTAGTGATGGTTCATATCAACTACTGCCTAGTCCTTTTAACTGGAGGTGCTGGGGGACTGAGTCCAGGATTTTCTGCTTTTCCACTGAGCCACAGCTCCTCCCCAAGCCTATATATGCAAGTTCAGAAATGTCCTGTTGGATTTAATGCAGCTTATTAACAGTTAAGTGTCCATACGATTGCAGTCAGACATATACCACCACTTGTTACACATTCACTTGAAGTCTGCTTTTTCTCATCACTGTGCCTTTAACCCTCCTGCCCACCTAAAAACTAATCTCAGCATGTTTGGCTATAGGTTGGTCCATGTCCAACATTCTTTCCGTATCATGCTGGTAAACCACAACATAATACTTCTGCAGTAACAAATTAGCATTTAATCTAAGGCTACAAGAAACAAATCCTGGCCCCGGTCACATAGGCTGGATATCGCGGGGGGGGGGGGGGGGGGGGGGCAAATTTCCCCACCGGGGTTTTAACGCGC
>NW_015164669.1:1790313-1791349 GCF_001447785.1 Gekko japonicus
AGGGGAATGTCGCGCACCGGCGCGATCACACTATGGGAGTCTGGAGGCAGCCTGTGGCAAACGTTCGCTAGTACTTTGGAAGTACAACTTTTTAAACACGCATTTTCGGTGGTAAGCCACGGGTGCGCTCCACTTCCCCGGTGTTGGGGGGGGATCGCGCCCGGATAATCCGCCCACCATCCGTGCCTCTCCCGCGGCCACTTTGCCGTGTGACCGGGGGCCCTGTTGCCTTTCCAGTCAAGGCCACTACCTTTTAGAATACTTTAGCATATACCCGTGCATGCATACCTCTATAAAAAATGGCTACCACCCTAACTAAAGTACTTGATGAGGTACTTTTGCTATTAACACTGTCCTGGTCCTCCCCCACCCCCATAACCATGTTTTTAAAACTGTGCATACATGTAATGTGTCTTTTAAAATGACTACTAAGATCTGAGGAAAGACAGGTAGATAGTAATGCAGCAGCTGGATCTTGCAAAGGGGCTACTAGTACAACTGAGTCAGCCCAAACTCTTTCTCTGCTTTCTTTTTATTGCTGGGGATTATGCATATTTCAAACAAAAGAGGTTTTGATTTTAAAAACTGGAATTAAAAGCTGTTCTGTTCAAGAAAGGTATCATCTTTATTTAAAGATACAATTATAATCCTGATCTTATTTTTAGTGTTTATAACAGACACTGGATACTCCCTTTCTGTTTGTTCTCAAAGCATTTGAAAGTGGGGTTGGTATTCAAAACTGAGCGCCGAAGAATAGATTCTTTTGAACTATGGTGCTGGAGAAGACTCTTTAGAGTCCCTTGGACTGCAAGAAGAACAAATCAGTCAATCCTAAAAGAAAGCAACCCTGACTGTTCCCTGAAAGGTCAGATAATGAAACTGAAGCTCAAATACTTTGGCCACCCAATGAGAAGGGAGCACTCACTGGAGAAGACCCTGATGCTGGGAAAGATTGAAGGTCAAAGAAGACGGGGACGGCAGAGGATGAGATGGTTAGACAGTGTCATCGATGCAACGAACATGAAATTGAGCAAAC
>NW_015164669.1:1791467-1922380 GCF_001447785.1 Gekko japonicus
TTGGCATAGTGCACCAGAATCATAAACAATTAAAAACAATTGAACAATTAAACAGTGAAAACAGTTAAATAATTAAACAATTTAAAATTAAAGTGCTCACAGTATTAAATCACATTGGCGTGCTACGTGAAGGTGCACCTAAGGATCTCAGCCTCTGGACTCCACAAGATGGTAAATGCAATGTCAGTTAGGCTGGCCTTGCACCACAGAATTTTTATTTATTTATTTATTCTTTAGATTTGTATCCTATCCTCCCCGAAGGCTCCAGGCAGCTAACAAGGGCATAAATGCCTAATAAAACAATAAGAACAGTATAAAAATACAATACAATATACAATATAATACAATCAATAAAATATCGGTGCTCCACTACTCGCTCCAATTCATAAATCAAGATGGTGTTCTACAGCTGTATATCAATCCAACAACCATATATATGTCCCCGCAGCCCTGTCATCCACCAGGGACGTCTTGCACCCCTGATGGTACCCGCACCAGCGGTGGTAAGGGTGCGGTGATGGAAAAAGCGTTGGTGGAATAATGGTGATGTTAATTGTGGGCATTCATGGTAGTGGCGGCAGCTCCTAATTAAAAGCCTGGTGGAAAAGCTCCATCTTACACGCCCTGTGGAACTGCACAAGATCCCGCAGGGCCCTGATGTCCTCCGGGAGCTCATTCCACCAGTAAGGAGCCGCCACTAAAAAGGCCCTAGCCCTGGTTGCAGCAAGCCTGGCATCCCTGGGGCCTGGAATAACTAGTTGATGTAGTGACCCCGACCGTAGTGCTCTCTGGGGTATATATGGGGAAAGGCAGTCCCTCAGGTATGTCGGACCCTGGCCATACAGGGCTTAAAAGGTAAGCACCAACACCTTGAAGCTAATTCAGTACTCTATTGGCAGCCAGTGCAGTGCCTTCAGCACAGGTTGGATGTGCTTCCATCTAGGGAGACACATCAACAGCCTGGCCACGGCATTTTTAGTGTTTATAACAGACACTGGGTATTCCCTTTCTGTTTGGTCTCCAAGCATTTGAAAGTGGGGTTGGGTATTCAAAGCCTAGCAAACAATAGCCTTTCACAATCATGCTGATGAAGTTGCTAATGCAAAGCCCATGGAACACCAGTCTTCCAAAGAAAACACTGCAGCTATTTTTCAAGGGAGAATAAGACTACTCTTTAAACTGCTACTGCAAAAATCTTACTACATATTGTGAATTTTGAGCATTGAATCAGGAACAGAGTGAGAACAGTATTTTTTGTTGCATACCTCTCCAAACTGTTTGGGACATCGATCTAATTAATGTTTTTTATAGTAAGGAACAATTCTAAAAAAGGAAACTTCCTTGTATTCTGACTGTGTGTGACAAAGCCAGAAGTAAAAAAATAGATTATTAGTAGGTCCATCTCTGTATCCTGTACTGGTATGCCTCAGTGCTGTAGCTACATCATTCTGAATCTTGCCTTCATTTCATTAGAGAAAGGGTTACCAACCTTTTTGAGCCTCTGGGCACTTTTGGAATTCTGACACAAGATGTTGGGGTCAACCATCAAATGGCTGCCATAGGAGGAGGAATCAACCACAAAATGTTAGGGAGTGAGGTTATGCATGACTAAAACAGTAACTCTTCAGCATTTCAGGCAGAAGGACTCCATAACAGGACATCTTTTTACAAGAGCACTTTGTTTACAGATATTTTCTTGCTTACCTAATGCTTATCTTCAGTTGTGCAATAAAGATCCTTGTACTGTGGTGGCAGCTGCTGTCAAAGCAAATTTTCTTTGGATCTGCACAGCCAATCAGATCTTGAATGGTCAATCAGAGGCCCTGCTGGGCAGAACCCCCACGTGGCCCTGTCCATTGACTAAAAACCACTTGGTAGGCACCAGGAAAGGTTTTAGTGGGCACCATGGCACTCACAGGCACCACACTGGGGACCCCAGCTCTAGGGTTTCCCCAAAACTCTATGGTAAAAAAAAACCCTAGAGATCAGGGACGTTCTTAGAACATCATGCAATGCAGTGACATCCCTTCTGGTTTCCTAACCAGAACTGACATCTTGGTATCATGCAACACTATAACAAAAAATTAAGCTTTCCTTCTGAACCATTTCTCCAACCTTAAATGGCCATGGAGTATCACTACTTGACTTGCTAGGAATTCAAATATGAGCACTCTTCTATTTGGCTCATCAGGGCAAACAGATGTTCTCCAGGGCCATTTCAGGCCAGGGAAATTATGGCCCCGGTCACACGGGGCAGATATCACGGGGGGGGAGAGGTGTGGCTAATTGCCCCAGCACAGTTTGATCCATGATTTTGTGATCAGACGCACCGGCGGCACACCACGGGTCCTTCCCTTGGCACCGGCGGGTAAACAAGGGACCGGAGGGGAATGCCGCATGCCAGCGCAATCACACCACGGGCGTCTGGAGGCAGCCCGTGGCAAACGTTTACTAGTACCTTGGAGGTACTAGTTTTTTTAACGCGCATCGTCGGTGGGAAGCCACGGGTTAGCCATGGGAGCACTACGCTTCCCAGATGTTGCGGTGTGATCACACCCGGAAAATCCGCCTATCATCCATCTCTTTAGCGCGACAAATGCTCCGTGTGAACGGGGCCTATGTTAGGCATAAACTCCTCCTTTGCCTCACAGTGCAGCCCCAATCTGAACCCTCCTCCATGTGAGTACTTTTAAAGAAAGAAAGAAAAACACGGAAAGGTCCATTCACAGAACTATAAAGTTTGGTTTGGCCCATAGCCAGTGAATGTTTGATCACCTTACTGGGAGCGGCAGGTAATTTCTCCAGAATATATTGTCTTTCCCACCCAGCTATGTACACCTTTAAGCCTTAGTCTTCTTCTATACTATAATACGTTTGTTGTGTCCACTAATCTACTAGACTCTGGTGGTGCTGTAGCTTCTGTTTCACTTCTGCATTTTACAGTTTGTAGCTTAAAAAACCCCCAGACTTATACTTCCAGATTTGTTAACCTGTGACATCTTTTATAACCTATGACATCCTTTATCAGCAAAGTTCAGTTGGGAAAAGAGCATGCAAACCATTTGAGCCGCACAAAATCTCTTTCTCTGGCATTAAAACAGAAGTGAAAATGTCACCTGGGGTTTACATACGAACCTAGTAGGGTTAACATACAATGCAAGCATTATATATTTGACTCAGTCCACTAGCGCCATGACTGCAGATACATGAGTACATCCAATACTTCATTGCCAAGAAAAAAATAAATCGGCAGAATTAGAAGGAATCAAACCAATCTCTTTTCATGGCTAACAGAGTTTTAAATAGTTAGTGCACAAACACAGAGGTACAAGAATGATAAAAGGTTCCTTTTGGTAAAAGAGAGGTGTCCCGAGACTCATTTATTTTTGATATGGTGAAGCCATCACAAAATGACTTTTTGTCTGGAGTAAATTCCCTCCACTCAAGAAACTCATGCCAGTGGCCTCCCCATAATTTCACTTGCTATTTCTATGCATTTTGGAGCATGGTTAATTAGTAAGCAGCGTAACTGTTGTCTTAAACTGAAGATCGTTTTAAATCCTGCAATAATTGTTAGGGGATGAACAAACTTCTGTTTTTTTATTATTTTGATATTTTCATTATTAAAGCTATTTCTTTTTCATTACTTTATCTTGTTACCTCTCATCCTCATCATCCTCCAGGTAAGTCCAGGTAAATGCAGGTCAGCAAAGGCCAGAAATCTCTCTTCGCCCTCAAACAGCACCTTTCTGATGGGTCTGAGGCATGAC
This sequence comes from Gekko japonicus, assembly GCF_001447785.1. Classification (NCBI taxonomy): domain Eukaryota; kingdom Metazoa; phylum Chordata; class Lepidosauria; order Squamata; family Gekkonidae; genus Gekko; species Gekko japonicus. The sequence goes on from NW_015164669.1 coordinate 1,795,238, forward strand.
TTTCGATGCACCCTAAGAAATGTAGTTCCATAGCCCCCAATATTCACTGGGCACCAGTGTTCCCTATGAGCTGAGTTAGTGTGAGCTAGCTCACAGTTTTTTAGCCTCCAGCTCACACAGTTTTGTCTTAGCCCAGGAAGGATGACTCCAAAACAAACTAATGTATGCAGTAGCCAAATCGCTCGCTCACAACTTTAATGCCAGTTGCTCACAAAGTAGAATTTTTGCTCACAAGACTCCAACAGCTTAGAGGGAACATTGCTGAGCACCCAGGGAAGGAGAGTGGGTGGCCCCTTCCACCTTCCTCCGCGCAATCGCTTGGTCCTCTGCAGTGGTGACTGTGTGAAGTGGCTGCAAGCCCTTCCCTTCCTTGTGATCAGAGACATCAATGAATGCATGGGTCAGTTTGTCTGTACCAGGTTCCTGTGCTCCTTTCTCTATGAACTCAGAAAACCCTATACCTGACAGCAAGGCACTAGAATAATGAGGAGATAAAAAGTTACCTAATATTAATGAGCATCGTATTTCTTTAATTTAGATTAATTATAATAATGAGAATTGAAAATGGCTTTTTATTAATTACTCAATTTGACAATATCTGAATACCGGAATACACATCAATAGTCATTTTAATTGTAATAACCACATGCTAAGTGTCCATACGTGAAAAGGCATAAAAGTAACTTATGAAAAGTGCATGCTTCTGGCTATGTGAATTAGACTCTGTGTATTTTTCTCTTTAGCATGATTAATTTTTCTCTTGCATTCTAGTTGCTGAAGAAACCTCAAACTGCATCAATTACTATGCAATCTTTTACATAAAGATTATCTCAGAATATTGGCCAATAATACTAGTAGTATTACATATACAGTTCAGTTTCACTGACAGTCCCATCACAGTTCATTCAGAGTTCCTTTGAAGGTGAACCCAGTCTGATCAATGTCTCATCATTCATCACCAGTAGCTGAAGTGGAACAGGTTTATATTTCCCCCCTGGAATTAAACCCCTCAAAATGGTGACCATATAAACTAAGCTTGTTATTCCGGTTTGGTCCTTGCATCTGTTAAACACTCTTTATTACGGTTGTGCTAATTTGCTGCTTACCCTCTACTTATATGTATGGACTGGTAACTTCCATTTCAATGTATCTGAAGAAGTGTGTATGGACATGAAAGCTCCCACCTTGAATAAAACTTTGTTGGTCTTAAAGGTGCCGCTGGACTCAAACTTTGTTCTCCTGCTTCAGACCAATATGGCTGCCCACCTGAATTGCACTGAACAGTTCAACTTTTTTTAGTGTGCTCATCACTCATTGATGCTGCAACTTTGTTTTCAAATTTATTCTGCATCTCCTCATGCTGTTCTTGCTTTTGGCATTTTTCTTCTAGATTTTAAAAAGCAAATAATCTAAAATTACAGTTGAAATACCCTTGGTGTAAAATAAAGTTTTGAAAAACTGACATGGATTTTAGCTCCAAGTGAGTTTAAACGTTCTGTGGCAGAACAAGAGTTTTAAAATCCATGTGATCATTAGGCTAACACAGCTTATCATCCTATAAATGTGAATGTGGTCATTTGGGGACAATCCTTTTATGTTAGATATCTTTCCTTCAGTACTATTTCTGCATTCAGTGGTGGAATTCACCACCATCTTTGAGGCACTTGAGAATTTCACAGAATCAATTATATATATACTAAAGGATGAGTATATTTAACAGTAGGGGTAGGCACAAAGCAAACCACGAAGCAAAATCTGTGATTAATTTTGCCCTGTTTGTATTTCATGAACTGAAGTTTTGTGACATTTAAAACAAAGAATGAAAAATCAAACCCCAAATCTCTCTCCCTTCCCCCTTAAAGAGATGCCTGCCATTCAAACCCTATCAAAACCCCATGCAAACAGGCCTTTCAGTGCCTCCTGAAGATCTCCCTCACTCTTTCAGGGAGCCAGTTCTACATAGCCGGAGCCAGAACAGAAAAGTCCCAGGCATCTGGTTGATGCCAGCTCATAGGCGTAGAGTTCAGGGGGGCGCAGGGGCGGGGGCTACCTCCGAAATTTTCTGGGGGAGTCTCAGCCTCCCCCGGGGCTTGTGATGCTTGCAAAAACAAAACCCATCCCTCTTCCCGGTTTGAAAGCGGAAGTTTTTTTTAACTTTTTTAAAAAACTTTTTTTTTTGCCGGTGCAGGAGATGGTCCTTCAAATATGAGTTTTTCGTTGATGATTCAGAGCTTTTCATTGGTGGTTCAGACCAGTGTTCCCTCTAAGCTGAGTTAGTGTGAGCTAGCTCACCAATTTTTAGCCTCCAGCTCACACGTTTTTGTCTCAGCTCAGGAAGGATGGCTCTAGAGGAAAATAATTTATGTAGTAGCCAAATGGCTTGCTTACAACTTTAATGCCAGTAGCTCACAAAGTAGACTTTTTGCTCACAAGACTCCACAGCTTAGAGGGAACATTGGTTCAGACCATAATGTGGTTCATGACCACAAGTTGTTACTACCAAATACATTTTTCTGCCTAAATTATATGGAACAGGGAAAAAGGAGATCCTAATCAGTGTTCCCTCTAAGCTGAGTTAGTGTGAGCCAGCTCACAGTTTTTTAGCATCCGGCTCACACATTTTTGTCTCAACTCAGGGAGGATGGCTCCAGAGCAAACTAATCTATGCAGTAGCCAAATCTCCCGCTCACCACTTTAATGCCAGTAGCTCACCAAGTAGAATTTTTTGCTCAGGAGACTCCACGGCTTGGAGGGAGCATTGATCCTGTTATATATTTCTTGTGACTACACAAACTGAAAATCTCTCCATTGAAATCCCTTAACACAGAGATAGGAAGTAACTGAACAAAAAACAAAGGAATGCAGCATCACAATAAACAGGATAATAATTTCTATTATCCAGGGCCATCTGCCATGTGTGTTAATTAGAGGCACTTGGGCAGCTTCTATTGAAAAAGCATTCCCTTGGTGATGATGACCTAGTAAATCATAGTCCTGTCTGTGCTAAATCTGCCATTTTTAGGCAAGTTGACTGGGTGGATGGTGGCAGAAATACTCCAGACACACCTTGATGAGAAGGGTATCTCAGCCCTTTCCAGTCTAGCTTCCAGCCTGTTTATGTAACAGAAGCATCTTTAATAGCATTGGTAGATGATCTCCAGCTGCAGATGGATAGGGAAAACTCATTCCAGTTATTTCTATTAGATGTCAGCTGTACTTAATATGGCTGACTAGGGATGGGCACTTTCTTCAAGTTGTACCAGACCAAACTGAACCAGGCTGGCCCAGTTCCCGGTCCGGTTCTCAAGCCAAACTGCAGCCAGTTCACGGACCAGTTTGTGAACTGGTCTGGACGCAAAAAAGTCTCCTGTGGGACAGTACAGAGCAGAACTGGTTAAGTTTCACAGACTACAGAGCAGAACTGGCTAAGCTATGGGAATCCAACTCCCAGAGGACCTCCCCGGGGACCACCCACATGGTTGCAGGTGCCTCTGTCTTCCTGGGGCCAACCACCCAGCCCTTTTGACATGAGGACTGCTTGGGGCCAAGCTTCCCACCCTACCAGAGAAGGTGACAGGGACCTAATGAACGAGGCTCTCTGCATGGCTGCAGCAGAAGAGCTCTAATGGATTGGTGGCCAGGACCTAAAATATCCCAAAGAGGAGGGGTTTGGGTCCCCCTGCCAGAGGGACCCGGCACCCAATGACCCAGACTCTGTGTGGCGGAAAGACTTCCAAGCCCCACCATCATTGGAATGCTGATCTCCAGCAATGATGTCCGTAATGAGGCCAGACATGCATGGATGTTGTCAGGCTGGAGGAGAGCAGTCTTCAGGGGCAGGTGGCATTCACCTCTCAGGCCCACCCTCCACCTACCAGCAATGTGGTTACCTGGCCGGGCCAACCCTCCCACCCTGCCCAGGGCCAGGGAAAGACCTGCACAGGGGCAGGTGGCAGTCACTCCCCGTGGCCACCCTCCACCCATCGACAACATGTTCACTGGGCAGAGCCAACCCTCCCACCCAGCCCAGGACATGGGGAACACCCACACAGGGGTGGGTGGACCTCTCTCCCCAGGCCTGTCCACCCTTAAATGGTAAAGTGATCACCAACCAGGGTGACCAGCACAAGGAACATCCCAAGAGAGGGAGGGCATTGCTCACGTCCATCAATGTTTATTTTAACGTTTGGAGGGGGGGTTCCTTGAGGTGGAGAATACAAAGAGACTTTAAGGACAAGGTTTGATTCCAACAGATATCTTTTCTTGGGTTGCCTGGTGTGGGGAACAACCCAAGAGGGGGAGGGCACTGCTCACATCCGTCAATGTTTGTTTTAAAGTTTTTTTGGGGGGGGTTCCTTGGGGTGGAGAGTGCAGGGAGACTTTAAGGACACGGCCCGCTTCCAACAGATATCTCTTCCTAGGTTTCCTGGTGTGGGGAACATCCCAAGAGGGTGAAGGCACCACTCACATCCATAAGTTTTTTTGGGGGGGTTCCTTGGGGTGGAGAGTGCAGGGAGACTTTGAGGATATGTCTTCCTAGGTTGCCTAGTGCGGGGAACATTCCAAGTGGGGGAGGGCATCGCTTGCATGGGGGCAGGGCACTGTTCACTCCCCAGGCCCACCCTCCCCCCACTGGCAATGTGGTTACCTGGCAGGGCCAACCCTCTCCCCCTACCTAGGGCAAGGGGAACACCTGCACAGGGATGGGTAGTTTGCGATTCCAGTTGCAGAGCACTGACTCTACTTCCAGGAGCCATCACTCCACTCTAGGGGCACTCATTCCAGTCCCAGAGCATTAATTCTGTTCTTAGGGACCGCCATTCCATTCTGGGGGCTGTCGTTCCAGCACCACAGCACAGATTTTATTACTAGGGACCGTCATTCCATTATGTGACCTGTCATTCCAGTCCCAGAACACATCTCCTACCCCCAGGGATGGTCATTTCACCCTGGGGCCTGCCATTCCAGTCCCAGAACACTTCTGCTACATCCAGGATTTGTCATTCCACTCTCTGGCCTCTCATTCCAGCCCCAGAATGCTCCTGCTACCCCATGGAGATGTCATTCCACTTTGGGACCTGTCATTCCCATTCCCAGAACACTCCTGCTACCCCCTTGGGATCTTATTCCACTCTGGAGCCTGTCATACCAGTCCCAGAACTCATCTGCTACCCACAGGGACTGTCATTCCACTCTGGGGACTGTCATTCGAGTCCCAGAGTAACCTATCCGGGCCCAGAGACCTTAATGGAAAATCCATTCCACATTTTCTTTGCAACTCATCTTGTGCTGTAATGTATTTCAATGGGGCCCATTCAAGTCAATTGGCATTTCTGGCTCCCATTATTTCCAGTGGGCCTTCAAGTCTCTCCCATTGTTTCCAGTAGGCAATCCTGTCCTTCCTTTTAGTATATCCCAAGAAAAGAGCTGCTTGCAGAACCCACAAAAGGGGTGCAGTAACTCGGGTGTTCGACTTGTCAAGGAAACAGGCAACCCCTAAGTCAAAACAAAAACACGTTGTAAAAGTTTTTTTAAAAAAATCAACCCCAGTTTCCCACCCCTTGCATCAAAGAAAGAGATGGGAGGGGAGAAGGTACTGTAGTGGTAGAACACAGGAAGGGGAAAGAGGGTGAGAAAAGGGAAGGGGGTGATGCTTTTTATTTGGCAGTTTGTATCATCACCAGGAGACCCAGCAAGTTTCTCCACGCACCCATCCACCCAGGCCCACCATGATATTTTTTCATGCGCACAAGGAGAACTAGACTCACAGAAAACCCGAGGCGAACAAAGGACAGCTAAGTCACACAACTCCTGGGAATATATATACACACACCCTCCCATTCCAAGGGAGAAGGATGGACGTCTCTCATTGGAAATCAGCATTGCCTGTCAGCCTTGGATGCTCAATTGACCTTGAGCTGGTCTGTCCAAGCTCTGAACCAGGCCAAGTTCCTCAACAGCTGGAAAATCCCACCCACACCCGCTTTTCCATGCAAAACTGCAGGGGTGGGGTTTCTCTGCTGAGAGTGCCCTAATGCTTCTGAGCTGGGCCAAGAAGCTTGGGGGCTCTGGGGGCCGGATACATGACCTTGAGCTGGTCTGTCCAAGCTCTGAACCAGGCCAAGTTCAGGCCAGATTTTGGCTTGGCATTCGGGTCTGTGCCCATCCCTATGGCTGATCATATTAACATATTGTCCAACCATCTAGAGCCAAGTTTTCTGGAGTGACTAGCATTGTCCTCCACTGGTTTTGGCAATTTCTATCATATCAGTGGCAAGGAGTTTCCTTCTGAGAGGATACTTGAATATTTGGGGGTGTGAGGCAAAGCACCCTAATTTCACTCAAGGGTTAATGTAAATATTAGCAGGTCTGCTCCAGTTTGCAGGTGTACATAATCAGGGCTCCTTATAGACACCATCCTTATCTCTTTCAAGGCCAGATTCAAAAATGTCATAATTAGCTAGCTGAGGAAACCTGCATTCAGTTGAGTAACTAGTTGGGGTGTGTGTGTCAGGAGTGAATGTCATCATCTTCTAGAGGGTTCCAGCCAGCTAGCTCCCTGATTGGATTTGGGAGACCACCTGATGCCAGATAGTCAAAGACTATAATTAAGCCATAGGCAAGAGGGAGGTTATGCTAACTTTATTAGCTGACTGATCAGTGGCTCTGACTATGTTAAGCTTCATTGCAAAGGATTGCTATGTATGCAACACTTAAGCCTCTAGCTCAGACTCTGATGTGCACCCTTCTCTACAGCATCACCCATTCTGTAGAATAGCTGGTCAAGGGAAGTCCGTAGGAAGCCTTCTCTGTTGGAGTTTTGGAAACGATGCAAGGCAGCCCTGTTTCAGTGAGCTTTTGGTGCCTAAGTGTCACCATTATGTGCTCTGTTGCTATTGAATGTTGTTTCTGTGGTGATGCTTTGTGCTGTTTATTATTTATTTATTTAATTGGATTTTTACCCCAGCCTCCCACCAAGGCGGCTCAGGGCAGCTTACAACAATTTAAAACAACATACAATTTAAAACCAGCAAATACAAAATATAAAATGCAATAAATACAGTAAAACTAAGTAAATACGGCAGCATCCTGTGGTAAAATGTTAGTGTGACCCGGCCGGTGCCGTCAGTTTTTATTTGAACGCTTGGTGAAACGCTGTTGAATTTGGAGGGACTGAATGTGTTGTAGGGCTTTAGCATTTCATTGTGGTATTTTATTATTGTTCTTTTTATTACCTTGGTTTATTATATTTTATGTTGTTTAGGAAATCATTTCACTGCTAAAACAAATAAGTAAATAAAATCCCTCCACATTATCAGCCCCCATGAAAGGAATCCCTGGGTATACTTGGGTAGTTTCTGTGTCGATTTGCCTATATTTTGCCGTTAACAGCCCACCTTATTCATCAATCTAATTATTTTTTTTCAAAAATACCACCACCCATGGCCAGATTTGGGGCAGGGAGGCAGAGAGTGTGCAGGGTCTTCCCTCTGCTTATTAGCAGCCCTCCTGCTTCCACCTCCCACCACCCACTTACATGCCCCCCACCTAACTGTGCATCCTTCTTCTGACCATGACATCTTCCAATAGCCACACTCACAACCACCTGCATTGCCTGCACGCTCTTTCTTTGACTGTGCTGGACAGTGCTTGTGACTGGGAGTGTTACTGCCATGGCCACCAGAAGGGCTGCCACCATTCACCACCCTCATGCCCTTCACCAAGACATTGGGCAGCCTGTACTTCTGGGAGTGCAGGTGACAAGTGAGCAGTCGGGGAAAGGTGTATGGGTGGGCAACACAGGAGGTACTGCTGGGCCTACTGTTGAAGGTAATGGCCAGGGATAGTACCATACATGCAGCTGAGGACTACTGCGGGAAAGTTCAGTAACAGCTTAGAGAAAATACCTCCCCCCCCCCATGGACGATTTTGGCTTCTGTAGTGCTATTCCCAATGAAAGAAGATAGACGGGGTTCTATCATTTGGCAAAGCCAACAAATAAAAATGAAAACTGTTGACTGAGTTTGGCTAAGAATGTGTTTCATTTACTGAGCTATCATGCCGATTCAAAATGCCTATTGAATAAATATGAAATTGGATTCCTAGAGACACCAAGGAATTCATCAAATTGTTTATTTATAATAAAGACATTGACTATACTGTACTGATGGTCACCTTCTTCAGCATTTGACAAAACTCTTCATCTTTTCATATAGCTCCTTAAGTCCCCAGGGGGATTTAAAAAGATCTTTGCTTTTTTGTGTTCATATCAAGTAATTATTTATAGCTTTCTTGTTACCTGGCAACCTCTGAATGAACTCCTTCGGAAAAGGAGCTCAAAAGGATAGGGGCCTATTGAACATCTAATGCACAGCTCCTTTCCACATTGTGAATCAGACCACTTCTTGAATAATATGTGGAATAGAAAAAGGTTTTCCCTGCTTCCTCTCAGGAGGCTATTCTAAAGTGAAAAATTCAGCAAAATACTTATAAATAAAAACTTTAAAAAATAACAATACCACAGCCTGGAACAAATCTTTCAGTGCTTACTAATTGTCAGGGAGACTTTTTTTTCCTTAAAAAAAAAGAGGAATGATATTTTATCTCTAGAGGGAATTTTAGTACTTATTAAAAGAACCCAAGATACCTTGCTGACAGCTCTGGGGAAAGTAGATTAACTGGGCAGTAGTAATGAATGCTTGTTTGTGCTTTACTGTATCTTAAGAGGAGAGTTATGGTGAATGCTAGGGATGCCAGCCTCCAGGTGGGATGTGGGGATACCTTGGAATAAGAGCTCTTCTCCTGAATACAAAGACCAGTTCCCCTGGAGAAAATGGTTGCTCTGGAGGGTCAACTCTATGGCACTGTACCCGATTGAGGTCCCTGCCCCCACCCCCAGGCTCCATCCTCAAATTTCTAGGAGTTCTCCAACCTGGATCTGGCAACCCTATCCTCCATCCCCAGCTGGTGGCCTGGGGGGACCTGGCAATGCTAGTGAGTGCAGAAGTGTATTCACTCTTGAAATGTGAAGGTAAAATTAGAGTGATGCTATCAAACAATGGGCATGCCTTCTTAAAGGGCATCAAATCATCCTAAGGGTCTTTCTGCCTGCTTCCTTAACATGTCCTCAAACAAACTTGTCCATATCCACTGAATTCCCCAGGACAATAATGGACATACATGATTCCTTCCATATGGCTGCCACAACTCATGTTCAGATACCATGAGGGGCTGATCCTGAACTTTCTGGTGCCCCTTATCAAGTGCCGAAACCCCCCCCCCCACGGTGGCTGTTTTGGTGCTTGAAAAGGTGTGGGGCAAATGAGACTTGAGCCCTTGTGGCATTTTTAAATGACTTTAAAATGGCAGTGGTAGCCTTGCAGTGGCCACAAGGACCCCATCATTTCTAGATTGGTCCACAAAGTTCAGGACTCTTTGTATACTTCCTTTGTCCCATGTCTCTCCTCTTTCCTATGCAGTTATGGAGTTCTTTAAAGGACTTTTATTTCCTTTCCAAAGTAACAAGCCTTGCGCGAACTTTGTTCCTAAGCAGCATGACAATTCCATTGTGCAAAAACCAAGCTCTAGCTATCAATTAGAATATTTTTTGTGAAATTTAAGTCGTGAAATTGATTAAATGTCAAAAAATTAACAGGAGTCTAAATTGAGGTCCCCTTTGAGCTTGCAGGCTCCTGTCCCTGCACACTGACTATGCTTACAAATGTTTTTAGTTAACTTTTCCCCATAGCTAGGCTTTTAAAAACACTATCCAGCTATAGAGAAATTGGACTGAAGGGTTAGGGTTTTTAGGAGGAGATTTGATGGGTTCATGAAGCTAAGCACCTTTCCTTCTCATTTGTAGGTCCTGACCACACACTCCTGTTATCTCAGCAAAAGTATATTTGAGATAGCCATTTGCTGAGATAACATCTAGTTCTGTTCTCAGATATGGAAAACTTGCATGTTTTCCCACACACTGCATGCTCCACAAGGGAAAAACAGCTCAGTAGACAGAGAAAACCCACACAGTCTCTCCCCCCCACCAACAGTTATTGTGGTTTTACAATTGAACAATTGACAGTAGGAGCTAAGAAACCTCTTGTATGGATCTGTTCCTCATCAGGCACCTGATATATGTGTGTGATGTAAAGGCCTCGGTTCCTGCCGGAGCGCACCGGAGCACCGCTCCGCCAGTCAGGAGCCCAGGGGGAGGGCACATAAGCCCCACCCCCTGCTCCCACCAGCCATCAGTTGGGACACGGTGGTGGTGGGGAACCTTTCCCCCCCTGCCTGAGCCCTGGGGTGGTGGCCTTGGACTCATAGGGGCAAATTTCACCTCTCACGCCAGAGGTCATTCTGGCTCCCCCAGCTCTTTTTTGGGGCTCCTTAAAATGTTATGGCCGCTGCTGCTGTTCTCGGCGGCAGTTGCGACACCCACGGGGGGGGCGAAACGTTTACCTGCCTCCCTGAGGCTCGGGGTGGTGGCCTTGGACTTGTAGGGGCAAATTTCACCTCTTGCAGGAGAGGTCATTCTAGCTCCCCCAGCTCTCCTTAGGGGCTCTTTAAAAAGTTATAGCCGCCGCCGCTATTCTTGGCGGCAGTTGTGACGCCGTGGGGCGGCGGCGAAATGTTCTCCTGCCTCCCTGAGCCCCAGGGTGGTGGCTCGTATGAGCAAATTCCACCTCTCGCGTGTGATGCCACTCGAACATCACATGCTAGAGATCATTCTGGCTCCCCCAGCTCTCAGGAGGGGCTCTTTAAAAATTTATGGCCACTGTCGTTGTTCTCGGCGGCAGCTGCAACGCCTGCGCAGGGGTGGGGGAGGGGCGGGACGAAATGTTCCCTTGCCTCCCTGAGCCCCGGGGTGGTAGCCTTGGACTCCTAGGGGCAAATTCCACCTCTCGCGCAAGAGATTATTCTGGCTCCCCCAGCCGTCCTTAGGGGCTCTTAAAAAAGTTATGGCCCCCACCGCTTTTGGCGGCAACTGCAACCACCGGGACATCTTCATTATGCTAATTTACTGCTCACCCTCTACCTATATGTATGGACTGGTAATTTCCATTTCATTGTATCTGAAGAAGTATGTGTACACACGAAAACGTATACCTTGAATAAAACCTTGTTGAGCTTAAAGCTGCCACTATACTCAAATGTTGTTCTGCTGCTTCAGACCAACATGGATACCCACTTGTTTTTATTAGCCCTGTTATTGTTTTAATACTAGAAGTATTACACAATAGAAAAGGTTAGTGAATACTGGAAATGTATCATGTTGTTTTTCAGACCTCTGTAAATGAGCACTATGCTCCAGTTAAAGTTCATTTACACCACATAACAATGCATGATAATCAATCCTTTGCAGAACCAAAAAGTCAAGCTAATGGCTGGAGTCAAAAGAAGTGGTATTTACATATGGCACTCTGAGTGGCTAAAGCAGGGGTCTCCAACCTTAGGAACCTGTGGTCACCTTTGGAATTTTGAGAATAGGGAGTGAGCACAAACACAAAAAGAGGCCATTGGGGGCACAGCCAGACACAAAATGGCTGCCATCAAGAGGGCCTCAACTTGTTAATTTTGTTAGTATTTGATAAGTTTCATGAGTTGTTTTTATGCATATCATGTGTTCTCATTTTTTAAATTTTATTTTGGTGAGGGGCTTTAAAGGTGGAAGCGGCCCAAGCCTCTCTGGGTCACTGGGAGGGTCTACTATCATGGTTTGGTGGCTAATCACATAATACTGGGAGGCTCCAAGTCAAATATCTTCCTGCGATGGAGGCAGCTGTGTCAAAATGAGTGCTCCCTACAGTTCTCCAAGGAGGCGGAGAAAAGCCAGAATGGACTCTTTGCTTTGGGACAGATGGAAATGGTGGTGCCCATGAGGACCAAGTCAGCAATCAATGCTTGCTTCTGACAAAGAGGCAAGCTGTTTCTTCAATGGAACAACTACTGGTCACCTCAGCAATGGGAAACGCTGTAGCAGAACCAGATCTCCAGCATGTATCTAATGAAGTAGTCTCTTGCCATGATAAATATATTAAGATAAAGCTTTTTGTTGTTTGAGTAGTTAATTTGTTTTTCTGTTCTACACATACAAATCACTTTTTGGATTGCTGCCATAATGTCATCGTGGAGTTAGCTGAACAAAATGCCTGTGAAACCTATTCCTGTAAAAAATAAATTTTCTGGATTGCCTGGTCTGCTTGCTCTCAGGGACCTTGTTTGCTTATTTTCAACCAAAAATTTTAATTAGCAGTAGCAGATGAACTGCTTGGTTTTTTGTGTACATAGACACGTCTCTAACTGAAACATCCCATGGTAGAAGATACCTGTTTTGGTTATTTATTTATTCCAAACAGTTGTATTTCATCTCACTGTAAACTCGAGGCCATTCAAAAACAGAATTTAAAATCCTAACTGTATAATTCATAAAATCATAAATTTAAAGAATAGTAATTAGTTAAAAAAAAGTAGCAAGTCAATTAAAAATCTAACCCCTCCCCTCCTCTCCCCCCGCATAAGTAAGTTCTAAAACTACCCCTCAGGCACACAAAAGCTTGGTTCAACAGATGGGCCTTGCACAACTTGCTGAATGACAATAATGAAAAGAATATAATTATTGGCAGCTCCTTCCAACCCCTCTGGGCCAGTACTGAGAAAGCACTTAAATGACGAACATCGTGGGATGGCAAGGGACATCAGCACTGTTCGAAAGGTCAAGCTAACTTAAACATAAATATTATCAAAAATATATTCTAGCAGCCTGAATTCTGATGTGTTCAGGGGTCATTTCCTGCAGGAGCACACAGGAGTGGAGCTCCGGCAGTAAAGAGCCCAGGAGGCGGGCACATGCAACAAGCCCCACCCCCTGCTCCCAGCAGCCCTTAGTCAGAGCAAGAAGCAGCCAGGTAAGTTGCAGAGCCCCCCAGTCCAAAACAGTCCAGTGGTACCTTTAAGACCAAGTTTTATTCAGGTACAAGCTCTCCCTCCTCTGCGAGGACAGATCTGCACGTCCCCCCCCCCAATAGCTAGCAATCCAAAACAGTCCAGTGGAGCCTGAGCGGTGGGTGTTGCATTCTGACACACTTCCAGTGTGTCAGAATGACCAGAAGTCTGATACACTGTATACTACCTAGGAAAAGTGTTGGATATCTACTTTGGACTTGATGCATTCTGTGGACTTCTATATTTCCTATGATGGATTTTATGTACAGATTTATTGCTGATTACATATGCGTTTCACTTTGCTGAAGTATCTTTTTGTACATTTACTATTGCAGGTATTTCAGCACACAGTTGTTTTGCTGTTACTTGCCATTTTGTATTGTGTGTGGCATTGTTTTGCTACTTTTTGATACTTCCAGTGATGTCAGGGGGTGTGGCATATGCAAATAAGTTATGCTAATGAGTTGTGCTAATGAGCTCCTGCACCTCTTTTTCTACAAAATGACCCCTGGATGTGTTCAATGTTTCATTTGTAAGCAGCTGATGTATCTGTGTCGCTCCTCCTCCATCTATCAGGCATGAACAGTTTTGAGGCTCAACTTTGTGTGAAACATGTGGTCATAACCTCTGTTAAAGAAGCTATTCTTGACATGTGCATCTGTGAGTAAACAATAATAGTGCATATTTTCCCAAGGGCATTCTGAATACATTTAAAAAACTCTCGTTACGAATATGGACAGGGAGAGACTTTTTGCTCACTTCCCCCTCCTGACTGCAGCTCTCCATGTTGTCCCTCCAAACCAGCCATTCCCTCCTGGGGAACCATTGCTGCCAATCTCCAGGTGAGGGCTGGAGATCACTCAGAAGTACAACTGCTCTCCAGGAGGGAGGGCAGAAGTCAGCTGCAATCAGAGGGACAGATAATAGTAGGAAATAGGGTTGCCAACTCCAGGTCTATGTCATTGTACCTGTCTGAGGTCCCACCCCTCATCAAACCTCACCCTCTCCAGGCTCCACCCCTCAAATCTCCAGGAATTTCTCAACCTGGAGTTGGCAACCCTATCTCCTTCCCAGCCAACCATCAATCTGCCATTATCTGCCCCTCTGATTTCAGATTTCCATCTCCTCCCCCCTCCCTCCTGGAGAGCAGTTGTAATTCTGAGTGATCTCCAGCCCTCACTTGGAGATTGGCAACAATGTTTCCCCAGGAGGGACTGGCTGGTTTGGAGGGTGGGGTCTATGGCATTGTACCTGTCTGAGGTCCCACCCCTCCTCAAACCTCACCCTCTCCAGGCTCCATCCCTCAAAGTTCCCAACCTGGAACTAGCAACCCTAGTCAGGACTGGCCCCAATGAGTTCCCCACAAAGGCCTGGAAAGGACTTCATTCCTTTGTCTTACTGACAGAACCAAGCTTGGTTGCCTAGCAACAGCCACTGAGGGAAAAGTTAGTCCCACAGGAGCCAAGCAGAAGAAGTGTCTTCGTCAGGAGAGACAGCTGTTTGGCAGTTATTCTGACAGGGAATAATGGCTGAGGTGGCAGTGGGTGGGGAAGAGGAGTGGACCGAGCACCCAGCCAATGGCATGCGATTACTCTTGAGTAGCGGTTGATGGGCCAATGGCTGATGGAGCACACTGCACAGCCAATGGGAGAGCTGGAAATGGCCAACACATAACATAATTATTAAATTAAGATTATACTAGATAAAATCACAACACAAATTGTTGCATGTGAATATGACATGTTTTAATCCTAAAACAATATAAAATATAAGTAATACCTGTTCATTCTCATAAATGGAGATGAATGGTTATCCACAATTATAAATACCTACGGTGCTTTACATGGTATTTTCCCATGTGGGCTTTTTTTCTGAGAGCATTTACAACTGTGGGGTTTTTTCTGTGGGATTTTTTCCTGTGGGTTTTTTTACAGTCACCCACCATACCTCAGTCCTACGAATAAGGTGGGTGTGGACTCTGTCTGCCATTACCTGGACATCCTGAAGTTCTCCATCTACAGCTCATCCTCCCATATATGGGTGATGAATGTCCTCCACCACTGCATCCTGTTCACGTCATCTTCTGCCACAGATGTCTTAGATAGTCTACCTCCTGTGATGATCTACGCTCCCTGCATCATCAATTGGGCACTCCCCACCTCTGTTTTCTACAGGTAATTTTTGGAACCGGGAAAAACAGTAACCTGTTAGTGTTCTTTGAGGGGGTGAACAAACATGTGGACAAGGGGGATCCAATAGATATTATTTACCTTGACTTCCAGAAAGCTTTTGATAAAGTTCCTCATCAAAGGCTCCTAAGTAAGCTCAAAAATCATGGGATAGAAGGACAAGTCCTTTTATGGATCAAAAACTGGCTAGTTCATAGAAAACAGAGAGTGAGTGTAGGTGGGCAATTTTCTCAGTGGAGGGTGGTAAGCAGTGGGGTACCGCAGGGATCAGTACTTGGTCCACTGCTTTTTAACTTGTTCATTAATGATTTGGAGATGGGAGTAAGCAGTGAAGTGGCTAAATTTGCGGATGATACAAAGTTGTTCAGGGTGGTGAAAACCAGTGAGGATTGTGAGGCACTCCAAGGGGATCTGTCAAGGATGGGCGAGTGGGCGTCAACATGGCAAATGGGGTTCAATGTGGCCAAGTGCAAGGTGATGCACATTGGAGCCAAAAATCCTAAATATAAATACACATTGATGGGGTCTGAACTGGCAGAGACTGAGCAAGAGAGAGATCTTGGAGTTGTAGTGGATAACTCACTGAAAATGTCGAGACAGTGTGTGACTGCAATAAAGAAGGCCAATGCTATGCTGGGGATTATTAGGAAGGGTATTGAAAACAGATCAGCCAATATAATAATGCCCCTATATAAATCAATGGTGAGACCTCATTTGGAATACTGTGTGCAGTTCTGGGCACCACACCTTAAAAAGGATATTATAGCTTTGGAAAAAGTGCAGAAAAGGGCAACTCGAATGATAAAAGGGTTGGAACACTTTCCCTATGAGGAAAGGTTAAAGCGCTTAGGGCTCTTTAGCTTGGAGAAAAGACGACTGAGGGGTGACATGATCGAGGTTTATAAGATTATGCATGGGAAAGAGCAGGTAAAGAAAGAGGTACTTTTCTCCCTTTCTCACAATACAAGAACTCGTGGGCACTCCATGAAACTGCAGAGCGGTCGGGTTAGAACGGATAAAAGGAAGTACTTCTTCACCCAAAGAGTGATTAACACATGGAATTCACTGCCACAGGAAGTGGTGGGTGCTACAAGCATGGACGGCTTCAAAAGGGAATTAGATAAGCATATGGAGCAGAGGTCCATCAGTGGCTATTAGCCACAAGGTATAGCTAGGGGCTCTGGGGCAAGTGATGCTCTGTCTTCTTGGTGCTTGGGGGGGGGGTCAACAGTGGGAGGGCTTCTAATGTCCTGGCCCCACTGCTGGACCTCCTGATGGCACTGGTATTTCTGGCCACTGTGTGACACAGAGTGTTGGACTGGATGGGCCTTTGGCCTGATCCAACATTGGCGTCTCTTATGTTCTTATGTTCTTAATTGTTTTTTGCCCAGAAACTGTGGATTACCAGAATTATTGTGAGAACAATCCAGGAAAAAAATTAATATGGCAACAAGAAAAATAAGCTTGTTCCATATAATGCCACTTATGATCCGTCTTGGCATTCAGTCCAACCCCCAAACTGTTTTGTCCAGCTGAAAACACAAATCCTTCCAGCACAGTGAATAATTGCATACAATTAAAGCCTAGAGTACAATTTTAGCTATTACAAAAGATCCTCTCTCACACACCCATTTAAAAGGCCCATTACAAAAAATCAGTGCCCATTATGAAATACCAGTTGCTACTTTAATCTATAGAGCGCCTTTACATTTCCAGCTTGGGTGCTTCTTTTTTCCCACAACTATAGTCAGAAAGCTAAGAACCAAGGAAAATATCCAAGAAAGTGATGACAGAGGGCATTTTCAAATTTTGACTGAAATCTAGAAACCTCTTACACTGCTGTAGTGTCATAACAGTCAGTGATTTTACTCTGGAATAATTGTGTAAGTACTACAACTTTAGTGTATTTAGAATGTGCTTACAAGCCCTTACTTAAAAGGTTCTTTTGTCCAAATGGCTCATGCTGTGGGACTAAATAATTAAAAAAAATAATTGCACCTCTCAACAAAGGTCTTGCAAACAAGCAAAGCTGCTTTCATGCTGCAAGACAATAAATGTCACTTCATCTGAAACCTACATGACGTGTTAGCACAGTTAGGTCTGTTGTTCTGAGCCCTGGCTAACCAGTGTAAAAAAAAAAAAAGATTAACCTACGCTCAATAATATGTGGTTTTAAAGGTCAGCTAAATTTGTGCTCCTTAAGAAATGCTTGCTCCTTTAAAAAGTTCTTGCCAAAGGAAAAGCACCTAATGTGGTTCAGAAAACAGCAGGATTGGCTCATGGCACCTATATTCAATCAAGGTAATGCTGGTCAGCAAGGCTACTTTAGGGGTGTTGGACCCACATGTAGTTTTTGGAATTGAGTGGTATTTGCGGAGCAGCTTAAGACCTTTGGAACATTCATGGCTCTGAACTTGCTGTATGAAAAGTAGATTGGGGTAGTAGTGAAGAGTACCTTCTATCATCCTCATTTGGTTCACCAACTCTCAGCCTTCTTAGCTGATCTAGCCATGCTGTCCAATGCTTTTGTAACCTTGTACTACTGTAATATATTCTACTGTGGGCAGCCCTTGAGGACAACCTGGAAACTTCAGTTGGTTCAGAATGCAGCAGCCTGGGTATTATCAGGGGCCAGCAGGCAGG
Source organism: Gekko japonicus (assembly GCF_001447785.1). Classification (NCBI taxonomy): domain Eukaryota; kingdom Metazoa; phylum Chordata; class Lepidosauria; order Squamata; family Gekkonidae; genus Gekko; species Gekko japonicus. The sequence continues at coordinate 1,813,012 of NW_015164669.1, forward strand.
AATATATCTTGCCTATGTTAAAACAGACAGCTGTTTTATACCTGTGCCCTTTAAAACCCTTCATGTCCTAGGACATCAGTATGCAGATGATAGCCTTACATTGCACTTCCAGTGAATCCCAGGGAGACTGTATAAATCTGGAACAAGTACTTGGAGGGAGTTTTGGAATAGATGAGGACCAATAAACTGAAGATTAATCCTGACAAGATTGAGGTGCTACTGGTGGCTGGAAGGACTGATCTGGGTGTTGCGGTGTCTCTAGTTCTCACTGGGGTGGAACTACCCTGAAAGGATCAAGTTCATAGCCTAGGGATGCTGCTGGATCTGACTTCCTGTTGGATGAGTAGGTGGTGGCAGTAGCCAGTAGTGTCTTTCACTAGCTTCAGCAGTGTACTGTAAATTGGGCTGCCATTGAATAGTGTCCAGAAACTAATCTGGTACAGAATGCTGCAACAAGAATGCTTACTGGATGTGTGCATGTATGTCACAGGAACCTTATCACTCTCATCTTGTTCCATTTACAATGGCTTCCATATTTGCTTCTGGGGCCAACTCAAGATGCTGGTATTGACCTTTAAAACCCTATACAGCTTTGGTCTAATGTACCTTAAGGACCAACTCTAATATGGACCCACTCGATCATTATGTTCAACTTCAGGAGCCCCTATCATCTGAGCCCAGGTGGGTGGTAACCCAAGAAAGGGCCTTCTTGGTTGTGGCATCAAAATTCTGGAATCTCCCAGGGAGATTCGTCTGTCCTTCTTTATCATTGATGTTTGCCAGCAGGTGAATAATTTTTTTTGTTTTGTTCAGCATCCCCTTCTTGATCCTCCTTCCTATTTACTTTAAGTGCTGTTGCGACGGACTGCACTTTTAAGAAGCTGAAGGACTGTGAAGGGTTAATTCTTCACAGAAACTGAGAGCCTTGAGTGACAGGCTGATCTAAGCAATCTGACTGGTTAGCATCAGCTGAGCAGAAAAAGTCTTGAGAGAGCTGCATGCAAGAGGGTCAATCAGATTTCTACCTTGACTGAGTTGAGTTGGATTTCAGCCTTAGCTGAGAGCAGTTTAACAAGACAGGAGAACTGGGGGAAAGTTGGTAAGGAAGTTTGGGAAGTAGATGAAGACTCCCATTTGGGCCAAGAAAAGGGGATAGATCTTCTAGAGAGAGAAGAAAACAGGGAGTTTGACTGGGATCTCTGAAGAGTACAGGGATCCCAGGTCTGGTGTGGTTAGAAACTGCCTGTAGAAACCTTAAGAGTCAGTTAAAAACACAAGACAGGTACTGGTGTTTCAAGAGAAGGGGTTTGCATACTGGAAAAAGTATACCAGCTTTCTGGAATCTAAGAGTCAGAGAATATTTGCAGAAAGTGTACTGAAATGTTTTGGGGAAACACTGGAACAAAAGCCTCTCAACATCAAGATTTAAGTCACTGTGAAAAGCTTAAGGAACTCTCATTAGCCTGAAAAATAAGAACTAAAGTCTGTGCATGTACTGGTTTTACCTCAGATATTTCAACCCCTGATTTCACCTGACCCTCCCCCCTCAATATTAAACAAAATATTTTGTTATTTTTGAATTTCAAAATGCCTCGAGTGCCATTTAAGTTGTTTAAGTTAAAGCGAGCTCCTGATCCTTCCCTCAGGCTCCTGGGATGAGCAAGGAACCAAAATATCATACTATGACAGGGTGGGACAGCCAGAAGTCTTCAGCAAAGAACTGCCTCTTCCCATAAGTCCCCATGCACCAACTGCAATTCTCATATATCATATGCTAGTTGTCCTTCCATGCAAACTAGCCAGTCTGGCATCAGGTAGATATGCAAAAGTATATAGCACTGTGTATAATAGATGTTTAAAGTAGATCAATTTGTGCTTTCCCCCCTATTTGTTGTTGTTGTTCAGTCGCACAGTCGAGTCCGACTCTTTGCGACCCCATGGACCAGATCACGCCAGATCTATACTGTTATATCAAAAATAGGTTTCACCCAAACAATATATCAAAGTGCAGGTTTACATTCTGTTCAAATATTCAGACAGCACCTTGTCAGTTTCACAATCACTAGTCCCACAGGACTCTAGTAATTTACCTGTTTCGAATACAATCTTTTTCGTGGACTGTGATGTATATAAAGGACATAAGGTACAATAATTTCTCTTTGTAAGCACAAAACTCTTAAGATAGCATAATATTTTCTAGGGTCCCATCGGAACCGAAATAAACAAAAATATCAATATATCAATAGAATTTCATTCATCCTTATTTATAATTATAAAAGAGCTCACTTACTCCTTGCAGCAAACATAAAGACCTGTCTAGGATAGCATATCTCTCAAGTTCTATCAGACAGCTGCAAATTTGGGGTTTTGCTCAGTCTGTTTCTTTCGTTCCAAGCCTCATAATCAGGAGCAGCTGTGTCAAAAACACCTTTCCTTAAAGTGCCCATATGTTTTATCATCCTTGTTCCAATACACAATTCCTGGAATAAACATTCTCTTGGGGCTCCATCCGTATTAAAATCCTGCAGTTTAGAGCAGTCATAACCCTTCTGAAAATGTTTTAAAGTACCCATGCTTATTTTTCAACACTGCAGACAGACATAGTACCAGTACAGTTTTAACCAAAGAAAAAGAATTCCTTTGGGGCTTACGCCTCATTAAAATCCTGCAATTTAGAACAATCGTAACACGTCTAACAAAGTTTTAAAGTATCCATGCGTAATTTACAACAATGTCACAATACAAAAACTCATAGCACCAATATGGTTAAACCAAAAAAAATTCCCTTGGGGCTTCATCCTCATTAAGATCCTGTGATTTAGAGCAGTCATGACATTTGTTTTAAAGACACTATGCTTGTCTTGCAACAGTGTCCCAGTGCAGACAGTCATAGCACTGGTATGGCTTACCCAATGAAACATGAGACATCAGTTTCTTGATTCAGCCCATTTGGGACCATCGTGTCCAATCTATGTCCAAAAGCATTCTTTTTGTGCCAATAGTCTATTAATATCCACACACTGGTATTTGACAGCTTGATATTTATAAACAAAAAAGCGTAAGTCATCCAGATAATGCTGTTTCTGTAGCCAGTGTTCCACAAGTGAAGCTTCCCTAATTTGGTTTTTAATTCTGGAGTGGTGTTCCATGATTCTGATTTTGATTGGTCAGCTGGTTTTGCCCACATAAAAAATTGCATACACATGTAAAGACATAGATACAGTTCTTACTATTACAATTAGAGGTATGTCTCAATTGGTGTGGCGATTTCAATAGTTGGTGGGCAAACTCACGAAGTTCCAAACTTAGATGACAAATGGAGCAGTTATTACATTAAAAATGACCCCTATTTGAATGTAAATCTCATGGATGTCTATCAATATCTGCTCTAATAATGTGGTCACGTATACTCAATCCCCTTTTAAATCCTATAAGAGGTTTTTCTCCACAACCTGCAATATGCCAAACTATTGGCCAATGCTTATCAATAATAGATGTAATAACGATAAATTATTAAATTGCATGGCGAATGTTATACATTTGCTCTCTGTTTGAACCTATTTCTCAAACAGTGTCTCCCTTTGGATATGATCTGCTCTTTCCCTTGCTTTTTTAATGATGTCAACAGGATAACCCCTGTCCCTTAGCTGGCTGTTTAGGGTCCGGCATGCTCCATTTGTCATCTAAGTTTGGAACTTCATGGCCTAACCCCCCCACCCTCTCTCTCCCTGTATGTAAGACTTGAAGGAAACTGTTTCAATGTATCTGATTAAGTGTACATACACATGAAAGCTTATACCCAAAAATAAACTTTGCTGGTCTTAAGGTGCCACTGGACTCAAACTTTGTTTGAAGTGTATCTTGACAGTCTAGTGGCACACCTTGCCCAATTTTGGCAAGAGTCTCTTTCCACAAGTTTCAAAGAGAATTCCTGCTTGAAAAGACTCCACTTGGAGCTAGGAGGGGGGCAAGCTAAAAATCCAGGCATGATGTAACAAGCGGTTCAATGTGAGACCATGTTAATATCATGTAAAGTTAATAAAATCATGACTTCCAGGTCCTAATGAATAGGCTCTTTGAGAAAATCTATTTGCTCTGGTCAAAGCAACAAAGATAGCTTTGAGCTAGAGAGCCATGATTACATCGGCATACAACAATATCCCAGTTGAAAGGTGTAAGCTGCCACAATGAGGTGAAGAAAAGCAAACAAAAATTTGTGAACCCAGTAGTGAGAAAAATTATTGGAATCAGCTACATTGCCGTGAGTTCAGCACCACTGTGCTCATGCAGAGAAAACATCTACATGTCCCGTATTATTTGAAGATAATCTTGGCTTGTTTAGCAAGAGATTTTATCATGAGCTTGGAAGTTTTTCTAGCTTGCTTTAAATTGCCTACTGCTTAACGGAAACAAAGCCAGAGGCTAATGTCTCTACCCAGCAGTCTTTCTCTCCCCCCCCCCCAACCAAGGATGTCTACATTAATAGATTTTGTTAATCAGCCTGTGATCCAAACTGAAGACTCGTGAGCCATTTGGTATGCTATACAATGGAAGGAAAAGAGGTATTAAGAAACTTTAGATACAGTTATGTGGTTTTTGCACAAGAAATGTGAACCTGAAAACATTCAAATATCATTTTACATAACTTGTTGCAGACCAACAAACGATAATGCTCTTAAATTCTTGCTTGAATACAGTATTTGCTAGTCAGTATCAATAGCTGAACAGTGGCTTTCTAGTGTAGCCTGTTTCCTTGACCTTGGAAGGTGATGCGATGGCATTATCACAGGGACTTTTGGTCCCCTATTTTTTAATTTCCTGATTGTTACAACCCACAACCCATGACCCAACTCCAAAAGGAAGTTGAGTGTGTCATCTGTTAGATACCTTTATTGAGGCCATTTCACAGATTGTACGTATATCTAGAAGCTGAACTGCAGTTGCCTCAGGGCAAACAGGTTGCAAGACTGGGAGATTTTTGATCTGGTCACCGGCAGGTTTCTTTTTTTACTTCAGAGCAGAGGTAGGGATGTGTGTGTGTATGCATGTGTGTGCGCAGAGGGAGAAGTCCTATCTCAAGGTTACTTCCCCTTGTCTTCTGTTCTGAACTGTTGTGCTGGATCATGAGGAAGGTACATATGAAGGCAACAGTGGCAGGTGTAAGAATTGCTTTAGAAAGCGTTTGACTGATTTTTTGCATTTGAAAGTGTCCTCAGCAGGCAACAGGCACAATTGACAGATACAGCTAAGAAGATGGAGGGGATTGCAAAGAAGTGTCTGGTATCAGCGGAAGATAAACAAAAAAATCAAGAAGAAGGTCAATAAAATAGAAAAAAACCAAGAAATACAAGACAACAAATTATTGATGTTACAGATGGAAAAATCAAATTTAACTCTCCGATTTCAAGGAATTCAGGAAGTTGAGAAGGAATATCTCAGAAGCATGTTAGCTAATGCTTTGGCGCCACTGACTGGCAGTGAAGCGGATAAGTTAAGCGAAGAGATGGATCTGGTCTACAGAGCCTACTCTAACTTTACAAAGAAAAATAATCTGCCAGCTGAAGTGGTTGTTAAATTCACAAAACAACGCATCAGAGATCAAATTTTAAAAGCTACATTTGCAAAACCCTTGAAGATTGGAGAACAGACTGTAAGAATGTTAAAAGATGTACCATTTGGAATACGTATGAAGCGAAAGGCTTATAAAGGATTGACCACATTCTTGCAACATCATCAAATTAATTACAGATGGCTGATTTCAGAAGGGCTTGTTTTCAAATTTAAGAAAAAAGAGAAAAGGTAGATTCCATTTTCAAAGCTCAAGAATTCTTGAAGAGGCACACCAGTTCAGAGGAAGAAGCAGAACTTGCTACATGGATGGCATCTGGCAGTGAGGAGGACAGCAGTTCCGAGGAAGGGGACAAGGAACCAAAAGAAGAAGGAGCTGTAGGGGGCGTACCCTACAATTTGAGAGACAAAAAAGGGAAATATCCCAACATCTGACAAACTTCCTTGAAAGCGCATTAAAGGATAATATTAATATTAACCCGAAAGGACATTACTAATACAGTTAACACCTTTTGTTTTTGAACAGATAAAGAAGAAAGAAGATCGGTCAAACGCAGAAGAAGCCACAAAATGGAATATTACTAATAAAAGATTAATATACTAACATTATCATCACTCACCTCTATTCTTAATCCCTCTGTATACCCTCCCTCTTTTCTGAAAATTATAAAAGTAATAAAATTCTCTCCTTTTTAGGAGAGTTTTGAAGAAAAAAGAATTGCTTTAGAAAGAATATCAGGACTATTGTTGCAAACATAAAATTACATGGAATCAAGGTGGCTTGGGGAGGGGGCCATGGCTCACTGGTAGAGCATCTGTTTGGCATGCAGAAAGTCCCAGCTTCGATCCCTGGCACCTTCAGTTATACCAATCAGGTATTAGGTGTTCTGAAAAACCTACACCTGTGACAGTTAAAGTATACAATATTTATTTATATATTTAGAAAATTTCTATGCCACCTCTCCAGAGAACTTGCTCAAAGCAGTTTACAAAGTACAAGATAATAAAGCTTAAAGCCCCCAAGGACCACAAACAGAATGATGTATGCTGCCCTGAGTGCCCATGGGAGAGAAAGGGAGGGCATAAACGAAGTAAATGAATAGATACAATGGTCTGATGGCAGCTTCAGGCACGTATGTGAATGACTTTCTTACCACAGATTTATAAAAGTTCATAATTTGTACATCAAAGATATCTGTAGAAATAACTGCCATAACTCAATGGTCTTGATCTGATCCTTTTAAGGAGACTTGTAAATTATTGGAGGGGTGGGGGGAAGTGATCAATTTAGGTTCCATTTAGTATATTAGCTAGGTATGTTTTTTTCATGTGCACGTTATTTTAGTATATAGAATTTCAAATCCTATCAGGATAGCAAATTACATTTTGCTCCTATTAGCATCATATCTATTTTGTAGTGGCTCATTAAGTCTTTAGTCATTGGTCTGTAAGATGTAAAATTGCATTTGCTATTTTTGACTTTGGGTAGAATGTATTATGAAAAAGGCTCTGGTATCAAGCAGATTTTAGTCTTGGCAGTTTATTTAAAGGTATTATTAAACAATTTTTTTTTAAAAAAAATACTGGTTTCATAAGATTCCTTCACTGATTACTGTCATAGCACAGAACAGCTCCATGCCTTCATTTAAGGGTTTGAAGGTTTTCTACTTATACAGGATTTTCTGCTGCTAACAGCTTGGTCAGATAGAGAGTCTATCTTTATTCCATCAGCTCATTTACCTTAAATTCAGGGAAGATGAAGGAGTAACCTTGTAAGATAGGGTGCAACAAGAACAAGGATGCTGAAGCACTAGGAAATGAAATTACATTTCAGCACAGTTCTTTGAAGATCTAAAATTTAATGCTCAGATTTCATTCAGATGCTGTGCTATCAAGCACACTTTAATTCTGGCCTGATAATACTTCAATGGAAACTTATGCTATGCACAAATATTAACATGCTAATACAATGGCCTGCAAAAGCAAGGAAGTTTTGAGTTTGAGGCTGATTTGGAAACCAGATTTCAGTGCTGTCAGTCCTTAAGATAATGTCACACGGACAAAATGAGCCCCTGTATAGCCCTAGCAAGACTGATTTGCTGTCATTTGTATTGTAATATGTTAGAGAATGAACTGGATCTTTGCTTTATGAAGTATATTTATTACTACACACAATGGACTGTGCACACACACATAGGCTCAAAGAACTGTACACTTTAAGTCAACTGTTGTGATGCAACACATAGAAGGTGCCTACACAAGCCTTACACGTGAATAAGGTTTCAGCTACACAGTCACCAGCCTGGTGAAAGAATCACACACCTCCATTATTGTGAGCAATGAGAAACAACAGCTCTGAGCAGAGACAGCCCCCATTGCTGAACTGTTTGTGGTCACGTACCACCCATCAACTGCTTTGTTCCTGCTTTGGTATTTCCTGCCAAATGGACATTTGGTTCACAATGAGAATGGCCAGCTTCATCAGCAATACAATGAGGTTTCCTGACGCCAAGGTTTTCACACCTGTCCAGATGCCATCCTTTGAGCAAGGTTTTAGGTTTCAGTATTGGCCACCCCTCTTAGGTAACCACCCCTCCCTCCATGCAACCAATAGGATTGTTTTTGGGACAGACTAACAGGTAGGTGGGACAAGAGGTTGGACGGTTACCACGCATCTCTTGAACCCACTAGAAAAGGACAGAACCAGTCACCTGGCCCCTCCTACTTGATCAACTAGCATCTCCCCTGCAACAACCCCTGTCTTAACCCCTCTTAAGTCCCCCTTGCTATCCCCAATCCTTGCCTCTACTGCCCATGCGTTCCAGCTGGTTCTGGTCGTGTGTGAATTCCTAAGCTTTCTATTTCTTCCCCTCTATTCTTCATTGGGACCACGAAGCTGCAAGACAGATAAGTATCACCCACCATAACCCCTACCTGCTAATGCAAACGTGCTTATTTTAACACTGTAATTCTAAGGAACTTGATTGAATGTGTGCGTGCATCAGTATTGTTTGTATGAGATATATTTTCAAGTAAAAGATATCTATTTTAACCACAACAGCCTCAAATCCTTTACTGGACACCCTTGGTGGGAACAGGACCTTGGTATAAATTGGCAAGAACCCATTTATAAATTGCCAATTGCTATAAATAAAGCAATTCGGCTGACAAAGCAAAAATAGGATAGCAGCTATTAAGCTACGAATGAATATGAGCAATCATAACCACCCCAAGAGGACAGTTGTCCATGCCTGTCTACAAACACGGTCTCCATCTTGCTTGATGTTTGCTGTGTGTTTACTGCATATATGAAACACAATATATATTATGATATAGCTGGGCATAGTCAACAACTTACCTGAAGGATGCATGTATATATATATGAAGAAGTACCTTAGATAAACTGAAAACCTTTGGGAAATGTTTTGATTATAATAGTTAGGATCCTTAATAGGTAATAAAAGAATATAGATTTGATCCATCTGTTCTGTCACCTTATATTCAAACAATTATATTCCTACAATGTTCTGTCCTTTTCCATTATTAATCTCACTGTCCATTTCCAAACTGTTTTGTCCCTTACCTTTACTGAAGGACCAAGGCAGGTTCTACAATATCCTCATAGAAACAATGCCTTGTGGATTACAACAACAACAATTAAACTTTTAAAAAGAACAACCTGTACCTATTCAGAATTATTTTGAATAAACATATGTTTTGTCCTTTCTCAAAATTTCTGTTTATTTTAATCATGTTTGAGGTGCATACTTTATATTTAAAATAATCCAAGTTATTGATTTTAAAGAAAATTCTGAAGGAATATGTCAGAGTAGGATTCAATGGGAACATATGCAAACGGTGTTGGTGCAGTTGACCTGTACCTGGTTTTCCCATTTCCCGAGCACCCTCCATTTTGCTTCCAAAATCCTCTTGGATGATTGGGAGAGCCTTGCAAGCAAAACACATCACATGGGGGGCCTCTGCAGTGGAACGGAATTAGGAACAGTTGCCTCCTTCTTCCTCCTCTGTTGCGGCAAGCCACTGGTGTAAGAGGGAGATAGAGACAATTTTACCTGGAACTCAGGGAATTTGCCATATGAAATGCATGTGTTTGTTTAGATTATTTTTGTCTAGTCATGCTTGAGGACTCCTATATCTCACTCTCCAGTTGCAAGCAGGCCTGTTTATTTGTCAAGCTGTTCAGATGTATCTGAATGAATTTGGATGTGTCCGTTTTGCATGATGTGACAGACTGCACTTTAAAAGCAGGATTCAACGTGCAGCTAAATCAGAGAACCAGGAGGTTAAGAGTTAACTTTCCCCTGGAATGGAGCGCTTCAGTGACAGGCTGTTCCTCTTCTCTGATTGGTCAATGCCAGCTGAGAAAAATATATGATCAGCTGAGTGCTGGGGGGAGAGAGAGTTTGAGGTTGGGTTGAGTTTGGAGTTCTTCTGTCACGTGGAACTATTCTGAAGGCAGTCAGTTGGTTTCTGATAGAGTTAGAGTGAAAGAAAAAGACCCATTATATTTATAACCTGAGGAGGAATTCAAATTAAGAATTCATAGTCTCAGGGTTGACATAAGCTGAAGTCCGTTTTACACAGGCACCAGAGAACTGGGAAAGAGAAAAAATGGCAAGAGTGATTGGGATAGTGTGTGGAAACTCCCTTTCAAGCCAAAAAAGGAACATGGTTAATTCTTCTGCAGACAGGAAGATTAATTCCTGCCCAGTGTCAAAGAAGGTATTGCTCTGAGGAGGACCCTGGTCTGTTGTAAATGGAGTATGGCTTTAGACATCTCAGGAAATAGAAATAAGCTGTAATTTAACAAAAGGAGTGAGTTAGGTTCACAAAGATAGTGACCAACTCCAGGAAATCTGAACTGCCATAGGAAACACAGGAAACACTCTGAGGAAACATTGTTGCTGAAACTAATATACTAAGTAAAACACTCTCTTACTGCTAAAAACGAATACCTGAACATAAACTTTAATTAACATCATTTTGCCTGTCTAAAGAAGTGAATTCTGTATCCTCTACAACTTTTACCTCAGCAATCCCAATCCCTGACAAAGCCTATTTAAATCCCTGACTTTTGAATACTTTGAATAAACCATCTCCAGTGCCATTTCAAGAGGGAATGAATGAATGAATGAATGAATGAATGAATGAATGAATGAATGAAGAAGAGAACTCCTGCTTAAAGTTCTGTGGGCTGGGGTAAAAGCTGAATTATATTCTGAATACAGGATGGGACAAAAAAAGTATTTTTAAAAAGCCACATTTATTTACACACTGCTAGGGGCTGCTCATTCACAGCAAAGAACAAAAAGAATTTTGATGGGAAAATCTGCCTCAGAGTGGGGGCAATGACAGGGGTTCATCATACATGACTACACTGGTTTCTTGCACTGTTACAGTGCTTTTTCTACAGCAGCCACCACCTCTGCCATTTGGCCACCTACACTTCTAAAAGGCACACAGTTAAAGGGGGGTGGATGAATTTGAATTAAGACATACTATTTAGATATTGCCATATGCCTTCAATTAAAGGTAAAAGAAGAAGGGGATGGCAAAGGATGAGATGGTTAGACAGTGTTGTCGATGCAATGAACATGAAATTAAGCAAACCCCAGAGCACGACGGAAGACAGGAGGACCTGGCATGATGTGGTCCACGGGGTCACAAAGAGTCGGACTCGACTGTGCGACTGAACAACAAAACAACCCAGGATTGGACCTGGGACCTTCCCCCATTTGAATACAGACATTAGAGCAGTGATGGCGAACCTTTTAGAGACCGAGTGCCCAAACTGCAACCCAAAACCCACTTATTTATCACAAAGTGCCAACTCGGCAATTTAACCTGAATACTGAGGTTTTACTTTAGAAAAAACAACTCATACACTAACTTAAGATGATCCAAACAAAGTAAGGAAAGCAATCCCAAATGCTTTCATTTACTTAAAATTATTTGGCAGAGAATTCGACACTTTATTATTTGGCAGAGAATTCGACACGGGCCTGGCTGGGGCGATGGCACGCGTGGCCACAGAGAGGGCTCTGAGTGCCACCTCTGGCACCCATGCCATAGGTTCACCACCACTGCATTAGAGGAAGTACACAGGCAGTTTGGAGGGTGACTACTAGAACAACCACTGCCAAGGTAGCAGTGGCCTACACCTGTAGTATAAGTGGCTGCAGCAACACTGCCTGACAGAGTTCAACAATGACCATGAAGGTGATTCAGTTAGGAACTTGCATTGTGTGTAATTGAGGGAGTTGAAAAAGGGACGTGTGCATAGCAAGTATGTTCATACAGACATATAGAATAAATCTCACTCATGACAAACGTCTGTTCTTTGATTCAGAGAACATAGCACAAGAATAGTAACTAACCCTTTCAGGTAATGTTCACATATTCATGAGTGGTATTACTAATACTGGACTGGGATGGCATTATGAAGTCTGAAATTCCTGCATATAGAAGTGGCCATGTAGTACAGCAGTCAGCAATGGAATGAGTTTTCTAAGAACACAGTATAATAAAGCCTCATTTAAAAACATTTCTTATCAAACACTTGCCAGGCATGATATAGGTGTACAGGAAATCCCATCCCCCTACAGGAATATGAATCTATTTACTCTGGAGACATTGCTCACTAGTAAATGTTTTATCAAAGTAACTAGAATATCATGGGAGTGAATGTGGATGGTATAGCCTAACATTGGAAGTTAAGTAGGGTTCATACTTGGAAGGGAAGAGACTCTGCAGAGGAAGGCAATGGCAAACCACCTATGCTTCTCACTTGCCTTGAAATCCTCTTGCTGGGGCTCCATAAGTCAGCTGCAATTTGGTGACACTTTACATACACATAACTTAAATATCAGCCATATTCTGTATGTTCAAGTTTGGCCACTTTACCCATTACATTTCTAACTGAAATATCTTGGACATGCATCTAAGATTGGTAAAGAAAATGTATTGGATCCTACCGGGGGTTTTGCACCATTTTACCTGATTGCTGTCGTGGATCAGCCAGGCACAGCCAACCCTGAAGAGGCAAAGGACTCTGCAGAAGAAGAACAGGCAGACAAAGGAGTTTCCAACTCGCAGTCACTTGCAGACGACCTGCTGCAGAAAGCTACTGCGACCCTGCCAAGTAGTCACAGTACTTTCCCAGCTGTTCAGGCCCATGGCTCAAAAGCAGACAGCGTCCCACCATCCTTGTCTCCAGAGCTACTGGAGAGTAGATGGAGGAGGGTCTGTCATGAGATGCCATAAGAAGGCAGAGTGTGAGATTAGCAGCTCAGAGACACCTGGGTCTAGTTAGGAAGGAGGAGAGTGCATGCACCTGCATGATGCAACCCAGCTGCGAGACAAGCTTCTCTGCCATAAACAGCAGAGAGAGGGAGAGAGTGGCCATGGAAGCAATGTGTCAAACTACTCTTGACCATGTGGCCATGGACCCTGCCTCTGACTCATGACTGAATGTTTGGACTGTATCTGGACCTGAAGTTTTGGATTTGCCCTGAACCTGCTTTTGTTGTTGACTCTGTGTATGACCTAGGAACTGAACTCTGACCATGCTGTGCCAGATTGTGCCTTCACCTTGCCTCATTACCCAGCCCTGTGCCTAGTGTGCACATGGACAATTGCTCTCCTTTCTGCAATTCCTGGCCCATATAGCTTCTGTTCATGCTGGACCCACAATCCCTAGTATAGCCTTGTGGAAGAGAATTGGGGCCCTTCCTCCTTCTCTTGCCAGTGGAAACGTTGTGAGGATTCAACACGGTACGTATGCAGGTGTGCATATCAGGGAGCTGGTATTGGCTACGTGTGCCTGTTGTGTGTACAGACCTGGGCTTGTGTTTGCATATTTTCTTCAGAAGGTGAAAACATAGCTTGGAAGTGGTGAATTTTGTTGGGGAAAAGGAAGTGGTGATTATTGTTGAGGAAAAAGTGTGAGGGGAAGTGCAAATTATTAATAGATTAAGACACTTACTATTGCCTGTGCAAATTATTAATAGATTAAACATTTGAGGGATCTCAATATGTAGCTTTGTGTTTAGGCTTTGGAGTATGCGACTGACCAGTGTTTTTCTGGGACTCAAAAGAGTAGGAATTAATGCTAAACAAAGATAATCAAATCAGAAGAAGTCAAATGAAAACACATGGCTGGCACAGTTGTTTCACTGGCCATTTTATACATCACACAGATGCAAATCTGGGGGTTGCCACCAAAGGTGGTTGCCACTTCATAGGGAGAGGTAGACAACCACACTTCTGTTACCATTGTGAGTTGATATTGACCAAGGTTATTCTAATGATCATTTGCAGCTGCAATAGACTTAAAACGCTTGTGGTGGAGGTGATTTACAGATTGCAACACTTGTCAAGGATATGGTTGTCAAAGGACTGCAAAGTTCCTGATTAGAGACAACTAAATAAACATTGCACTCTGGCAGGAGAGGGCCCAAATAGGTTTCTGCCCAAGAAGAAGAAGAAGAGATTGGATTTATACCCCGCCCTTCACTTGGAGTCTCAGAGCGGCTTACAAACTCCTTTCTCTTCCCCTCCCCACAACAGCAGCAGGTGCAAGTGGAGGAGTGGGGAATCAAACCCGGTTCTCCCAGATTAGAGTCCGCCCACTTAACCACTACACCAAACTGGCTCTCACATGAATGCCTTCCACAATTCCAAACACCCCATCACCTCCAGCCCCGCTTCTGTATAACAATAAAGTTGCGACCTAAAGTCGCATTATATGAATGACCCTGGGCCCTCAAACTTTTGCAAGAGCAACGATCTGTAAATCTTTCCCAAACTTTTGCATGTGGGCAATAGAGGTCGCTTGGATGTCTAGTAGTTCTCCGTGCAAAATTGAGCTCCCAACATGGAACTGCACCAAATGTGAACAAAAGCATCCCTCCTACATATGCACATCAGTAGAATGCTATGTTGAGGACTGAGTGGCGACGATGCTACCTTTGGAGCACTAGAGGTGTTCCATTGATTTCCCCTCTGCATGGCCAGCCCAGCAAGCCATTCGTCAGCCACGAAGATGAAGGGGAAATAAGCCAAGTACTATTGAAAGGAACTGTGCACAAAGGAAAGCTTTACCCTAGAATAAAATCTTGTTGGTTTTAAAGATGACACTGTACATGATGTTTGTGTAACCCAACCCTGTGTGCCAGCAGCAGCAGACACCCCTCCGTCTGCAATGCTACTTCCGTGTCATGAGAGACTTCACAGTGACATTTCATCTGGATGGCCAGCCCAGCCCAGCAAACAATTCAGTGGCCATGCAGGGGGAGGGGTAAATGGCAAAGTACCATTTCATCGCAGCAGCAAACTCATTCCTGTGTATAGGTCAGCCAGTACAGTGCCTCAGTTTACTTATGTGAATTGGATCACAAAAAGATCCAGTTTGTTTGTTTTTTAAATTAATCTAAAAACCACACCCCTATATTGGGTAGCCCATCTCCAGGGCAGAGACCAGTTTTACGACTGATCTTCAGACCACAGATATTCAGTTAAAGGATCAGGTATTCAGTGATGTGAAAGACCTCTACCTGAGACCCTGGTCAGTTGCTATCAGTCTGAGCAGACAAGACCTTGATGGACTAATGATCTGATTCAGTATAAGGTTGCTTCACGTGTTCATGTGAACTTAATGGCCAATCCACATCTAGTGGCTGCCCATGCTCCTGGAACACCCTCCAGGGGATAGGTCCTACCAGGGGTCATTTCCTGCGGGAGCGCACAGGAGCGGAGCTCCGGCAGTAAGGAGCCCAGGGGGCGGGCACATGCAACAAGCCCCGGCCCCTGCTCCCAGCAGCCCTCAGTTGGGCCAAGAGGAGCAAGAAGCAGCCAGGTAAGTTGCAGAGCCCCCCCCCCCAGCCTACCTTCAGGTACAAGCTCTCCCTCCTCTGTGAGGGCAGATCTGCGTGTTCCCCCCCCCATAGCGAGCAATCCAAAACAGTCCAGTGGAGCCTGAGCAGTGGGTGTTGCCTTCTGACATACTTCCAGTGATGTCAGTGGGTGTGGCATATGCAAATAAGTTGTGATAATGGGTTATGCTAATGAGCTCCTGCACCTCTTTTTCTGTGAAATGACCCCTGGGTCCTACCCTCCTGGTTTTTCATTGAGGTTGTAAGACAGCATTGTTTGGAGAGCTTTGGAGTCAGTCTGAGCCTGACAAAGGGGGAGTACTTTGTTGTTGGGGTCACAAGATGTTAGTAGGTTGTTTTTTTCATATTTGTTGTACCCAAGTCTTGGTTGCTAGTGGCAGCAGCACCCCCCCTTGTGTGAATGGCCAGCCCAACAAACAATTCAGTGGCCATGTAGAGAGAGGGGGGAGAAGCAGAGTACCAGTGAAAGAAACTGCACGCATAGGAAAGCATTTCCCTAGAATAAAACTAAGTTGGTCTGCTGTAGGCACCCTTTTAAAACTTCCACAAATTGTGCAAAAAAAGTTGCTTTGGTCATCTGGAAATAATGGATCCATTTCTCCCCACCCCATTGTGGCAGCACAAAATTCTCCCTCCAGCCCCTGTTCCTTGAGAACACTAAAACATAGCATGGTGTAGAGACACCAGCAAAAGCATACCAGTGCCTCCACACCGCATGGGATCACCAAGCTGTGCTCCCTGGCAGTAGTGCCCATCTTACTCTTACTCTTGTTATGGCTGAACAGGTGCATCCATTACATGTTGTCCGTCTTGCCTGCATTTGGCCGATGTTAATATTCAGCAAAATTTGGCAGTTTCTAATCCAAAGAAGCATCAGATGCATAGTCGCAAATGGAAATGGCTGAGGATCCATCTGGAGGGAAGAATGCAATCGACACGCAGAGATCCCCTAATGCGCTGACACAAAATTCTCCCTCCAGCCCCTGTTCCTTGAGAACACTAAAACATAGCATGGTGTAGAGACACCAGCAAAAGCATACTAGTGCCTCCATACCGCATGGGATCACCAAGCTGTGCTCCCTGGCAGTAGTGCCCATCTTACTCTTACTCTTGTTATGGCTGAACAGGTGCATCCATTACATGTTGTCCGTCTTGCCTGCATTTGGCCGATGTTAATATTCAGCAAAATTTGGCAGTTTCTAATCCAAAGAAGCATCAGATGCATAGTCGCAAATGGAAATGGATGAGGATCCATCTGGAGAGAAGAATGCCTGTTCGCGGGAAGGGCAGGGTATAAATGTAATTTAAATAAATAAATAAATAAATAGACACGCAGAGATCCCCTAATGCGTTGACAAGATGGTAACCTGAGAGAAAATACAATTTAGAGAATCACTATCCCTGCTTTTTTAAAAAAAAGATACACAATGTGAGAGCATCCAATCAGCAAATTATCGATAAAGTGCATGCACAAAAAATTAATGGGAAAGATGTCAATGCTTAACTTGATGCTACTGCGCAGCTGCGATAGACTTACTGTGCAAATCAAAGGAGAGAGTGGAAATTTTGGCCCTGCCACATCCCAAGTGACACCAACCCTGTAGCTAACAACTTTTTTCTCGGGGGGCCAGCGCCCCAGGATGGGTTGATGTTCTCCGGCAGGCTCTCCAATGGACTCCTCGGCACGCAGCTGCTTCTGACTGCAGCTTCCGGCTTTTGTCCCTTCGGCTCCGCCGCACTGCGTCGTCACACCGGCATGCCGCCAACAACTCCACCTCCATCCGGCCTCTGTCACCACCGCATCCTTGGGTCGCCACTGCTCCGCCACCACCATTACTGCCGCCGCCAACACTCCTGGCACACATTACCAGGAGGAGGGTGCCCCCTGCCACCTAGGGCAGGTACCCATTTGTCTACTTGCACTTATGCTTTCGAGCCGCTGGGTGGGCGGGAGCTGGGACTAGGGCCGGGAGCTCACCCCGGCTGCAGTGGGTCTCGAACAGCCATAGTGGCTGCGCCACCGCTCCCTCAGTTGGTGGGGTTGAGCTCTTGGTTAAGTAGGCATTGGACTGTTCAGGCCAGAGAAGCTGATGCTTTGCAGCTGGCCAGGGAGGCTTGCAGGTCCCTGAAGGGGGGAGGGAGGGGGAGTCAAAGATCAGGGGAGGGGCCCATGAAAACCATGGGGGGATGGGCCCCGTGGGCCCCACGGTAGCTACAGACCTGAGTGACACCCCTACAAGAAGTTCATTTTTTCTTTTGCATGCAGAATATATATATACAACAATTCAAAATCACAAAAAATCAGAGAAAAAAGAAAGATGTGGAGCAGTCGCACAGCATTCAAATCCAAGCTGCAGGACTTGATGCCTGTAAAAATCTGCAGTAAGCTATGCATGCATAATAGGCCACAGACTAAAATATTTAAAAGTAACTCAGGTTTCTTGTACACCCAAGTACCTATGCTATCTTACAAAGATATTACCTTAATCATTTCTAGTTATTACAGCAAAAAGTCCTGTGGAACCTTAAAGACCACTTGTTTAAGATCAAGTATTAGACCATAACTTTAAGGGTGACTGACTGACCAGTGTGCTAATATCTTCTTCCCCCTATGTGATGTGGCTGTCTGGAAGGCATTCTTGAAGAAAACAAGGTACACCTTAGGGGCATAAATCAGCTAGTAAAACATTGTGCATGCTCAAAACTGCACAAGTGGTTATTAAGAAAGTCTCTGTTGATGGTAGCAATACCCCGTTCTGGTTTCTATGGAAGACATCTAGAAGATTTATGACATCTTTACCAGTCATAGAGTAGCAGCCATAGATGGCTGTTTCGGTAACTAGCCAAGGGAAAGCTGTCCAACACAAAGCCCAAGAGCCTGATCAGGCATGATGGCATTGCTGATTCAGCTCAGGCTACAGCA
Source organism: Gekko japonicus (assembly GCF_001447785.1). Classification (NCBI taxonomy): domain Eukaryota; kingdom Metazoa; phylum Chordata; class Lepidosauria; order Squamata; family Gekkonidae; genus Gekko; species Gekko japonicus. Next base: position 1,831,417 of record NW_015164669.1, read on the forward strand.
TCACACTCCACAGAAGTTATTGAACCATCTTCAGAGCTGGAAAGCAATTTAACTTCACTGCAGAGGTGTCAAGAAATGCAGGGAATAAAGAAAGCTGGGCGTACAGTGAATAGGGATGGACCAGTGTGGAGCGTGGGATTTGGAAGAGATGAGATTTTGATGGCAAGAATGATAAAGAAAGCTGGGCATACAGTGAATAGGGATGGACCAGTATGGAAGAGATGAGATTTTGATGGCAAGAATGTTTAGGCTGGAAACAGAGGGCAATCATTGTGACCCAATAAGATTTTTAAGGGATCCAAGAGGATTTTAAGCAGCCACACATAGAATTTAGCCATATGGCTCCCACCCACCTCCTTTTCCGGAGATCTTTGAGTAAGAATGAATTTGCATCTTTTTTTAACCTGTTGGTGGGATACAAGAAACAGGTTGGGCAAAACATTTGCAAACAGTGAACTGTTTTCTTTTGCGGTTAAGCTTATTTCTGAAAAATGCAAATACAATTTTTAAAACACCATTGCTCTATGGAACAAAATACCACTCTAGGACACATCTCCACCTCTCATCTTCAGGACATATTTATGAATATGAACTGCAGCCTATTGATATTGATTGCAATACTTGAAAAGGTCTTTGAATATTTTTGTGGTCCTATTCTTCAGGTACTCCATTTACAAAACCAACCCCCCACCCCCCTGGTTTTTCTATAACTGTTGTTTTTAACCACCAACTTCCTGTCAACAGAAGATGGCAAAATGTGAAGTTTAGTGAATATATTGCAGCATGTGATGGATTGAGCCTACAGCAAAATGTACAGGATGTACTGGGAATATCAATCTATAAAATATCCTTTTCCACTTGCAACACTAGGTGGTGCGTTTGTGCATGTCAAATTTCAGCTCAGGAAAAATATTGCTACTTCCATTACTGGAATTAGCCATACAGGCAGAATCATGCCTAAAAGTTGTGTCTTGTTGAGGCAAACAACCTCTTCCCCTTCCTGTTTTCTCTTGAAAGTTCTTAGGGACTGCAGCAGACTCCCTATTCATCCAGCATGTTTCCCTATTACCTAAAGCTCCTATTATCTGGTATGATCAAGTATCAGATGTTACAGCAAGAGTAGTGGATACAATTTCACAATGCAAAAGATGGATTGGAAGACTGCTTTTAAGTTCTCATTCCATCATATGAAAAGCATTTCTTCTTCCAACTCACTACCACCACCAACAACAAAAATTCATATTTTAAAAACCACACTCTCTTTACCTGTAAGGGAGCAGCTCTGTCCCTTCCATTGCCATGTATTGATGTATTTCATGAATGCTATCTGGTCATCCTTTGTTAGGCTGATGACTAACTAACTGTCTATGGCCCCGGTCACATGGGGGAAATTGATGCGGCCAAAGTGCGGCTTTTTAGAGCCACACCAAAAGAGACACATGGCGGCGGGATCAGAAAGATCCCCTGAGCCGCCACACAGTTGCTCCCCGGCACGATCAGATGCCGGGGGGGAGCCACGGAAGGGAGAGCGAGGCAGCCGTCTGCGCATGTGTGTGCATGCGCAGTTCGCCCGGGAACCTCAAATGCTCCTGAAGATGGGCGCGCCGGCGATCCCACGGCCGCACTTGCTGCGGCGTTTCAGGAAGGGGCTACTATTTCCTAGGGGGTTTTTTAATGCATGTTTTTGGCCCAAAGGGACGGATTGGGGACAAGTGCGCACCACTTCCCAGATGTTGCGGTGTGATCACGCCCGTTTGCTGCACCCCCGATCCGTCCCTCTTCCAGGTCAAAACCTCCCGTGTGATTGGGGCCTGTGTTGATTGTTTGATTGCCTGATAGCTGGAAACCTGTGACACCCTCAAACTAGTGGGAAGGAAGGGAGAAAGAATGTGGAGCCACTAGGTTTATGAATGTACAGAAAATGAGACAGATTTGAAGTTGTGTGTTGGCTGAAAGTGAAGCAGCTTAGCGTACAGGACTCTTTCTGGAATTCTGATACTTGCTATATGAGTGCTTACTTGTTTCCATCTATTCAAATAAAAAAATGCTGCATACTATTGCCACTAAACCCTGTACCAGTGTCATCATTCAGAGAAGCATGTAACAATGCAAATCATGACCTTGGTAAGAACCGGTTGGTAACCAATTCTGCCCAACATAGGAATAAGCAATATACTGCCTACCCAAAGCTATACTTTCATATCATCCGTGACATCCACTATTATCCATTTATTTTGAAATTTTGCTCTTTTTTGTTTTTGCTAAAAGATTTTCAGGGAATCCTAGAAGATTTTTTAAAACCCCCATAAAACATAAGAATAATGAAGGCAGTATAAAAATAATAAACTGTAATCACTAATAACACATTGAAAAGAGCAAAACAGCAGTTACTGCTAAGCAAATAAAACAGAATATGCCACTCCAACTGTGAAGACAGCAATATAAATATAAGATCATCTGTAAAAAGAATAACAAAATAGATTTTGATTCAGATTCCATTAAAGGGCTGCTGGAAAAGTCCACCTTCACTAGTCTCTGGAAGATCAAAGAGGAGGAATCAGACAGTCTTTCTGGGGCAGGAAGCTCCAAAGCCCAGAGTTTTCATTGCAAGAGATGTTCAAAGGCAGTTTCCTATTGCCTACCTCTGCACAGCAACTTTAGACTTCCTTGATGGCCTCCCATTCAAGTACTAACCAGGGCTGACCCTGCTTAACTTCTGAGATCTGAGAAGATCTGCTTAGCTTGGGCTATCTAGGTCAGGGCAAGTGTTGCAGACCCAATTCCAAAGGGAGGGGGTGAGGTGAACAGAGCAGATACCACAAACACATTGTTGGAGTTCAGTGGCCACAACTGTGTTGGTTACAGCTATTGGAGCCTTGACACAGCATAGGACAGCAGATCCAGGCATTGGCTACCCGCCTGCTAGCCAATGGACACATCACACCCCGAGCCCACCTGCTGGAGGACACCATGGGATGGCAAGACACAGGAATCCACATGGGCATAAGCCACTGCATGGCTTCTCCTGCCACTTGAGAGGGAGGATGTCATGATAGCCTCTGTCTCCAGCAAGCCCTCATCTCAAGATCCCCTGAGTAGATCCCCAAGTGCAGGGGGAATAGGGACACAAGCCATGCCCCCCCCAAAGGGATCCAGCCCAATGTTGATAGTGGTGGAACACTGTTGTGACAGTACAAAATCAATATAACAGTGTATCAAGGAAAACAACAATGTGATGCATAAGTGTATATGCAACAGACAGAGGGAGGGGCAGGAAGGGAAAGCTGAAGGCCGACTGAAGGCCACCAACATTGCAAGGGCCCTCTAATACAGGCCCGGTGGACTAGAGGGAAGGCTCTTTCCCCAAGAACTGCCAGCCAAAGCCCCGGCCAAGCCAGGCCAGGCCAGGCCAGGGCCTGATTGGCCAGCTAGAGAGGCGAGGCACTAAGGGCCCATGCTACTGTGGAGGCCTTCAGGAAAGTCCCCTTTCCATGCTGCAGGTGGCAATGGCTGCCATTGTGCCTTGCTCTCCACCATCACACACACACACACACACACACACACACACACACACACACACACACGAGAGCCTGCAAACAGGGTCCAAAGTAAGTCTGGGACCCACGCTTCTAATTGCAGGCATTATTAAATGATGTAGCATAATTAGCATCTTTAGCTCTTTTGCAGAAATCTTCCTTTCCGGATAAAGTGGCCATTACTGAGGGCTGCTGTAAAGGTGTTTCCAGTTAGGGGAGCCTGAACAGCCACTCATGAAGCTCTGTTCTCTGGTTGCAAGCACGAAGTGGATTTTTGATGAACTATTTGGGGGCAGTTCAAGCCTGTTCATTGGGTTACTGTTCACATATTCAAACAGTGCAGTAAAGGGCAATCAGCAGTATTTCATGCCTGTTCTCACAAAACCCAGGTTGATTTCACACTAGAGCTGCCTCGCGGTTGTGCCGCCGTTTGCCCCGACACTATCGGTCAATTTCACACCCGAAGCTGCGGGGCTGCATTTGACCCGCAGCTTTGCCCGATTTCCTCCGCAGTTTCGTGATCCTCAAAAAACAGGATCACGAAACTGCGTGGGAAATCGGGTGAAGCCGTGAGTCAAAATGCAGCCCCTCAGCTTCGGGCGTGGAATTGACCAATAGTGCAGCTGGTCAGATCAGATGATGGACCGAGGCTTGACTGGTACGTTTGCCTGCCAAATCTGTTTGCCACAAAGTGTGCCACGTCTGTGTTTCCAGTATAGAAAGCACTTTTGCATGCAGGAAAAAGTGGGAGAGGTATGTATAGATTATCATCTATGCCGATTATTCATGCTCCTGTTTTGGAACATGTCCAACCTCATGCCAGAATGCCTGCTAGACAGAAAGATTTCTGAGTCTTCTCAGGCAGGATACAAAGTTATGACAATGATCTAACTACAGGTAGTCTGTAAAATCGGTATTTGCCTTGCAGGTGCTTATTCAGATAATGGCATGCCTCGACAAATGTAGGTTTCATCACCTTCATTCCCCATTCCCACCAACAGAGACCCAGCTAGTATTCTGACCTGGTTTACGACAAGAGCAGCAGTGGGGAACAAGCCAAGGTCAAGCTAAGATGCTCACATTTGTATATCAGACAGAGGCATAGTTGACAGTAACTGTCATGAATAGACAAACTTCAGATCCCAGCTTCAGTTCCTGGTTTGATGGACTGTAACTAGTCATAGTGGAGTGGCCTGCATTTGAATGATCATACTAAGCATACTTTATTAATTAACCCCCAGATGCGTGTGGTGTCTGAACTGAGCCTATTTCGTTTTTTCCCTAAAAAGCCTATCACTTTTATGTTCACAATGGTTCCCAGTTCTGCCAATTTATTGAGATCCCTTCCTCCATAGGCTTAATGTAATTCTGAATGATTCCATTGCTCCAAACTTGCCCTGCAGCAGATGTTGGCACCTCTTCCACAATTTTCCCACGTAGCAGTAGTCTTATGGGCGTTGTGCCGCTGTAAAGGCACTGGGAGTTGGGATGCTAGTGGGAAGAAGAGAGAGGAGGACCTTATGCTATTAAACTCGATAGCTCTCCAGCTGTTGAAATGACCTTTAGAGTCCACACGCATCTGGCAGGAGTTAGTCCAGGGACCAACTTTAGGACCAAAGTGACATAAAAAGTGAGTTGTCCATCTCTGCAAGGTTATTCTTCAACCTACAGATAACTGGCATCATGATGAGGTATGGAAATTAAAAATTACACCGGGTGCTTAACCTGTTTGAGCCTCCACTTTGGAAATGTGTCTCCATCTATCAAGAGGAAAAACATGTTGTTCTTGTGTTATATAATGATGCAATTCACACACACACACACACAGAGTATCCTGACTCTGTTTTGCTGCCACTGCTCCTGCTTATGAATTTCAAGTCCTCATTTTGATCATCCCCACCTGCCGTTTACAGGCAAGCAGCCGGTTCTTCGGTGCGCATTGAGACCCAGCCAGAGGCTCCAGCACTAATATGCATTTACTTCTGCTTCTGCTGGGCCATATCCTCCGATACCAACATGGCTTTGCAGCGACAGCAATGAAGATAAACCACCCTTAGTTGTATTAGCACGCACACACACAAAAAGAGTGTCTTGAATTACTGGCTGAAAGCTGCCCCAGTTCTAAATAGCTAAAAGACTTACCTTTTTTAGGTGTAACAAATGGATGTTCATCTTCATTGCTGCCACCAGAGAGACATCAATATTAAAAGGGCTTGGCCCAGGCATAGCAGAAGAGATGCATTACTCCTGGCATCACCAATAGGGACTCATTAAAAACTTTGGGAAGGCAGGAGAGGAAAAGGAAGAACAGTGGAGCAGAATACAAAGCCATCTGGGTGGGGTGGGGGGCTCAGAAGCAGGCTTGACTGAAGCCAGAAAGCCACCTTCGAGCATCATTAACATCTTCCGAGTAACAATTAATAACCAGATTAGCTCTCTGCCACTCCTTGTTATGGGTAGACTTCAGAATGATTCCTGTCCTTAAAAAAAGAGTTGTCATTCAGAAACTCCATTTGCTAGATGATAGGGTTAGATAAAACCCTGTCCACGGCATATGGTTGTTACATTAGTGATTTTGTAATTACAAAATTTGTAATTTGTAATTGGACAGGGCTTCTGGCTCATTTCACTGACTGCATAACACAGAAAAACACTGCAGGCAAAACTTCCTTCAGCCATAAACACGGATGCCAAAAATGCTCGCTAAGGTTCTCCTTTCCCTCTAGGCAGCCTTCAGTGGTAGTATACCGGGCGTTCTGAATCAGGTTATACTGATCAGTTCACAGGTGTCTCATTCTTAAAAGCATGGACTCTCTTGACCATTTGGAATGAGTATGAGGGCTTTGACCAAACGATACTAAAAACGAAAAATTTGGAAGGAGGCGAATGCCTGGAACACTGTCAGGCTCCACGGCACCCACAGGCTCTGCACTGGGGATCGCCGTCCTAGATTAAGAGAATTCAGAGATCTCTCCTTCCTGCCTTGTGTTTGCATCATTGTTTTTGTATGTGTATCTTAGCTTTGTATATGTATTTTAGCTCCGGAGCGTGGTGGGGCCGCGGGGCAAAGTTTTGTAGGGCTGCCAGGAGGTGGTGCCCGGGACTCCGCCTGGCTCGGCCAGCTGCTGCATCAGAGGCCCCGGCCTTCCTGTCCTCACGACCTGTACCCTGTCAGCTTCACCATGCGGGCCTCTGGCTGGCTGCTGTGTTTCCCAGCTCCATGAGCGGCCTAGAGCACCGCACGGGCCAGCAGGCACAGTGGGGACGGAGGCCGGGCAGTGAGGTGGTAGGCCTCAGAGGCGTCCACCCACCGGAGCATCCATCCCAGCCGGTAGTTCCATGGAGACTGAGGGTGAGTTGGCGGTCAGCGGGTGTGTGGGTGGGACGGAGGCAACAGAGGGAGGTAACGTGGCCAGGGGATTGCCCCCCCCTACTGAGCGACAGATCAGGGACCCAAAGCCTGGGGAGGCATGTGGAAGAGTTCACAACCCCCCCCCTCAAATATATATAAGGAGAGACGAAAACTCAAATATATATAAGGAGAGATGTTTTTAATTTGTTAGCCACCTTGGTAGCCTTGGTGAGGGCAAAAAGGTGGGGTATAATTTTTGTAAATAAATTTGCAGTTGAGAAGTTTAAAAGACTCTCAGAAATCTGGACCATCAAAGAGTACCAGTTACAGCAACATGGAGGCCAATCTTTATGAGGGAAAATGGAATTTTTGCACTTTTACACACTAATATTTTTATAAGTGACCAAAAGCACATGCAAAATTAAATATTTGAATGTTTGTGTGTCACCTATTTTTGTACTACTACACATTTTTGGAAACGAATATTCAGTTATTGGTCTCCCAACTCAGTTGATATGTCAAGCTGGCATTTTTATGAGCATGAATCTCCGGAATCTAATATATCCTGCACTATATGTGCAATAAATAATAATTACGCTAATGTACAAAATATTATCTTGAAAATCAGTTCTTAGACTGTTGGCCATGGCTCTTAGAAAGCATTAGTGTACTGCATCAGAATTGGTACAGAACTCCTGAACCAGTTGTGGCATTGCTTGCTTGGGCCTGATCTTGTCCACTTTGGAAACAGAGGGCTGGATCCCATGAACGACAAGCAGAAGGCACACATCGATGTTGGTCTTTTCCGTCTTTCCTCAGCAGCACATGAGAAAGTAGGGGGGCCTCACTGACAAAATGCCGAGAGGGGCTGCAGCAGTGAAGTAGAATCAACCTCAATCTCCTCCACCTCCCCATTTCCCCTCAGAAGTTCTCGTGCCAGTGGAAGTACCACAGACAGAACAGGGAATTATGGGCAATTTCCCCTCTTCCCTCTCTTCATCAGAGCCCTCTGTAGCATCTCTGAATCCACAACACCAGCTCTTCCACCAGGCTTCCGAGTAGGAGCTGCCATCGCCACTGTACCACCACTGCACCGCTACCGCAAAGTGCGGGGATGCCATCGGGGTGCATGATGGCCCTGGGCCGAAGATTGGAAGGCAGCGTTGTCTTGGAATTCGCTTCATTGCTCTGGGTCCATCTTTTAGAACCCATCTTGGAATTATGAACTTTCAGAGCACCAGAACTTTATTGTAATTTTGTATTGTTTTCTTCTGCTTTTGACTGTTTCATCATGGCTTTGTGCCCTTATTGTTAGCCGCCCTGAGCCCGTTGGGGAGGGCGGGATATAAATTTGAATAATAAATAATAAATTCAATAGGAAAGGGGACTGCTGGTGAGGGGCAAGCAGGAAAGGGTGGCATTGCTCTCATCCTTCTTGCACCCAGAGATGCAACAGGACACTAGATACTACAGGATCTAGAAACTAGATACTACAGGATCTAGAAATAAAACATGTTAATTGTAGTGAAAAATAGCACTTGTGAGCATGGCCATAGTTTCCCCAGACTTATTGGTGTAGTATTGTATGCACACTGGGGAGAGTTGTAGCTTACCTCTCTGGGGTCTAGAAGACTTGACAAAGATTTCCACATTCTTTTTCTTTTTTTAAATGCCTTTCTGAACTTTCGTTGGAAGAATGTCGTATTTCTGCTGAGGGAGAAGTCACTGTATTTTATAATATAACTGATGCTTGCCTCTCATTGTGTAAACAAATAATTTACATTTCCATAGGGTAATAATGGGTTTCACTCTTCACTGTTAACACTTTGATTCTAGTAATTAAGCCCACTAAGCATAGCAAATAGTATATAATCAGAACAGTATAGCCTTCCAACAAAGAATGGAAAGGTCTTCTTCATGTCACTGGGAAATTGCTACACACTGGCAAGGAAGTAAAGGGAATTTTGTAGTAACACTCTCCAGTTATTATCCAAATCGGTTTTTTTAAACAAGGGGAAAATATTAATAACTGAGATCACTGTACAACTTGAGAGCTGCATTGCCACAATTATTAAATAAATTCCAATGTGATGGTGAATATTTCTGTAGTGCATTGCTAAAAACTGACCAGCATAACATGTATGTAATTTTCTGTTTCCAAGGTGAGCTGAAAAATAAAAATAAAACTTCCCATTTGAATTGCTAATACTATAATACACATTTGGAGGCTGCAAGTGGGAGTGGGGAGATAAACAGCAAATTCCCCCTTCCAGGATACTACAAGTTCTTCTTAGGCATTTTGAGTAGGCTAATTTCCCCATTTCACTCTGTCCTCCCCCCCCCTTACTGATTGTCAACAGCCCTGAAAATTCCACATCTCCCAGATGGCAGAGCACGCTTAATCCTCATTAGACTGGACTTTAGAACTCCCCCCCCCCAAAAAATACTATTTTTCTGCATACCCAGGGAACTTGTGTATGGGTGGCTGCATTTCACTCCTCCCCAAGTATCCAATTCAACTATTACAAAGGCCTATAAAGAATAACAGGTAAAGGGATGATAAAATGGGGGACCTTCCTCTGGACCTGAACTCTGGGATTCTGTAAACTGTTATGGGCTTGAGTTTACTGTATCCACGAACCACTATACCTCTTCCAACATTAATTGGAGTTCATCTACCTTCAACATTCTGCACTACCAAGAAGGAGGTTTGTTGTTGTTTTTAGTTCAACATAAATTGTGAAATTGTGATGAGTGTGCTGACCCCCATCATGTCTGTGGGTGACGCTGTTTCATTGCCTTAATGATAAGCGCTCAGCCTGCAAGTTCTGTGTGAAAAGAAATGATTATATTTATTCACCACAAAAAGGCATCCCATCTCTACATGCTGGGAATGGAAAGAGTTGCTTCAGGGTAGAACTCCTGTTTTTAAAGATGCACGCCTTAGCAGCAGAGAGGAGGCATGCAGCCTTGAAAGCTTAAGAAAAGTGTGGGGGGACAGACTTTGCTAAGTAGAGTGAAGATAGCCTTATGCGCACTTTTAAAAAACTCTCTAAATGAGTTCTTCTGGACTTTAGTAGTAGAGTGGGGAGGACTTGCCTTAGTCTCTTTGGGCTGCGGTCACACTGGAGGCTTGCCATGATCTGGGTGTGCCTCTAACTGAACCAGTGTAAAGCGTGTGGGGCAGACCAACCAGACAGCACACCCTGGGGTAGTTTCCCTGAATGCTCATCTGGTGGTCAGCAATGTTCCCTCTAAGCTGTGGAGTCTAGTGAGTAAAAATTCTGCTTTGTGAGCTACTGGTGTTAAAAATTGTGAGCGAGCAATTTTGATGCTGCGTAAATTAGGTTGCTCCGGAGCCATCCTTCCTGACCTAAGTCAAAAATGTATGAGCCGGAGGCTAAAAAATTGTGAGCTAGCTCACACTAACTCAGCTTAGAGGGAACACTGGTGATCAGGTGTTCACATTACTGCAGCACCTGAACCACGGAGCACACTGTCCAGTCGTTTTTGCTTTAATGCAGGCAGGTGAATGCGCATATGCACTTATGTGCATATAGGCAGCAACTAAAAAAAACAGTGGCAGGCATGGATCTGCAGATTCAGATTTCCGTTCCGGGTTCCTTTCGCAGCAGGAGAGTTCAGACATTCAGGAAAGCGAAGTGGAAGCACTGGCATCTGTAAACACCGGACTTTCCCCAGTGCCTGATTACTCCACTTCCAAAGCAGGGCAACACGGGGTGCCAAGGAGTGGGGCATGGAAGGCAGTTGTTGTGTTGCTGTCTGGTTGTGCTCACAAAGGTAACACTATTATATCACGGCAAACTGCTTGTATGACCGCTGCCTCGGAGAGCCAATAGGGTGCAGTGCTTAAAGTATTGGACTGGGATCTGGGAGACCCATGTGCAAATCCCTCCTTTAACATGGAAGCTTTTTGGATTACCTTGACCCAGTCGCCCCCCTACTCACAGGGTTATTGTCAGGATAAAACGGAGGAAAGGAGAACGATGTAAGCTGCTTAAGGTCCCCATTGGGGGGAAAAGGTGAAGGATAAATGGAGTAAATAATAATAAAGGTTTTAAATAAGTGCAATATACGCTACTGAGGTCCCTCCTCTCCCCAAACCCCACCTTCCCCAGGATCCATCTCCAGGAATTTCCCAACATGGCAGGGCTCTTTTTGTAGCAGGAACTCCTTTGCATATTAGGCCACACACCCCTAATGTAGCCAATCCCCCAAGAGCTTACAGAGCTCTTCTTACAGGAGCTACTGTAAGCTCTTGGAGGATTGGCTACATTAGGGGTGTGTCACTTAATATGCAAATGAGTACCTGCTACAAAAAGAGCCTTGGACCCTATCTGGCAGGTAGACAAGTGCAACACCTGCTCAGGGTGTGCCGGGTCATCTTGCAATTTGCAAGGTTTAGACGATATACAGAAGACAAACCCAGACAGAATTACTATTACTTGGAAGGATATGTATGTGGGTTTCAAGTTTTTTTGCTATGAGAGACTACATGGTAACAACCCATTTTTGTCCACTATGCTTTTGAAAACTTTTCTGAAGAGACAATGCAATTAACAGGATCTTAATATGGCTGCATGGATATGCCTCTAAAAATCCATTTCTACAGTCCTGTCCTGGGTTATGTGGGTGTCTGACTTCTGCCTCTGTGGGCAAGACCTTTGCATGGGTCTGGAGTCCACAAAAGTGTTCAAGCAAATTTTTAAAAATCATATAGAACATTCAAATTTGTGCTTAAAAGGTCAGCCCTGATGTGCTGATTAACTCTAGAACCACGGTCAGGAACCCATTTTTGTATAGCTAATGTCATTTCCTTTCAGGGAAGGGTAAGATTTAAAAGGCTGGACTGTAATGGCACATGAATGTATGTATACAACCATAGCTCCCTCTGCTGGCCAATTGAGAGTAAAGTTATGATGCGGAAACAAGGGAGACACAGGGGACTAAAAATCTTCCCCTTATTGGAAGAAGGCTTTACATATAGTGTGAATTCAATATCTCACTCGTGCCTATATCTTTTCCATTAGCTCTTACTGTTGACATGTTCAGTGCTGCCTGAAGGGTTTGGAGTTCAACGCAAGCGAATTAATATTTCTGCAACTTCCTGAAGGAAAGAATAGATGATAAAACAACTGTTAGAAATTATAGGCAATAAAAGGAATGGATTTCAAATCAGATTTAACCAGGTATTGGGAAAAATGGGGGGAAATGGAAAAACTGAGTACTAATGTGGACAAAGAGAATATTCCATGATGCAGATCTAGTTCTGCATTCCTTATCTTTGTTTTGTAAAAATTACCTTTCCTTATTTATAAAAGCCTACTGGGGAGCCTGGAAAATATTAAACCTTGCTTTAATAAACATACTGAACACAAATAGCAGCATTACCACAATACAAAATCCATACCTGCCACCATATTTCCCATTACAATCAAAAGCTCTCTCAAGAAAAATTGATTTCCATCAGGTCTTCACTAGTCTCCTGAGAACCATAATCAGGGGCTTGTCAACCTTTGTCAGGGAGCCTGAATTCCTGATGAGCTCCTTAGGGCCAAACTACACATTATGTTGATAGTCTGTATAATTTAGCCTACATTTAAAAAAACCCCAACAACATAGGGAGTGGAGGATAAGGCCATTTTGCATGAGGTGGGGAGGGGGTTCACTCATCTGCGGTTGAAAGTGCCATCCCCCATGCTGTTTGTAACATCAACAGAGAAAAAAGAAATCTGGGAGAGGCTAATTTTGATCAAGGAAATGGGAAAGGGGACCGACAGTCATTTTCTGAGCTCCTTGCTCCTGAGCCACATCATGCTCCCCACAAACTTTCCTGCTTCTTGAGGCTAACTTATACTGGGCTAACTCATACCTGAGGTTGACATACTGGGGAACCTCTCCTACATGATATCCAAGGTTCACTGCTCAGAATCATAAATTCCAATTAAAATTACTTTAATCCAAATGTAAGTCTTCCTATGTCTACTGTTTACCACATCTGCATTGTAACTGACAAGGCTAGCTCAATGTGGTCAGATCTTGGAAGGGAAGCAGTAGGGATGGGCATGAACCGCCTGACAAACTGAAGTTCATCACAAATTTGGGGTGGTCCATGGTTCACGAAGCAATGTTTGCAAACTGAAGAACCACCATGAACTTTCATGAATTTTGATGCTGTTTGTGGTAGTGGTTCATGACGTTTGTAGTGGTTTGTAAACCCCTGCTTTCAGCTCTTCATGAAAAACAGCTGAGCTGTTTGGTTTAAATGTCTTGGAGGGGGGGGAAAGAGAAAGGAGATTGTAAGCTGCTCTGAGACTCCTTCGGGTGGTGAAGGGTGGGGTATAAATCCAATCTCTTCCTCTTTTTCTTCTTCCTAACTCAGAGACACATTCAGGCTTCTCCGATGTATTAGATAAATGGTTTCAATTTTTTTGAATATACAGCAGATAATATTGTCTCCAAAAGCTATTGGACCAATTCTCAATACTATGATATCATGACTCTTCTGTAGTTCTGTTATTTCAGCCTCCCAGCCAAGAGGCTCATAGTTCAAGGTGATCTGAATTTATTTTCATAAGGTTTAAAATGTGATCCATGCTGTATTTTATCTAGGCCAGTAGAGGCTGACTGACTGGCTGACTATTTTCATAAGGTATTGTTAGTTATATTTATTGGTCGAGTTTTTTTATATATAAGATCGCTGATGATTATGTTTTTTGTTTCAATAGCCATAAAGATTCTTGAATAATTTTGTTATATTATGCATTGATGTAACTATCTGCTTATACCTGTTTTAAGTTAGTATTTTGATTATTGCTGTTTCAATAAAATTCAAGGCAAGGGGCTAGAGCTTTTCCAAAAGAGACAATCACATCTATTTGGGAATTACTAAATCCACCCTGCTGTTTCCTTATTTTGAAAAATTGCTTTATTTGCAGGACATAATGAAGAGCATGTTCTTCTCTGCATGCATGTCCTCATTACCAAATGGAAATCAAAAAGAAATATAAGGTTTTTCTCCCCTTGTACAAATAGTTACGCCAACCTTTTGATACATTTGTATTTATATACACTGTGGTACTCTGCATCAGTGAGTAATAATCGAGGAACCAGTTCCAACCAAGGAAAAGGAGTTCAAACTTATACAACATACTAGGCATAACTTCTGTGCGTGTACAGCTTTTGAACCCACTTTGGAACCGTTTACAGAAATAAAAAACATACAATAGATTTTCAGCACTACCTTAAAGCAGCTTCACACTCTAAGGCTATAGCTGCCAGCTCCAAGTTGGGAAATACCTGGAGATTTTGGGGGTGGAACCTGAGTGGGCGGGGTTTGAGGAGGGGGTGACTTCAATGGGGCATAATGCCATAGAGTCCACCATCCAAAGCAGCCATTTTCTCCAGGTGATCTGATCTGTCAACTGGAGATGTATTGTAACAGCAGGAGATATCCAGCCACCACCAGTAGGCTGGCAGCCCTGTCTAAGACCACTGAATCCTAAGCTCACTCACAAGGGTACCAGGGCTTAGGATGGCACTGCAACTCTTACAAATCGAGTTTCTTGGCTTTTGAATGAGAGTCTGATATGTCTTCCTCCCTAGTTTAGAAATGGACTGATATTTGATTTAGCAATAATGGGCTCTTTTTGTAGCAGGAACTCCTTTGCATATTAGGCGACACACCCCTAATGTAGCCAATCCTCCAAGAACTTACAGAGCTCTTCTTACAGGGGCTACTGTAAGCTCTTGGAGGATTGGCTACATTAGGGGTGTGTCGCCTAATATGCAAAGGGGTTCCTGCTACAAAAAGAGCCCAGTAAATGCTTATCATCTTCAAGGAATGAATTTACAGAACATGAATGCAAATGTTTCCATCTGACCTTGAATATTAAAGGGTTTTTTTCCCCTACAGATCAGCAGTGCAAGAGCACTGTTAATTTAATGCAATTAAAATATACAGTAAAATGATGTAAGATTAAAATTAATAGAGTATATCAGCATCAAACTGAGAATTCGATTATACTTTCATATCTACAAAATCGTAACAGACTAGGTAAAATGTACCTTAATAGAATGAAATAGACTATAAAAACCCATATACTGCTGAATGTTTAAGTGCAACTGCAGGTGGCTGGCAATTAATTGTCAAATGATACTGCTGGACCTAATTGATAAACTCATCATATTATATGAGACCATCCACCCTGACAGATTAAATGTAAGAGTCAGCACTAATGAAACCCCAGTAGGTAGAAACATTTCATGGTGGACAGTTCTTAGAATAGCTTGTGTTAATATTTTAACAAGAAGAATACCTGAATAAATATTAATGTGATAAAAATCTAATACTCAGTGTTGGAACCATACTTACCTCAGGTTGCGATCGATACACAGCGATTTTGGGACCTTTGACTGTTTTGTAGCTTCTGGTGGTTCTTGCCTTGTAAAGAAAATGGGAGTGACCTTGAGATCTTTATTTTAATTCCGTAATGACATCAAGAGGCCTTTTGGTTTTGAATGTGAGTTTGCTGTTAAAAGTCAAGGCTAGAGGTGTCTGATTGCTATGAGATACCATTTAAAAATGAGATAAGCTTCTTAAGTGCAAAATGTATATGAAGTTGGATCAGAATAGGGGGGGGGAGGGAAGTATCGAGGAGACAGGACCATTGGAAAGAATGTACCAGAAGAGCAAAATTTGCCTGCCATGCATTGTACAGACGTGTTGAGAGCCAGCATGGTGTAGTGGTTAAGAGTGGTGGACTCTAATCTGGAAAGCCGGGTTTGATTCCACACTCCTCCACATGAAGCCCGCTGGGTGACCTAGGGCCAGCCACAGTTCTCTTGGAACTCTCTCAGCCCCACCTACCTTACAAGGTGTCTGCTGCGGGGAGAAGAAGGGAAGGCGATTGTAAACCACTTTGAGACTCCTCAACAACTAATGAACTCCGGCCATGAAAGCCTTCGACAACAACAAACATGCCTCCCAACTTAGTCTTCCTTCCACACCCCCATGTAATCCAAATATGGGTTCCTGTGTGCTCCAGTCCAATAAAGCACACAGAAAAGGATTCTTTTACAACAGCAATAGCCAAGCAGTTCATCCAAATTACCATGGCATTAGCTTTTATAGTATGTAATAGACAATTCCTTTCAAGCATGCCTATTACAACTTTGACACCTTAGTGACAAGAGCATCATGTCTAAAGTTGCTCCCCCTTGTTTTAGACTCTTCACAAGCTCTCATTGTTCTCTTATCTACCCCTCTGCTTTGCCAGCAGATGTTACTCCGGTCTACTGTGGCCTTCAGGATACTACAGAACAATGGCTTCGATTTTCCAAAATGTTTACACCTGCAGGCACAAGACTCCTAATTTAGTTACGTGTCATCAGGCCTAATGTTAGCTGCAGCGGTTTTAAAATCAAAATGGTGCAGACCTAATGATTCCAAACCACTGTAGGGCATTTATGCTGGCCAGATTAAATATATTCCCCTCTAAAGTCTTACGGGGGAAATATCACTGAGTATCCATGAGTGAAAGACTCTGCTCCTGCAGACTCAGTTCAACATATATTGCTCCACTGTTCTAGGTATGACAGTCTCCGTAAGGAACTATTTCGAAAGCTTTCTTCACCCCCTGACTATTTGATTAATCCTTCTTTCTGTTGGCATTTATTGAGTGATACTAAGCAGCAGATTACTGAGGCTGTGGCCAGTTTCTTGGCAGATATTCTTAAATCCAAGCATATGGTACATCTTCTTTCCATTCTGTATATAATTGATTATGTATGTTATGCCACTAAAGGTCAGAATTGAATTGAATCAAAATGGTGTTAGTGTTGCTTATCATTCATGTATAAACTATAAACAGACAGATCAGCTACAAGTCATAGAGAAACAATAACCATAATGAAGAAAATAGATACATGTATGCATGTCCCACACCCACAGAACTCAATTAAGAGTAGATGCTATCTTTGCTAAATCAGCCCAAGCTGGTACTATAGACAGGTAACATAATCAACCCACCTTAGTCATTGCACAGCATACAGTATAACTATATGGCATACCACAGCATGTAGTTTATGGTGTATCAAGCCCATATTTGGAATTCCTTCTCTCCCTAAAATCTTTCACACCCCTAAATTTAAAATTTGCCAGTACATGTAAAAGCCACTCTAATTTTGTAGCTGGTTTCTGGATCCTCCTCCTTACCCCAACCTCACAGTTGGTCTACTTCCTTACTTTTGATGAAATCACTGAACCTCCCCTCTTGGACCTCAGCCCTTGCATCTTGTGGCTGGTTTTCTGGATTGAAACTTGCTTCCCCAGCCTCACGGTTGGTGTACTCCACTCCTTTGAACCCTGGAACTTCACCCCCCACCTGCTTTTCAGCACCTGCTTCTGGACTAGACTCTTGTCCATTGTGATGACCTTTCTTATTCACATAGAGTGCCTACCATGCTCCACAACCTCTGTTTCACAAATTCATGGTTACCGGCAGGTCAGGCTGTCACATGTCACTACCCACTTGCTTCTTTTAAAATATAGAGAGACCCATGACCATTCCACATCCTAGGTCCTCTCTCTTACTCACAGAGACCTCACGGGTACCTGTTTGGGTATCACAAACATAGTCAAGAATAGTTTTTTGCAGTGCTGTTTAAGCTGGGCTAGTACAGTTAACTGAAACTTGGCCTGTTATTTCTGGCAACTGCATCTCCTCAAAAATGTGACATGGTAATATATGTGACACAATAACCCTGCTTAGACCTGTTAACTTCCATGGAACTTGAAGCAGATATCCAGGTAATACCACAGATGCATTTGCTTTGTTTATACTGATATTTCCCACCCTTACCATCATAGTGTGGAGGGAAGATATATCTAAATAACATGAAATGTCCGGTGTATTTCCACTGATGCTCAGGAAGATGTTTACTGCCTTCACATTTTACAGTCTTCATTGAGAGATTCTTGGTGCCCTCACAGCAAAAAATGTGAGCCACAAGAAGTATGAATTGATTCTAATAACTTGCACCGGAACAAGATTTAGCCATTATTTTGTGTATTAGACTTTTAAAGCTGTGATTCTCAATTGTAATGGTCACATTAGGCACATTGATTCTGTTTATTTCTAGTTCATAAGCTGAGGGGGTAAAATGTCTATTATCATGGAATCACAAGTCATAACTTTTAATAAATGTACATTAGAATTTAAATGGCATGAATATGACTTTATAGATTTGAGATATGCTATGTACTTTCAAAAGAGCAACTTCAAGAGCTATCAGAATGATTCAAGCAAAGTCCTTAATCTGTGCTACATTAGAATCTGTCTCCTCTTTTGTTACCTTAAACATTTGAAGTGTTCCAGCTTAGTTTCAGTTCACTACCATAAAGATGCCAGTAGCAACTCTCAGCCAAAAAGGATCTCCTCAGATCTCTTCTGCACAATAGGATTTTTCATAGTACCACAATACAAATTTAATTAGAACCAATGTTTAGGCACTCTGAGAGATTTCAAGGACAAAATACAATCATAAGGCAGAATTCAAGGCATGTGGTGATCTGTTTGTGTGTGTGTATACGTATATATATACACACACACATACATACATACTTATATAAAATGGCACATACAAGGTATCCTATATATATAATTCCCTTACGTATTGGCCATTTCCAGCTCTCCCATTGGCTGTGCAGTGTGCTCCATCAGCCATTGGCCCATCAACCACCACTCAAGAGTACTCATGTGCCATTGACAGGGGGCTGGGTCTGCTTCTGTCCCTCACCCACTGCCAGCTTGGGCAGTCTTCCCTCACAGAATAAACTATCAAAATGACTGTCTCTCCTGATGAAGACACTTCTCTTTCTTGGCTCCTGTGGGACTAACTTTTCCTAAGGAAGCCAGAGTTTGGGGAGGGGAGAGACCTCAGCTGAATAGAATGCCATAGAGCCCACCCTCCAAAGCAGTTATTCCCTTTGAGGGGGAGAGATCTGTTGTCTGGAGTTCAGTTGTGATACCCGGCGATCTTCAGGCTCCACCTGGAGGTTGACTACCCTAGGTGTAGCAGTTAGTGTTTCAGAGCAGGGTCTGCTAGATCCAGGTTCTTGCTGTGGAAGTTGAGTGGGTCATTTCAGACCAGTCACAGGGTTGTTGTGCAGATCAAAAGGGGGAGAGAATGATGTAAGCTGCTTTGGTCTCCACTCCAGACAAAGACTGTATGTTTCCTCCTGGGGAACCATTGCTGCCAATCTCCAGGTGAGGGCTGGAGATCACTCAAACTGCTCTCCGGATGGCAGAGATCAGTTCCCCAGGAGAAAATGGCAGCTTTGCAGAGTGGGCACTGAGTCATTATACCCTGCTGAGGTTGCTTCCCCTCCTGCTTGGGACCCACAGAGGATGAGAAAGACTGTACTTTTCCTAGGTAAAGGCTCCAGGTGTGGGGGAGAGATGGAAAGCTGAAGTCAGAGGGGTAGATAACGGTATGTTGATGGTTGGCTGGGAGGGAGATAGGGTTGCTACCTCCAAGACAGACTCTACCCTCCAAACCAGCCATTTCCTCCTGGGGAACCATTGTTGCCAATCTCCAGGGGAGGGTTGGAGATCACTCATAATTACAACTACTCTTCAGATGGCAGAGATCAGTTCCCCTGGAGAAAACAGTAAGCTCTGTGTCATTATATCCTGCTGAGGTCACCACAGCAAATTGATGCTGAGTGCTCAGGGCCAGGACACCCACCCAGAGTCTCTTTCTAGAGTTCATTGTATTTATTTACACAATGGGCCTTATTCCTAGTTGTCAAATAATGCAGAAATGCAATGCTCTCACTTCAGTGTTACCTTTTCATTTTTGAATTAAATTTTTATTATAGATTTTTTAAAAAGTACAGAAAAAAGAAAAAGAGAGAAAAGTTGACCAGACAATAACACTGAAACTTTCATATTTCTCCACAACAAAGACCAATACAATTTATAAACTTGATACTTAGTCTAATATTATGGTTACTTTAAAATTATAACATGATTTGGCTTTGCTACACGTCCACCACATATGATAAAACATCCCTTCATGTTGCCCACATTTCCACTGTTGCCTTTTCAAATGAAATATGACATGTTAGACAGCTAACACTACAGTGCAATAAAATCCCACCAAGTGTTATTGCAGTTGTGTACAATTAAAGACAATGAATTTGTTACCTGTTTTTTGTCATCTGTTTGTAGGGTTTCCACCTGGCAGTTTTGTATGTGTGTTTTAACTGATGGCCATTTCTTTATGCCTGAGACTTGTATCTTATGACCTACTCATTGGGTCATTTCTTAAGGGTAGCAGCCTTATTCTTTTCTTTTCCTTTTTGCAAGTTCTGCATCATCACAAAAACAGCACCAAGTTTAAACTGTCATATGCCTAACATAAACTGTCCACATTTCCTTAAAAACACAGATGACCTTTGTTCCCTTCTGTGTCATTTTCTAAACTATTTAAACACACATACCCACCCATACTGGAGGATGGGTTTTGTTTTTGGGTTTTTTGCCTCCTGTGCTGTTAAACATACTAATTATACCACCTGCCAAAATTCTAGTCTTGAGAAAAGCCAAACACCTTAATAAAAAATGCAAAGACAGAGATAAGGGCATGTATTGCAACCAAGGTCATATTCTAAAGACAGGCTCAAGGGGTTCTGGAAGCATGAATAAAACAAGGCAAAGAAGAAACAGAGGAGCAGAGCAGGTGAAACAGCTGACTCAGGAAGTTATTTATAGGGATCATGGGAAATGAGAAAACAATCAAGGGAGGAAATTCATTATCATATATCCAGCTGGGGAGACAAAACAAACAACTCACTCCCAAGCAAGCTGCCATCGCTGCTGTACTGGGAGACAAGCAGAGAAAGCTCCAGCTTCTGAAGCAACAGGATCATTTATTTGGCATCTAGCAAAGCCCCAGTTCCCACCTTAGAATGGTCTGTTTTTTGTTTGTCTATTTGATGAAGGTAAAAGGCTGCATTTTGGTCTGAAGCATTTCAACATGCAAAATGACTACTATGAAATATTTTATCCTAAAAATTGGCCTACATCTTATTAAAACTACATGACATTTTGCAGGGCCAGAAAAAATGCACAACTCATCCATATGACATTCAAAGGGGCTTTGACTGTGATGTCACCAAACAGACGGTCTCAGACCAGCTTTGGGAGAGATCACAGCAAAGTAAGGGTAAAGAAGGAAACAGGACAAATAAATTATATTGTCATATGGATGCCCCCCCCCCCCAAAAAAAACCCCAGTGCTGCAGTAAAAAAGCCAAGGCAGAACAAAATATCCATGTGGAAATAACCCTGGTTGTAATGTGGACATACAAACTGGTTTATTTTATAGAGAGTGTAGTAGAACCTTTATGGTGTGTTAGCTTTCTGTTTGTATGGCATGTCTGTGTATGTATATGTGTATATATATCTGAAGGAACATTCAGAACAAAACATCTCTCACCTGCAGTCAGAAGAGGTGCATTCGTTTCTACCACCTCAACACTACACCATTTCATTCTCCAGCACATATACATCAGGTTTTACAGTAACCACATGAAGAATACCACCGGGAAGGGGGGGTGGGGAGGAACAAGAGACCTACAGTACCTCGTTAAATATTCTCCTTCCTGATGCCACCTCCACAGCGGCATAGCACCTATTGAAAAAACATACATAATTCCAGGTAATTGCCCTTATATATTTCTTTTTTTATTATTTTTTCATAAGACTACATAACTACAACAGAAAATAAAGGGAGGGACTACAACTAGGGATAAAGGAGAAATACCCACACTAAATAAAAACCCAAGAGTAGGAGATCATATCCATGTTAATCTATATGTAAGTTAATATGTGTTAGTATAACAATATATTCGTGAGTTCTTTTTTTTAAAAACTACTGCTTCAATATTAGTAAGTTCGTTATTTTG
This sequence comes from Gekko japonicus, assembly GCF_001447785.1. NCBI lineage: Eukaryota > Metazoa > Chordata > Lepidosauria > Squamata > Gekkonidae > Gekko > Gekko japonicus. The sequence continues at coordinate 1,853,300 of NW_015164669.1, forward strand.
AGAACACTTCTTGAGCATCTTCTTTACTTCATAGGGCCATTTCAAGAGTCCTTGTGCCCTTACTTCTGCTTTCTCTCTCTAAAATCATACACAGTTTTACTTGCTCCTGCTCCTGCTTCACTCACAGAGTCCTCATCCGTTCCAGAGGTGGCAGAGTCACTTGACTTTGTTTCTTCTTCTTTAAGTTCTTCCCCTGACCCCAGCTGCCGTCTCAGAAATTCCTTCGCTTTAAAGATGGAGTCAATCTTCTCTCTTTTATCGTTGATTTTAAAGATGACACCTTCAGAATTCGCCCACCTGTACTGTATTCCATTTGTCTGAAGGAATGAGATTAATTCCTTGTAGCTCTTTCTCTTCTGACGAATTTCAAAAGGGATATCTTTTAGAGTCTTAACAGTTAAATTCCCACATTTCAGTGGATTTGCCGAAGTTGCCTTTAATATTGCATCTCTGGTTTGTCTTCTTACAAACTTGACCACAATCTCCCCTGGTAGGCTGTTTTTTTAAAATGTAATTGGAGTATGCCCGATAGGCAATCTCCATATCTTTGACTATTTCATCCGCTGGTAAGCCTGTTACTGGGGCGATAATCTCACCCAGAGTCTTCTTCAAATCTTCTTTTCCATTTTCAGGCACTCCCTGAAATCTGAGAATCATGTTGGCTTTATCCATTTGCAGCTGTAACAAACGATTCTCCTGCAGTTTTTGTTTAACTTCCACATCTGTCACTCTTTTCTTCATCTTCTTGTTTGCAGTGTCCATCTCTGTGATTTTTTCAGTTGCATGCTCCACCTTCCTGCCTTTCGGTTTCAGCTTCCCTCGAGAAGCCGCCATGTTCCCACTTTGTTTACAGTTCAAAACCGCTTTGCCAGAGCTCAAAAGACTCGTCGGTTCAGTATCAGTGCTCAAGTAAGTCTCTCAAAACAAATAGCTGTTTCTTTCCCCTCTCCCCCCCTTCGCTTCGTTAATCTGCTCAAGCGCTTAGGAGGCATCCCTCCTTGCCCTCCGTTTTTCCCACGGGGGGGGATCCGTTTTAGAGAAATAGTCCGTTTAATTCAAACTTGTTGGTCATATCTTGACCCCGCTCTCTTCATACACTATTCTGCTCGATCTCCTGTGCTTGTCCCGGTTAGATTGGCTTGTCACCCATCGGCTGGACCATCAGGGCAGAGGGAAGCCTCTATTCTCCTGCATCAAGCCATCGAAGAGGCTAACCCTCAAAAGCCCCCTGGCCTGAAACCCTTCACAAGGGCTCTGTGGGGGTGCCACTTGAGGTGGCACCCCTCCAAGCCGAAGGTGTGCTAGTCACCTCCTCGGGCATCAAGGAGAGTGACAACCATCACCGATTCACCCACCGGAAGCTCCGCTCTTATATATTTCTTATAATGGAGCCACACACAAATAGTACTACTGAAGTGGATGCCTGCATTAGGTAATAAGTAATTATCCCTTGAGGGGGACTGGCCTGAATGCCTGTAAGCTAGATGATGCAATGACCCTGTATGAGATCTGTAGGTCATCCAGTCGAGTCTGTTATCAAGGCAGCTTAACCAGGCCTTCTTCAGGAATGTTGATCTGAAAGAATGTATTTGAAAAGATCTTATCCACTGTTTTTCTGTGTTGAGAAGCAGTTTCATAGGTGTTCTGAAAGGCAGCCCCATTCTTTTATATACTTGGGTTATCTAAGATCTCCATCTTCATTCCGAGGAAGAATTGCCCCCAAGACAATGGCAGGAGTCTGCAACTATGGCAATTTCACCCACTTCCCTCCCTCACATGCACAATTTTTCCAGTTTTTTCTTTTTTCCCTTTCTGGCTCACACACACACACAAAAACCCCTTTATCTATTTTCTTCTTATTTGAATGTTTATGGCTGTCCCACCCTATCACATTAATATATTTTGATGCTGGCTCCAGTATACATTCTTGAGTTTAACTGACTCTTCAGGTTTCAGAAGGCAGGGATACACTACCAAGTACCCAGATTCCTTCTTCAAGCACACCAGGGATCACTCCACTCCTTAGCTCTATCTCCCTTTGAACTGGGCAGGGAATTACTTCTCTAGCCTAGAAGCTTTCTCCCTGTTTCTGGCATGAATGGGGGTCTTCAGCGATCCTTCCACTCCACCTTCCCAGTCCTCAGTCAGAGTTAAACTGAGTTCTCTTCAGCAGTCAGTTCACAACTCTTTTGTCTCAACTGACACTATCCAATGAAATCCATTTGAACAGCCTGTCATTTCACAGTCCATCACATGTTGAGGCAGACTCAGCATGGGTTCTGTAAGGGAAGATCTTGTCTCACTAACCTGTTACTGTTCTTTGAGGGGGTGAACAAACATGTGGACAAGGGGGATCCAATAGATATTGTTTACCTTGACTTCCAGAAAGCTTTTAATAAAGTTCCTCATCAAAGGCTCCTAAGTAAGCTCAAAAATCATGGGATAAAAGGACAAGTCCTTTTATGGATCAAAAACTGGCTAATTAATAGAAAACAGAGAGTGAGTATAAATGGGCAATTCTCTCAGTGGAGGGTGGTAAGCAGTGGGGTACCGCAGGGATCAGTACTCGGTCTACTGCTTTTTAACTTGTTCATTAATGATTTGGAGTTGGGAGTAAGCAGTGAAGTGGCTAAATTTGCGGATGATACAAAGTTGTTCAGGGTGGTGAAAACCAGTGAGGATTGTGAGGCACTCCAAAGGGATCTGTCAAGGATGGGCAAGTGGGCGTCAACATGGCAAATGGGGTTCAATGTGGCCAAGTGCAAGATGATACACATTGGAGCCAAAAATCCTAAATATAAAGACACATTGATGGGGTCTGAACTGGCAGAGACTGATCAAGAGAGAGATCTTGGAGTTGTAGTAGATAACTCACTGAAAATGTCGAGACAGTGTGTGACTGCAATAAAGAAGGCCAATGCTATGCTGGAGATTATTAGGAAGGGTATTGAAAACAGATCAGCCAATATCATAATGCCCCTATATAAATCAATGGTGAGACCTCATTTGGAATACTGTGTGCAGTTCTGGGCACCACACCTTAAAAAGGATATTATAGCTTTGGAAAAAGTGCAGAAAAGGGCAACTCGAATGATAAAAGGGTTGGAACACTTTCCCTATGAGGAAAGGTTAAGGCGCTTAGGGCTCTTTAGCTTGGAGAAAAGACGACTGAGGGGTGACATGATCGAGGTTTATAAGATTATGCATGGGAAAGAGCAGGTAAAGAAAGAGGTACTTTTCTCCCTTTCTCACAATACAAGAACCCGTGGGCACTCCATGAAATTGCTGAGCGGTCAGGTTAGAACGGATAAAAGGAAGTACTTCTTCACCCAAAGAGTGATTAACACATGGAATTCACTGCCACAGGAAGTGGTGGGTGCTACAAGCATGGACGGCTTCAAAAGGGAATTAGATAAGCATATGGAGCAGAGGTCCATCAGTGGCTATTAGCCACAAGGTATAGCTAGGGGCTCTGGGGCAAGTGATGCTCTGTCTTCTTGGTGCTTGGGGGGGGGTCAACAGTGGGAGGGCTTCTAATGTCCTGGCCCCACTGGTGGACCTCCTGATGGCACCTGGTATTTCTGGCCACTGTGTGACACAGAGTGTTGGACTGGATGGGCCTTTGGCCTGATCCAACATTGGCGTCTCTTATGTTCTTATATGTTTATACAGAACGTATGAGCTTTCAAAGCACAGTCTGTCATAGCAACATATCCTAAAGCTCCTCCATTAAGCAAGTTCAGACACTGATGGAGCAGCTGGACCTAAAGGCAATAGACGGATGGTATTTTTTTTAATCCCCACATACCATTTAACAATCTTTCTTTTCAGACAGTTCAGGAAGTGAGAGAGGGCAGGACACAGCTGAGGTTGTGAATAAAGAGCAAGGGTCCAATGTGGGCAATGTATCTGTATTCTTGGAACTTATTTTTGCCACACAGACTGTGGTAGTGGCAGCGGGCTACAAGCACAAAGGCTCAGTGGCTTTTTGCCACATTTATTAAAATATTTTATATCCCACCTTTACTTTCTGGCTCAAGACAGCTTACTATACTGAGATAAAAAGCATACAAAATACACTGCTGCATTAAATCCTCCCCCCAAAATGCTTGCAGCTTAAACCTCATTAAATGCCATCACAAACAAAATGGCCTTACACCTCCTAAAAGCTTCTAAAGATGTTGGTTCCCTCACTTCCTCAAGAAACATGTTCCACAAGGTGGGAATCACTTTAGAAAAGAACAATGTCTAAATTGTTACCCCCCCCCCACCCTTTGCTGGCGTTCCTTTGTGTTCCCTTCCCATTTTCTTGCACAGAGCTTGCAATATCCTCCCCTTCTTGCTTGGATCTGTTGTGACTCTGTGCTTTGAGATAAGTCCTTTAAAGCTTGCAGTTTCCTCTGCTTGCTGATTGACTGACCCATAATTCCTCAGAAAGTTCTATGGCTCAGCATGTTATTTAGGAGTCAAAACAATGATCCACAGGGGAAAACTTGTAAAAACGTGTACAGCAGATCAGTGTGTCATAAGTGGCAGTCAGATCAATGAAAAGTGCTGATGTCTTAAGACACTTCTGATACCCTGCATCAATGAAAGTTGTTAAGCCAAGAGCCTGGTCTGCACAACTATGATGGGGTCTAAATCCTGCTTGTTCTATAGGGACATGTTTGTTAATTCTGTCACTGACTCTGTTCAGGATTAGCCTCTCGAGGAGTTTATAACAGGAGCTCAGAAGGGAAATAGGTCTGTAAATTTCTGCCAGATGTTTTGGTTTTCCAGGTTTCAGAATAGCAACTAACTTTGCTTTCTTGAATTCCCCTGGGAGTCTTCCTGTTCTCATTATATCAGTGAGAAACTTTTCAAGCCACTTCTTAGTGAACGTGCCACTGCTGATCAGGAACTCATTACAGATGCAGTCAAAGCCTGATGCCTTTCCACTCATGATGTCCTTCAATGCCTTGGAAATCTCATCAGCACTGAAATCCTCTGACAGCTCGCAGTCTTCAGGGCAGGTGCATTTCAAACTCTGGAGTTCTTTTTTAATTCTGGATAGCGATACTATTCAGGCATCGACTTGATTTGCTGTTACCTCCAGATTGTCTTAAGAGCACAGGTGGGCTTGCACCTAGTTTTCTCAACAGACTCCAGGCATTCCTACTGGAATGCCTAAAATCCAAATTCATAGGTCTATCCCAGGGCTCGGTCCTTGCTCCATTTCTTTTCAATCTATGCATGTCTGATGTTCCTCAGATGATAGCCAGGAAATTTGCTTATGCCAATGACATCGTGACTGCAGTAAGGCACAAATCGATTGAAAGGACTGAGGAAATACTGACTGGCTGAATACTACCATAAATGGTGGCTTATCCCAAGTCCAGGAAAAACAGAATGCTCTTGTTTCCATCTCAATAATGATCTTGCCAACTGAAAACTGAAAACCTTAATGGCACCCAGCTTACATACAACCATAACCTAAGTACCTTGGCATTACCCTGGACAGGACCTTGAGCTATAAACACCATCTTACCAATGTAGCAGCAAAAATACACACACAAAACAACATTCTTCAAAAATGATGTGGTACTACTTGGAATGCGTCTGCTACAACACTTAGATGCTCAGCTTTGGAGTTGGTGTGTAGTACTGTGGAATATGGTGCTTCAGTGTGGTTCAACTGCCCCCATGTCCACATACTTGATATCCAACTCAACACAACAATGAGAACCATCAGTGGATGTATTAAACCTACTCTAAGCTACTGGCTACCCACATTGTGCCACATTGCTCCCCTGCATCTTCAAAGACAAGATTCTCTTCTTTGTGAATATAGAAAGATCACTGAAAACAGAGAGTTGCCCATCCACAAAGACATGGTTGATGTGGGCCTATCCAGACTAAGATCCCAAAACCCAGCAATAAGATCTGCACAAATCCTGCAAGCATCAAATTTCATTCTAGGGAATGAAGGCATCAAAGGCAAGACTGAGATTTTTTTTTTGGCCTTGCATTTTAAGTTTAATAGAAAGTGCAGCAAAAACCAGGGTATCCTCCTCCACAGAAAGTGCTTCTTAATGTTTTAAAGCTACTTTTTAGATTAACATTTCTCTTGAATGCAACAATGTAGACAAAGAATTATCATCCCACAAAGACAATTTAGTGTAGAAAAGTGTAAAATCACATTTTATTACAGGTTCAATGTCTATTTATAACATATGCTCTGTAATTCATACTGTAATAATGAACATTCTGAAACATGGATGTAATTATTTAAAAAGCTAGAACATGCCAGTGATTTCCTTTTTATATTCCATTCCCAACTGCTAAATAGTGGTAAGAAAAGTAATTTCTAGTTGTTGTTTTGTTTACAGACTGACCAATCTGAGCACATTTAAACAAATTCAGTATAATGAGAGGGTAAAAGTACTGGAACTTTTTACCACTTAGCAGTATTACAGGATATACAAAGGATGTTGAGTAAAATAAAACCTTTCTTTGAATGGTCAACATATCATAATATTGCTATGAATTTTTAAAAAATACTTCTCCATCAGAGTTTTTAAAAACAGATTATGCAGTTTTAGTGTGAGGTAAAACCAAGGATGGGTTTCTTCTTATAATTATAACTGAATACGGTAAATTTTGTCTAATGGATGACTGATTGTAGAATTAGCATTTGTTTTCTCCTTATAAACATTGAAATATTGCTTCTGAGAGCAGAATTGGCCACATGAGGCATATTGTTACAATAATCATTAACATTACTGTTTCAGAGGTGATTTTAATTCAAAAGGCTATCAATAAAAACAGTAAATTTTGATGCAGCAAATAATTGTTCTTGTTTATTTTTCCACTGATGGACTCATTAATAGCGTCTTTTCTTAATTTCAGAGCAATTCAAACTCAGCTCTCTCATAAAGATGAATTTTCTTACTGGAATTTTTTTTTCTCCCGCCAATAGGCAGAAAACAGAAGTGCAAAGATATGTGTACTGTAACAAATCAAGCAAGTAATCAATTGGAAAAGAGGACTCAACCCAAAATATACCTAAAATGCTACAAGGGTCAAGCTACAATTGATAAAATGTAATCAAAATATATATTCATTATGTGGTGTACACAATAGTAAAATTAAAAACACAGGGCCTGAATGTCAGGCTGCATTAAGAGTCAGAGCAAACATTATATAAGCTGTAATATTTTCCAAACAGTCAAATGACCAACACAAGTGCATATGTGTTTTGGTCTCAAGGGTCAATAATATGCACTTTTATACAAAAATGTGAAAAATGGATGTGTGTGTCATCAGCCTATAATTGAAATCAAATGCTGACACACACATCCAGAAATATTGGAAACTTTACACCATATTATAACATAAATGAAGAGTTTTGTGTGAGTGCAGTTACCATGTGAAGGGATCCATAGACTGCTTTATAAACTTACATCATACCACACAATATATGAGACGACAACATCTGGTCAGTAGTAGTTTCTGGATGTGTGGGTATTTTTGTGTAGAAGTGTGTACTATTGATCAGTGAGGAAGGCCCCTGAGGCTGAAATGCGTATGATCTTGTGTTGGTCATTTGACATGTTCATCAACTGTGTCTGGAAAATAATACAGCTTATATAAAGTTTGCTCGGACTCTTAATGCAGCCTGAAATTCAGGCCCTAGGTTTTTAATTTTACTATTGTGGACACCACATAATGAATATTTATTTTGATTATATTTCATCAGTTGTAGCTTGACCCTTGTAGCGTTTTCAGTATATTTTTGGGCTGAGTTTTGTTTCCTCCCCTTTTTTCAGGGTTTATACATATTCATTTTTGGGTTCTAGCCTTGGAAGGCATGTTAACTTCACGTTTTAAAGATTCTTTTACCATTTAGTACTAAATGTAATCTCAAATTCCATAGTAGTGCAACAGAGCAGTGCCAACATTTTACACTAACGGTGTAATCTTATGCTGAGTTACATCAATTCATTTCTATAGATTTCAATGGGTTTAGGCTGGAGTAAGTCTGCATAGAATTGTTCTGTCAGACTTTCCCCTAAGACCCTTGCCTCCTTACTTGATCCATATTCTTTGTATGTAGTAGTATTCACTGTCAACCGTACCTTGAAAACATTCTGCACAGCACGGTATAGAATCAACTGACCTTTAAGAAAAAACACCAATGGTAGCAATACGTTATTTCCATACAGCTATAACCTTGTCTATTACTATGATTTACATCATACAGATGATGTCTATTTCTGATTAAATAACATTCCAAAGTACTCCACAAAAGCTATTCTGGCACATGTAAGGTGCTCATGAAAAGGAGGAAGTTAAGATTTCTCCCCACACCCTTTCAAACAGCGCCCATTGCACTGCAATCTGCTTTAAAAACTTCCTTCTTACAAGATACTCTGAAAATTTAAAGGGCTTTGTTGGGGATGGAAACGGGAAATATGCATCAAAAGCTTTCTTGCACATAAACAACTGTATAGGTGAACCTCTGGGTCACAGAGCCAAAACTACACATCATGGGCAGTTTCATCATTTGGAACATGACTTAAAATAAAAATCAAACGTGCCCATTTCCCCCCATAACAAGTGGGGAAACAGTAGGTACGAAAGTGGATGGTGGGGATTTGGAACAGACAAATTGCAGACAAGAAATGGGTTAAAAGAATCCCCCTCCCTCATGATGGTCTGCCACTTCTGATTTCACCTCCCTGGAGCCAATTTCTTTAAAAGTATAAAGAGTCTGGAGAAACAATCACGGGGCTGCTTGTCATGTGTAACTCGGTTCACAGACCATACATTCCACTGTAGAAGTTTTATTTCCTTCTCCAGCATTGTCACTTGAACCCAAAACATTCTTTACAGTTTTGCGTATGGAATAATTTGGCACATTTTAGAAGGATCAGGGTATCAACTAACTTTGAATTACTCTGAATCTAATGCATGTACCAACTTTGAGGTCAACGTTTTACAATAACAGTTACACTTTATTAGGACCCAGTGCATATTGAAGCTCAAGGCACCAGAACTATTCCAAGGTGACAGAAGGGTATATGTAATGTTGGAAAACAATAATAACTTCCGTAATGAAGACAGATCAAGATGGGTAGCCGTGTTAGTCTATTTGCAGCAGCAGAAAAGAGCGAGAGTCTAGTAGCACCTCAAAGACTAACTACATTTGGGGCAGGGTAGGTGCTTTCATAAGTCACTGCTCACTTCTTCAGATCTTCAGTGAGCAGTGACTCATGAGTTCAACATTTGTATAAATAGGGAATTGGCCAAAAAGACTCACACAACCATTTTTAACTTTAAAAGGGGTAATTTCTCTGATATGAGGGGACATGTGGGGAGGAAACTGAAAGGAAAAGTAGAAAGGGTCAAAACCATTGGGGAAGCTTGAAAACTATTTAAAACTGCGATCCTAGAAGTTAAAAAAAAATATTCCGCAGGTTAGGAAAGGCACAAACAGGTATAGGAAAAAGCCTGCATGGTTAACAAACAAAGTAATGGAAGCTGTAAAAGGCAAAAAGGGAATATGAGGAGCATATAGCAAAAAACGTAAAAACCAACAATAAAACTTTCTTCAAATACATTAGAAGCAGGAAACCAGCCAGGGAGGCAGTGGGGCCCTTGGATGACCAAGGGGTAAAAGGGGTACTGAAGGATGATAGGGAAATGGCTGAGAAGCTAAATGCATTTTTTGCCTCCGTCTTCACTATGGAAGATGAGAAGTGCTTGCCCACTACAGATCCGCTGGTTTCAAGAGGGGAGTTGAAAGACCTGAGTCAGATTGAGGTGACGAGAGAGGAGGTCCTTAAACTGATAGACAACTCAAAAACTGATAAATCACCAGGCCCAGATGGCATACATCCAAGAGTTCTGAAAAAACTCAAATGTGAACTTGTGGATCTCCTGACAAAAATATGTAATCTTTCCTTAAAATCTGCCTCCATTCCTGAGGATTGGAAGTTAGCTAATGTCACTCCCATCTTTAAAAAGGGTTCCAGAGGAGATCCGGGAAATTACAGGCCAGTCAGTCTGACGTCGATACCGGGTAAATTGGTGGAAACCATTATTAAGGAAAGAATTAGTAGGCACATAGATGAACAAAACCTATTGAGGCAGACTCAACATGGGTTCTGTAAGGGAAGATCTTGTCTCACTAACCTATTAGTGTTCTTTGAGGGGGTGAACAAACATGTGGACAAGGGGGATCCAATAGATATTATTTACCTTGACTTCCAGAAAGCTTTTGATAAAGTTCCTCATCAAAGGCTCCTAAGTAAGCTCAAAAATCATGGGATAGAAGGACAAGTCCTTTTATGGATCAAAAACTGGCTAGTTCATAGAAAACAGAGAGTGAGTGTAGGTGGGCAATTTTCTCAGTGGAGGGTGGTAAGCAGTGGGGTACCACAGGGATCAGTACTTGGTCCACTGCTTTTTAACTTGTTCATTAATGATTTGGAGATGGGAGTAAGCAGTGAAGTGGCTAAATTTGCGGATGATACAAAGTTGTTCAAGGTGGTGAAAACCAGTGAGGATTGTGAGGCACTCCAAAGGGATCTGTCAAAGATGGGCGAGTGGGCGTCAACATGAATGATAAAAGGGTTGGAAAACTTTCCCTATGAGGAAAGGTTAAAGCACTTAGGGCACTTTAGCTTGGACAAACGACGACTGAGGGGTGACATGATTAAGGTTTATAAGATTATGCATCGGAAAGAGCAGGTAGAGAAAGAGGTACTTTTCTCCCTTTCTCACAACACAAGAACTCGTGGGCACTCAATGAAATTGCTGAGCGGTCGGGTTAGAACGGATAAAAGGAAGTACTTCTTCACCCAAAGAGTGATTAACACATGGAATTCACTGCCACAGGAAGTGGCGGCGGCTACAAGCATGGACGGCTTCAAAAGGGAATTAGATAAGCATATGGAGCAGAGGTCCATCAGTGGCTATTAGCCACAAGGTATAGATAGGGACTCTGGGGCAAGTGATGCTCTGTCTTCTTGGTGCTTGGGGGGGTCAACAGTGGGAGGGCTTCTAATGTCCTGGCCCCACTGGTGGACCTCCTGATGGCACTGGTATTTCTGGCCACTGTGTGACACAGAGTGTTGGACTGGATGGGCCTTTGGCCTGATCCAACATTGACGTCTCTTACGTTCTTATGAAAGCTCAAAACCTGCCCCAAATGTTGTTAGTCTTTAAGGTGCTACTGGACTCTTGCTCTTTTCTTCTGTAATGAAGGTATTCAGTTAAGTAAAATGATTTCCTTCCTTTTCTATTATTCAAGTAGAGATTATACATCAGAAAATGGTTACTCGTACCTATTATAGTTTTCTGGTGTATTTTAGGTTTTTCCATTTGAAAGCTTATACAAAGTTATGATCCACAGACTTTTTAAAGAATCTGAAAAGTATTTGTAAAAATATTGTCCAGCATTTTAACATATGAAAGCTTAAAAAAAATCACTAGAACAGCATTCACTTTCTTGATTATGTCAAGTAATGCCACCGACTGAGTTCTATAAGGCAGGTTGGTTTCTTAAAAGGACTGGAATTTCCTGTAGTAAAGTCATTCAATAATAAAAATGATTCGAGATTGGAAATTAAGATGGGGTGGGAAGAATTGTATTTTTTAAGTTTCACATGAATTGAAACATTTAAAGATTCAGAAGAGGCACTGAAACATGATTCCATGGGCACTTTCCAGAAGATTGTCTCTTCGCTGAGTTATCATTTCGTCCTACACTATGAAGAAACAAACACACACAGAAAATTAGCAGTAATACCAAACTACAATCTGCAGACTTTTGACTTTATAATGTAAATTTTCTAATCACATTACTGAGGAATAATAAGAAAATTTTTCAGGGCACAAACACATGGTAGCTTGCTTAGAATGTTAGTGTATTAAGGAAGTTCAAAGCAACATGCCTGGAAAAGGTATTTTTTTTCCTGCTCAGGATATTCATGCAGTAATACCTGAGCAAGCCTACCTGGCAGTGTTACCAGGAATCACACTTGGAAGCAGTTATTAGCAAATATTTGCCGTTATAACTCAGATTACCATGAGGATGCTTCTCATAATTAATGATGAAACCTTAAAAATGTTAAAAGTGAACTAAGCTGACTGAAGGTGATTCCTGAAGTGGGTTTTCATAAATACTGGACATCAACATCTGTAAGCTAGATATCAAGTACAGACATGCAGAAGATAGAAATCACTATATTTTGATATCCCAATTTTTTATTTTATGACTTTTTACGGACAAAAATATTTCAATATTATACAAACTTGTGGCCTAAGAACTGTCATTGTCTCCGTCTTCTTGAGAAACACTGTGCATTGCAATGAGACTTTCGCACTGCTCGCTTTCTTCTGGTGTTCTATAAAATGATTAAAAAGTTGTGAAGTTATTTTGTTTAATCTACACAGAAGAGCTACCTCAATGGTCCCCAACCTTTTACAGCACAGGGGCACTTTTGGAATTCTGACACAGTATGGTGGGCACAGTCACATAATGGCTGCTATAAAATGTCTGCTGCAGGAGGCTGAGTCCACCACAAAATGTGTACTAAAGTCACACAGTGAAGATCCTTGTGCTGTGATGGCTGCCGCCGCCAAAGAAACATTTTTTTAAAAAATCTGCTCAGCCAATCAAGTCACCAATGGCCAATCAGAAGCCCTGCTGGTCAAAAGCCACACCTGGCCCCATCCACTTTCTAAAAACACTTGGCAGGCACCAGGAAAAGTGTTGGTGGGCCAGGGCTCTTTTTGTAGAAAAAGCCCAGCAGGAACTCATTAGCATAACAGGCCACACCCAACAGCAGAAACTCATTAGCATATTAGGCCACACCCCTGACATCACAGCTCATTAGCACATTAGGCTGCACCCCCATGTTGCCAGAAGTGTGGTCATCCAGCCACACCCACCTTTCGCTTCTTATTCTGTTTACCTTGTTTGTTGTCAAAACCCAGGGCTTTTTTTGTAGCAGGAACTCCTTTGCATGTTAGGCCACACACCCCTAATGTAACCAATCCTAATGAGTTTCTGCTGTTGGGTGTGGCCTGTTGTGCTAATGAGTTCCTGCTGGGCGTGGCCAACTCGGGAGCCAGACGGGACTCCGTTCCTGTGCGTTCCTGCCCAAAAATAGCCCTGGTGGGCACCATGGCACCCAGAGGCACCACGCTTGGGTCCCCAGAGATACATGAACATACCCTACAGTTCTGTAGGGGCAGAATGGAAACAATCTTGAGTGCTAAAATGTTTAAGAGTTCAAAGCAATTCTGTCCATACCCATTTTCTATTCTAAAGTCTAAGGCAATGATTAAAACTAGCACTATCTAGAATAATCTGAAGGAGACAACATTTACCTACACAGTCGCATTACAGCTCTGTTGAAAAGGTTGAGAAAATAGGAGAGAACCTTTTATTTGAGAGAAACAATCAAAATGCAAGGAATCTTAAGATTTGAAGTTAAACTGTTTCAGACTGTAAGAGATCCTGCCTAAATCTTGAGCTACTTGAGTTGTGAATTAGGATTACTGATTTCAGAAGCGAAGGTTGAGGGAAGCTGCAATGAGGTTATCCTACCTCTGAATACGGTGCTTCCTGCAGAAAAATACAAAGACTCTTCTGATTCCCACCATTACAGGATCCCAGTTGTTGTAGTGACACAAAAGAGTTGCAATGAAAAATGAAAAAAATACAGGGATTGCCCCTGCAAAAAATAACCAAGAAAATGTAACCTGAAATTAGAACAAGAATAATATTTTGGATAAAAGTAGATCACTGCATTGTTTCACCTGCAGAAAAAGCAGGCTAAAGAAGGGATAGACATATGTAGACTGGACAGAAAACTTACTGCACACCATCCATGATAATCATCAATACTTTATTACATCTATATACTAATAGCAAAGTCGGGAAATTTTCAGGTACTTAAATCTGGTGAATGGAGCTGCGAACAGGCAAGACAGATCTTACTACAAGCCTGAAAAGGGCCCCAGGTTTTGCAGGAAAAAGTGAAATCTAAAAACAACAACAATCGGGGGGGAGGGGCTTAAAATGTGAAAGTGATAATAGGAGCGCCTGTAGCTTTAGGCAAGGGCTCTGTGGCTGTTCTTAGGCAAAAATAGTATTCCAGGCTGGGTTTTAGTAAGTAAAAAGCATGGGGAGAGGGCAGGATTCTTGGAGCCAGGGGAGAGGCTCTTCAGTTGGATAGACAAAGGCTCTTTTTGTAGCAGGTACTCATTTGCATATTAAGCAACACACCCCTAATGTAGCCAATCCTCCAAGAGCTTACAGTAGCTCCTGTAAGAAGAGCTCTGTAAGCTCTTGGAGGATTGGCTACATTAGGGGGTGTGTGGCCTAATATGCAAAGGAGTTCCTGCTACAAAAAGAGCCCTCCACCCTCCAAAGCACCCATTTTCTCCAGAGGGACAGATCTCTGTCAAATGGAGTTCAGCTGTAACTGTGGGAGATCTCCAGGTCCCACCTGGAGACTGGCAAGCTTAGGTCTGGCAGCAACCTCTGAGTGATCTGATACCACTCGACTTGCATGACTCAACTAGGCCTGGCTGCTTGCTAATGTTCAACAGCAGCCACACTATGAAAGCCAGTGTGGCTAGAGCTTCAGCATAGGGCTGACAGATCCAGGCTCAAATCCCCATCTTGTTGTAGAAGCTCACTGGGTGATTTTAGATCGGTCACATACTGTCAGCCTAATCTACCTCACAGGGTTGTTGTGCAATTAAAAAGTAGGAGAGGAGAATAATGTATGCTGCTTTGGTCCACACGGTGGAGAAAGGCAGAGTATAAATGAAGGAAGTAAATAAATAATAAATAGAGCTGAAGGTGGGAGGCAGATAAAAGGTACATTGGTGAATGGCTGAGAAAGAGAGAAGGAGGCAAGGGACGGTGGCACCACACAACTGGGCCACAGTTTTCCTAGGTAGAGGCTGCTGTGGGGGGAGAGGAATAGCCTAAGACAGAAGGGCAGATAAAGGTAGGCTGGGTGTTTGGTGGGATGGAGATAGGGTTGCCAACTCCAGCTTATGACATTCTTGGACATTTACGGGCGGGGCCTGGGGACAGTGGGGTTTGTGGAGGGGTGGGACCTCAGAAAGGTATAATGCCAAAGACCTCACCCTCCAAAGCCACTATTTTCTCCAAGGGAACTAGGGTCACTAACCTCCACCCCCCTGCTTTAGCTAATAGAAAAATCCCACCTTTGCTATTCGCTGACGATAGTTTTACTGTCCAGAACCCCAGTGGGCTTGAAAAGAGCACTTAAGGTGTTCAGTTGCTATTGCCATGAGACCCTATTAGAGATTAACTATCAAAAAACTAAAATCGTTGCATTCGGCAAAGGTCAGAAAAGAAGGTCTTGGAACATCCATGGCCATAAGCTGAAACAAGTATCTTATTTCAGATACTTAGGCGTGGTGATTCACTACTCAGGGAGCAGAATTACTCACCATGACTATGCTGCAGCAATTGGTCAAACATCTGCACAGGCCATTCTTAAATTTGCACATTCCAAGGAAGGCATGTATGTACCAGCTGCCCTCTGGTTATTTCAGGCAAAAACATTGCCCCAATTAATGCATGGGACAACACTTGGACCCCCCCCTCTTCCCACTTTGCCCCTTTAGAAAAAATCCAATCAAGATTTCGGAGAGCTTTATTTCAGGTACCAAGCTGCGTGTCCAATGCCAGCTTACGTCTTGAGTCAGGTTTGATTAAGGTATAAGCCAGGGTGAGCCATCCCCAAGTCTTGCCCTCTGAGGCGCCACCCCCGAATCTCGAGGAATCTGCCAACTTGGAGATGGTAAGTCTAAGAGGATCTATTGTAATGCCAGTAGACCTCTAGGCCCCACCTGGAGGTTGGCAACCTTAAAAAGAGAGGCAGAAACAGGGAAAGGGGAGAAAGGCTTTCAGGAAAAGGGAAAGAAGAAATAGTGGTGGAGGAGGAAATTAGATGCCTCCCATAAATCCTTGCAGGTTCCCACTTGCATCTATCCATAAGCATTAAAAGAAACTGGGTTGCAGACACAGGGATCAAACTAGCACAAAGTCTATGCTCTCTTCTTTAGCAGAGATTTGGAAACTCCAGTATAAAATCTAAATTCCAAAGTTAAACACTCAAGAATATTCTCAAGCAATTAAGCAGGAAAAAAGGGGGCATCAATTCAGGCACACAAAGTCAAGTCACTAATACACTTTTATATTACAGGGTCATTTCGTAGAAAAAGAGCTAGGGGGACTCATTAGCATAACTCATTAGCATATGCCACACCCCCTGACATCACCGGAAGTGTGTCCTCCCCACAGCCGGCGGCGACCTCCAGCGGGCACCAGCAGGGAGCTCCAGGCCCCGCCCTCCCGCACCTCACCCGGGGGGATGGCATCCCCCCGCGTCCCCCCCCAAATGACCCCTGCCTACAGCTATTGAAGACTTTTGTGTAGAAATTATATTCCAGATCTTCTGATCAGTGATTGCTGATCAGTGCAGAAATATTATGATTTGTGGTGTCCTGAAATGACTTGTCATTTCTTTCTACTGTTGCCATGCCGCCACGCCAGATGGCATTGTTAAAGACTCTTAAATATGACTTTTGCTGAGCTGTGAAGAGTGCGCCAGAGCAATGGACAAGAGCGGTGTTTCCAAAAGAAGTGCCCTTATACTGGATTATGGAATGTACTATGGCCAAGTGGTGCCTTGAGCCTAAGAAGCATGCCAAGCCAGATGTGGACCCAGGACTACAGAAGCCTCTTGCCCCTGCAACCCCACAGCCATGCCAGCGCCAGGATGCGGACCAGCAATCCTGACCTCCATGCACGCAGAAGCAGCAGCAGATCACAGAAGGAAGCCATGCTCTGTAAAAAGGACAAGATGTTCCTGCACAGAAGCCATAAGAAACTCCCTTCTCCATCACACAGGCATCTCCCCCCCCCCACCTTCATGTGTTAACGTCACCAGGAGAAACACAGATTCCTCTCCAGCCTAAGACAAAAGGATGTGCCCAGCTACAGAAAATAGCCAGCAATCAAACCTTCCTGCCACCCACCAATATAATGCCGCTGTCAAACCTCCAGTCATTAATCTGAAGCACCAGCCCTGCAACATGATTGGTTCTTCTACTTCTCTCCTTTGTCTCACCCCCCTCTTCCCCCAGAGGTGTCACTCTCTGCCAAAAATTAAGTTTATAATTGCCCAAACATTAATCCCCTTTCTGCCCCATTCTTAGTTTAAGTTTTGGTAATATCTGCTGGGGACCAGGTGACCAAATGAGCCCCTGCCTCAGGTCACACGTTCAGGTATATAAGGATAGCCCGCTCTGGGCTCGCTCTCTTGCTCTTGACTCAACTAACCCCACCCTATCTTGCTGGTTCCATTTCTGCACAGTTTGGGACCTTTCCACGTGTGTTGCTGGTCAACTCACGGCCCCTTCCCTTATTTCACCCCATTTTCACTGCAGAGTCAACTCGTCTCGCCGGACAGGTAACGTATCACTTCCTGCTCATGCAAACATCTCTGTATTTTTCTACTCTATATTCTTAGCTCTGGATTGTGTGAGGGAATGCTTGATTTTATGTCTGTATGCTTGAAGAACCCACAGTAAAGAAATCACTGCTTTATCAATCTAGCCTCAGTATCTATTCCTGGGTACTGGGAACTCTAACGGGCATAGAGTGTGTTGGCTTTGTATGGAAAGCCGAGGAGAGTTTGGCTGTCTGGCTGGCATACCGTCCACCCAACGCACCGGTAAGTAGCCTGCCATCCCTGCTGGAGGCCATATCAGGCTGGGCACTGGAGTACCCTAGACTGTTAGTCTTGGGTGACTTCAATGTCCATGCCGATGAAGCGACCTCCACGCAGGCAATGGACCCAGTGTTGTCCATGGTGGCGCTGGGACTCTCACAATATGTCACGGCCCCCACTCACTGAGCAGGGCACATGCTCGATTTGATCTTTGCGGCGGGGGTTACAGTGGACCGGATTATGGCTACAGCTGTACCATGGTCGGTCCACCATTTTCTGAAGGCCCGTGTGAATGTGCCACCCCGACCCCGTTTGGACGGCGAGCATATTTTCGCTCGCCCACGGAACCAAATGGACCCTGAGTGGCTTCAGATGGCTCTGCTGGAACCTATGCCCCCTGGCAGCTCGTTGGATGAGCTAGTCAAGGATTGGCACGGCCAACTCTTGGCAGCCATCAACGAGATCACTCCCTGACGCCCTCTGCATCCTCGCTCTAAGTGGGCTCCTTGGTTTACCTAGGAGCTGCGGCTGATGAAACGAGGGCTCAGATGACTAGAGAGACGGTGGCGGCATACCCATGATGAAGCAACAAGAGCATCTTACAGAATATTTATGAGATCCTATGAGATGGCAGTCAAAGCCGTCTAGAGACAGTTCTACGTGGCCACGGTTGCATCTGAAAGCTCACACCCGGTACAATTGTTTAGAACTATTTGGTCGTTAACAATCTGCCATACAGCAGACCAAATGCTAGGGAATTGAATATCGGCTGTGAGGCTTTTGCGAGCTATTTCGCAGATAAAGTCTTGTTGCTCTGCCGCAATCTCCCCGCCACAGTTGAGACAGTGAGTGAACTCGAGTCCCCATGCACATCTTCTGGTCCCATTCTGGATTATTTCAGTCCACTCAGCCTTGAGGAAGTCACCAGATTGCTATCAATGGTATGCCCAACCACATGCAGCCTTGATCCGTGCCCTTTGTGGCTTATAAAAGCTGGTCATGAGGGGTTTCGAGGTGTCCTCAGGGATATTATTAACAAGTCCCTCTCTGAGGGACTGTTCCCGGGGGCACTCAAGGAAGCGTTGGTCCACCCTCTCCTGAAAAAACCATCCTTGGACCCAGCTGAATTGGCTAATTATTGGCCGGTTTCAAATTTGCCCTATTTGGGCAAATTACTTGAGAGAGCGGTGGCGATTCAGTTGCAGAGCTTTATGGATGACACTTCCATGCTAGACCCTTTCCAGTCCAGCTTCTGTCTGGGCCATGGGATGGAGATGGCTCTGGTCACCCTCACAGACTATCTCCGGAGGCATCTGGATCGGGGCGGCATGGCAGTACTGTTGTTGTTGGATCTGTCGGCGGTGTTCAACACAGTCGACCATCAGTTACTGATTCACTGCCTCGCTGACACTGGGATTCAGGGGCTTGCCTTGCAATGGCCTGTCTCCTTCCTACAAGGTCGGGGATAGAGGGTGGCGCTTGGGGAGCAGACGTCCCAGAGGTACCTGCTGTTGTGCGGGGTTCCCCAAGGGCTGGTGCTATCACCAATGTTGTTTTAACATCTACAACCCTTGCCCAGATTGCCCGGAGGCATAGGTTAGGGTGTCACCAATACACAGATGACACCCAGCTATATCTGTTGGTGGGCGGTCAGTCCAACTCTACCCCAGATGACCTGGACCGGGTGCTTCAGGACGTGGTGGGCTGGCTTAGACTGAGCCGACTGAAATTGAATCCGATGAAGACAGAGGTCCTGTTCCTGAGTCGGAGCGGGTCGGGGGTAGGGATCCCACTACTGGCCTTCGATGAGGCACCGTTGGCGTCAGCGCTGAGGGTCAGGAGTTTGGGAGTGCTCCTGGATGCCGCCTTAACAATAGAGGCCCAGGTAGCAGCCACTGCCAAGGCAGCCTTTTACCATCTACGGCTGATTAGGCAGTTGGTTCCCTTCCTCGAAAGCAATGACATGGCAATGGTGATCCATGCTATGGTCACCTCAAGATTGGACTACTGCGATGCTCTCTACATGGGGCTGCCCTTGTCCCAAATCTGGAAGCTGCAGCTGGTGCAAAATGCAGCAGCCAGGCTGTTGATGGGCCTCTCCATACGAGAGCATATACGGCCTGTGCTGAAGGCATTGCACTGGCTGCCAATAGCATACTGGATTCGCTTCAAGGTGCCGGTTTTGACCTTTAAAGCCCTATATGGTCGGAGACCTGTCTACCTGAGCCTTTCCCCATATATCCCCCAAAGAGCACTGAGGTCAGGGTCGCAAAATAGCCTGACTCTCCCTGGCCCAAAAGATGCCAGACTGGCTGTCATTAGAGCGAGGGCCTTCTCAGTGGCGGCTTCACACTGGTGAAATGAGCTCCTGGAAGACATCAGGGCCCTGCGGGACCAGTTACCATTCCGCAGGGCCTGTAAAATGGAGCTCTTCCAACAGGCCTTTGATTAGGAGCCGCCACTGATGAATGAGCTATTAACGACTATTGTGACCCCCAGGCTACTGGCATTCAAAACAACTTTGGACACCGCCCTAGCTACATTGGACCACCTCAAAGAAATTTGCCATCTGTATTTAACTGCACTTTATGTAATTTGTTTGTAATTTTAAACTGTTGTACGCCGCCTTGATCCTGCCTGTGCAGGCAAGGCGGGATATAAATCAAAATTAATAATAAATAAATAAACTCCTGAATACACAGGTTATGATCCTATAATTAATGCCTTTGCCATTTAATATTCATAATTCCCCATATTTATTAATAAAATAAGGCAATTTGGCTAACACTACATCACAATTCAGCTTCTCCAAATTTCAGATTTAAATTTGTTTCAACTGTAGGGAATGTTACAGTAGGGCAGTTGTTCCCAGCCTTTTCAAGTATGAAGACCTCTTTCCAACATCAAAAAAAAATTGGACACCCCCCCTCGCCACATGATGATGGCTGTACCATTAGTAACCACTGACTGAGAAGATACATAATGACAAAAAGATAAAAAATGTCAATGCTCAGTCTACATGTGGACTCACAGCCCCCTTACAATAACTCCACTGCCACACATTAGGAACCATTGTAGTAGAGTATAAATGCTGGATTTTACAAGGTTTTTTTTACTACCCCTCAACCAGTCTGCACAAAAATAAAATTTAAAAAACTTTACTGGATCTTTTAAAACTTTTAAAAAAGTTGATGTAAGGGGTGGGGGGATCTGGGCTGCAATACCAAGGATTGCTTAGTAAGCCTATGAACAAAATCAGCAGGAGCAGCTGCAAGGCACTGCTGCTGGACATGTCAGAAAGAAAACAGGAGAAGTGACAGGGAGAAAGGTGCGCTGTGGCAGGGAGGGTGGGCAAGCCAGGCAAGTGGTGGCAGTGTCCCTGCAGTATGCAGATATGGCGGTGACCAGAGAAGCAGTAGGGTTGTCAAAAGAAGTTCCACCATTGGGTGAGCCCAAAAGGAAGAGGAAAAGGTAGGAAAAGTCAGAAACTGTGGAGAAAAGGGAGGAAACAGAGCCAGCAGGGGTAGACAGGCAAAAGAGAAGGTAGTGGGGAGAGCAGGAGAAGCAAGATACACAGATGGGTCCCCCCCCCCCCGGGTCTCATGGGTCCCCACTTGTAAGTATATGTTTGCTTATAGTATTTTGGAGAGAAAAAAGTTGGGAAGAATTATGTAACAAAAAAGGAAGATTAACTAATCATTCCATTTTTTAAAAAGGGATGCTGAAGAGTAAGAATCTCAGAAAGGGCCACTATTAATAAAGAAACTGGAACAATAAAAGGCAGAAGGTTTCATGTTAATATATTACACACATTTATAAAGACGAAATCTCTATAAATATGTCAGCTACAAACAACAGCATTGTGGAATGGTGACACAATCTATGTCTTGCTCTGGTCTTGCTCATGCTCTCTATTCAACAATAACCACCAAAAGAATTTGAAACTAATTAGGTTTTACTTCATCGTGGCCAGGTATGCATGACTCTTCCAATGCAACACACTATTACTGCTAGTTATTTTTTGGTTCCTGGATCTCAATGCCGGGGGCAGGGTGGATTGAACGCAAAGGGGGAAAACACCATACTAAGGATCAGAAGTATTTCAGCCATGGATACAGAGGGGAAAGTGTGATTTATTTAATTTTAGGGTCTGAATGGTGTGAGTTCCTTGGACATCAATTTAATGTCATTGTTATTGTCAAGACTGATAGCTGAACTGAATGCTAATCTCACACTATATCTGAAACATCTCACTTCAGAATGGAAGTATCACAATGAGGACAAATTCCACCAGCATTAAAAATGAATATCAAGAAGGATTAACACTTTCACTATGAAAGGTAAGATATATCTTATTTCTGAAGTTGTCCTATAGAGCCCCTGAAACACCTACACAGTAATTTAATTTACAAGACTACTCACACTGTGCTATGATCTCTGCATTTTTATTTAGAATCACAGAATCATAGAATGTTAGAGTTGGAAGGGACCTTGCAGGTCACTGAGTCCAACCCCCTGCACTCTGCAGGAGTATACTGAAAGATAGCTCTACATACCTACAACATACCCGAAAGATGGTTGTCCAGCAAAGGAGCATCCACCACCTCCCGAGGCAGACTGTTCCACTGGCTCAACCACTCTTACAGTTAGGAAGTTTCTCCTGATATTTAGCCGGTATTAACTCCCTTGTAATTTCCACCCATTAGATCTAGTCTTGCAATCCGGAGCGAGAGAGAATAGATCTGCTCCATCTTCTACATGACAGCCCTTCAAATACTTGAACACTGCAATCATGTCCCTCTAAGCCTTCTCTTTCCCAGGCTAAACATACCCAACTCTTTCAGCCTTTCCTCATAAGACTTGGATTCCAACCCTCTCACCATCCTTGTTACCCTCTTCTGGACACGCTTGAGCTTGTTAATATCCTTCCTAAAATGTGGTGCCCAAAACTGGCCACAGTACTCCAGGTGAGGCCGGTAACGACTTCCTTAAAACACAATTAAATACAATAAACTCATACCTGTTATAGAAAGAATTTCAAACCATGTTTGCAAGTAGTTTTGAATTAGGAAATTGGATTTTTTTTCTCAGAAACTGATTAATCGGGTTTTATAGCTGATTTATTTAGAAACTGCTTAATTGGATTTTCATAATTGATTCATTTGGATTTTTGGAGGGGATTCATTGATCAGTTTAAGTGTATTCTTAGTATTTATTAGTAGGGTGGGAGGCTGGTAGGCATGAGGGGGGAGTTGGTTGGGTTGGAAATTATATTGGGAATTTTAGCAGGGTAGATATTTGTGCTCTGTATGCCAGGGTTAAACTTGTCTTCTGTTTACTATCGGATGCTTAGTGGGCCCCATTCTGGGCCAATAACATTGGGCAGGGGAGGCCATGTTCGGGTTGGGGATACCAATAATAGAGGGGCAGGGGAGATATGTCCGTGGGACAAGATGGACAATAGGAAGGAAACAGAGATATCGGACTGCTCGGTCTCCTTCATACCAATGTCCCATCCCAAGGGATGCTGGTTGTGGGACTAAGAAAATATACCCTTCTCCGACACTGGAGTTGTGTAATGCCAGGTCTATTAACAATAAGTCCTCTGTTCTGTGGTATTATCTAGTGGAGCAATGTGTAGACCTAGCGTGTGTGACTGAGACCTGAGTGAGGGATGGCGAGACTGTTGCCTTGGACCAGCTTGCCCCCCAGGTTTTTTGGTCCTTTACCAATCTCTGACTAATGGGTGGGGGTGTGTGGCATTGCTTATCCAGGAGTCTTTCTCTTTCAGGGTGTTCCCCGCACAAAAAATTGCCAGCATTGAATGGGATGGCCTCGTGTGGAAAGCCGAGGAGAATTTGGCTATCTGGCTGGTGTACCGATCGCCTAATGCACCAGCAGATACTTTGCAGGGCCTGCTGGAAGCCGTATTGGGCTCAGCATAGAAGCACCCCAGATTATTAGTTCTGGGGGACTTCAATGTCCATGTCGATGATGAGGCTTCCTCCCAGGCCAGGGACCAAGTGTCGTCCATGGCGGCACTGGGAGTCTCCCAATTTATACTGGTGCCTACACATGAAGTGGGCCACATGCTGGATCTTATTTTTGGTGTGGGGATAAATGTGGATCTGGTAACAGCTGATGCAGTCCCATGGTCAGACCACTTCACCTTGAAGGCCTGGATGTGTATTCTAAACCCTCCCTGTTTAGGTGGCCAGTGAATTTGTGCTCACCAGTGGAGACTGATGGTCCCTAATGGGTTCTGGAATGCTCTGCGGGATCCGATGCCCCCTGGTGGTTCATTAGATGAGCTGGTGGAGGACTTGCATTGCTGACTCTCCAAAGCCATTGAAGAAATTGCTTCATGGCACCCTCTCTGCTCTTGGGCCAAACTAGCTCCGTGGTATACCCCGGAGCTACGAAGGATGAAATGAGACGACTAGAGCAAGGGTGGTGGCGTACTTGAGACGAAGCTGCAAGAACATCTTGTAGGATGTTTATGAAGGCCTATAAGATGGTAGTGGAGGCTAAGAAGAATTTCTATGTGGCTTCCCTTGAGTCTGAGAGCTCTTGCCCAGCCCAATTATTTAGGACAATTTGGTCACTAACTACCTTGCCCCAAAGCAAGCAAAATGATAAGGAATTGGGTATTGGCTGTGAGGCATTTGCGAGTTATTTTGCAAAAAAAGTCTCAGCGCTCTGCCACAACCTCCTGACCACAGTTGATACAGTAAGGGAACTGGAAGCCCCTTGTCCATTTTTGGGTCCGGTTTTGGACCAATTCAGCCAGCTCTTCCAAGAGGAAGTTGACAAGATCTTGGCAGCTGTAAAGTCCACCACTTGACCCCTGGACCTGTGCCCGTCTTGGCTGGTTAAGGCCTGTGGAGACAGTGTCTGGGGCCCCCTTGTCTTCAAGGACATTCCGGGGGGGGGGGGTTTGAAGGAGGCAGTGGTGTGTCCGCTCTCAAAAAAGCCATCATTGGAGTCTATGGTCCTTGCCAACTACTGCCTGGTTTTGAACCTTCCATTTCTGGGTAAGGTTGCTGAGAGAGCAGGGGCTTTCTTGGATTAGGCTTCCATCCTGGATCCGTTCCAGTGTGGTTTCCACCGTGGCTATGGGATGGAGACTGCGCTGGTCGCCCTCACAGATTACCTCCAGAGACACCTGGATTGGGGTGGGTTAGTGCTGCTGTTTTTGGATTTAACAGCAGTGTTCGACACAGCTGACTATGATCTTTTGACCCACCGCCTCACCAATGCAGGAATATGAAGGACTGCTCTACAATGGCTCTCCTTCCTTCCTTCATGGTCGGAGACAGAGGGTGGCACTTGGGGAGAGGATGTCTCCATGGTACCTGCTGGAATGTGGAGTGCCACAGGGGGTGATTCTCCAATGTTGTTCAACATCTATATGTGCCCTTCCGTCCAGTTGGTCCGGGGGTTTGGCTGGGTTGCCATCAGTATGCTGATGACACCCAGCTTTATCTGTTGATGGATGCCCGGCCAGACTCTGCCTCAGATACTCTCAGAGGGCATTAGGGGCCGTGGCTAGATAGTTACAGCAGAGCTGTCTGAGATTAAATCCAATACCTGTACCTGAGTCGTGAAAGTTTGGGATTGGGAATCCGGCTCCCAATGCTTGGCAGGGCATTGTTGACCCCAGCACCAAGGGTGAGGAGCCTGGGGATGATCCTGGACCAGGGAACCATCTCTCCCCAGATGTTCCCCGGAGAGGCTTGTGGTCTTCTGACCAACACCTACCAGTAGTCCCTGGCCCAAAAGACGTCCACCTAATCTTGACCAGGGCAAGGGCTTTGTCCACCCTGACCCCGGCCTGGTGGAATACACTCCGATGTGAGATCAGGGCCCTGTAGAACCTATTTCTGTTCCACAGAGCCTGCAAAATGGAGATGTTCCACCAGGCCTTTGGCTGAGGCAGCAGATGTCCAATCCATCTCGGCCTCCCCCCGCCCACCGAAATACATCTTTGAACTAATTCATCCTACAGCGCCATTAAGGACTACCCTGGATTTTTTGTCTTGCTTTTGCTGCCATCTTGTTTTATTGTTTGATTTTTTTAACTTGGTTTTATTATACCATACTATAATTTATTTAGATCTCAATTAGTGTGAGCTGCCCTGAGCCCATTTTTGGGATAACTCAGTGATAACTTTACCCACAGTACTACTAGTTCTTATTGTAGGCATGTGAAGATTTGAGCAATGAAAGTATGCATGAAACTAGGAACTAGTTTACAAAACAAAAACAGTCCTTGATAGTGGATATGGCAGTTTGTATTCTAAGGCCATGTTCACAGAAATATTTACTTCCATTTAAAAAACTATAGCCTGTTTTATCTCCTATTCTGTTGCCACCTAAAAATAATCATATAAATAAAATCATATAAATAAAAAATAATCTATAAAACTGGAAGCCATTTTGGAGGTCATTTTGGAGACTTTGAAAACAGGATTCTAGGTACTCTCTTCACCACAATTTCTGATATATACCTCAACTGGTTCGACATCTGTCATGTATAATCTTGCTAAATATATGAGATACCTTCTTTGAGAACCTACAGATTTAGCCGGCAGTTACAGAATAGATCTGTGCACATATTCCATATCTTTCTAACATTGTACTCCTTGCCTAAGTAGAGGCAGGTTGGATGAGTAGGGCAGATCTGCACAGATCAACCAGGGATGATACTGCAACTATTTTAATGGGGGGGGGGGGTGCAGCTCTTGAGAGGATAAGTCCACATGCAGGCATTGCAGTGTTGGGAAGGACTATGCACAGGACATACTCTCTTCATTTTTCATGGCCTTCACTAAGTTTTCTGTCATGATCTTTCCCTGTTACATTGTCATAAGGAATATGTGATCTTTCACTGATAAAAGGGGAAAGGCGCGTTCAAGAAGAAACAAAAGCAATTTTCTATAATTAAAAACAACTTGCCCCCTATCCCAACTATAATACTTCTTCCTTGTCTTGTGACACTTCCATAAATTATCTGTCAGTACACTAGTGGTGAACACAATTGTCATCAATAAAGTATACATTACCTTTTGCATGCACATGTCAGCTATTATGGACAGAGGTATTGTAAGGCTCAGGGCGAGTGTGCCTATCAATGATGAGGTAAGAAAGCAGCCCCTAGGAAAATATTAAATATAAATTTTAAAAACTGTAACAGTCAAAGCATTGTTAAGGTGCATAAAGGTATTTTCATGAGTGTAAGCCGTACTGGTGGGCTTGTGGTTTCTAAAGCTATTTCTTAAGTCCAAGGCAATTATGAAACTAAATTATTTTCAATTAAAAATATTCCTAGCATTACTTATGACCAAACTTCACATGATGTTAGGGATCCATAAATGGCTTCACCAACATTCAGTCTCAAAAAGCAGGCATGAGGGAGCCCCATTATAGATTTGACTGTGGCACTGGGGAAGGGGGACATTAGCCAATCCACCTCCTACTGTTTTTCCCTAATAAAAACAGACCTCATGGGCTGCTAGGGAAAGACAGACAGGTACCCATCATACAGCTATCTTCTCCCCTCTACCGGGATTTAAAGCAACCTGTTTTCAATGAGGGGAAGACATGAGGTGAAAAGTTAAACTCTTCCTTTCAGCATTGCACATTGCAATGCTTTTTGAAGTTACATCAAATGTTACATCAAATGTCAGGGAATCCAATCCAATCACTGATATACAATGGCCCTTAACTATGGACATCATTTTAAGCCTGTATCAAGATCAGAAAACTAAAAAAGCAACAATACTAAGCTCAATAAAGATATCATGACTTTCAAATTTATTCTAATTTTTCACATTTGGACTCATCGGTTTCAAACTGCCCACTATGAAATAACAGGGCTCTGACTAGTATTAACAGACATACTCCAGTTCTATAAATACTAGCTCTTCTACTCAGGATAGACTTCCAATTTGATTTCTGGTTTTCAGCACAATACTCCTCTGCTTATGTACTTCTTGTGTAGTGGTTCAGTAATACAAGTTCATCACTCAGTGATCACAGCAATAAGGGATGACCTGTATGTTCATAGGGGCCATCACACATATCACCCTGTTAAACTATATTATCTGATGTGAACATAAGCAACTGCTACTGGAAGACGTTCACATACTTGGCTGAAAGTCATCAAGTGTTCACTATTTAAGTGCTACAGTGAAAGGGGAGATCCAGCATTTCACTCTGAGCTACAAGGGGGTTCTGTAGAAATAACCCCTCAACAACTGCACACTCTAAACAAGCAAGAAGCAAATAATATGCCTGGCCTAATAAACCAACTAATAACTCCTCCCCCTGCAGTGCTAACCTTATTCTCATTAATAATTAAGTATTGATAATAACTGATGAAGATATGCTGAGACATTTTTTGCAATGCCTGGTGCTATATAAAAATAGTTTATTTACTCATCTATTAAAACACAACCTTATTGGTTGATTCTCAGTTCTAATAGCCAACTACCTTTAAGAACCCTAATACGGAAAGCAGTTTGCTAAATGTACATACCATAACCAAAGAAATTCAGACAGAACAGTTCCAATAAGGCCATTGATAACAATGCATGTAAGTACAAGTTTGCTGGGAAATTCAAAGTGCTCAAATCCAGTATAATGAAGTAGGAAGAAACCTGGCCAGAGCAGCAGTAAATTAAATAGACCAACAAAACCTGCAGAAATTCATAACAGAAAGTGTTATCAGAACAAACAAAAGAATTTACTGTGTGTTTTATTTTTATTAAACTACACTACTTGATTTAGTATATTTGCAACTGTTAAAACTAGTTTCAGAAATGGGTCATACAATGCATAGAGCTGGATCTCACTGACGCTTACATTTTCCTCTGCGCCAAAGACCCCCTTCACTGGTATAACATGCTCTTGTGGTAATGCAAGAGTATCTTACATCAGCAGAAGGGTCCTTGCAATGGAACATCCACAGAATGAAAGAGTAATAGCCACTGCAGATTTCTATAACCTGTGATTAGATACTTCATCAAGTTCCGGTAGGAGACTTACTAAAGAAAGGTAATGTCTAATAATTGAAGACTGACCAAAAATGATCATGTTTTTCAATTGCATATTTAAATAGATGCAATAACTTAAAAGAAGACAATGCAAGTGAACACAGATGATCATTAATGCTGTAGCAAAAGCCAGGGAGTCTCTAGTGAAAACAGGCATCTTTTTCTTCCTATACTACCACTGTTAATCTAGTCAACTTGTTAAAACAAGGCTTATGTTGTTTATTTACAGCCAAGCCATGTTTTAGCAGCAAGCCTAAACTGATCCTAACCTTTTAAAGTCTCCTGGCAGAAAGGCTACGATTGTTCTTCATCTATACCTGTATGTGCACTTCATATAAATTAAACCATTTTCTGCAAATCTTCAAGCCTGCGTAGCAACATCTTGTTCCCAAGAGTTTTTCCCCCTTTAAATTTTGCTCTTACCAAAAAACATTGGTATATCAAGTTTGTCTTCTCTGTCTACTTTTCGTTTTATCATAACTATGTAGATTGCGTAGAGCATAGCTCCTATGAGAGACCACAGGGAACCTGGAGAGGGGGAGAAAACCCAAGCATCCCTTGTTCCATTAAAGTATCATTACTGCATTATGAATTAGATTTTTTAAAACTTAAATACTAATAGTCATAACTAGTAAAACTCATAGGGTTTAAAATATTTTTCAGATTAATATTTACACTTGATGATAAAAGTCATTATTATACAAAGGAAGCTATTATACAAAGTCAAGCCATTTGTAGCGGTTTGAAAATACTTCAAACTTCCAAAAATGTTACTGTAGTGTAACTATATTTCAGATACACACTAAAGTTGCAATCTTATGCACACTTATCTGGGAGAAAAACCAACTGGATATTAGTAAGAATTCTAAGTAAACATTGTACACTTTAAATACATATACTAATATAAAATTAAATGGGTTTTGTTAGAATTATTAAAGTCTATACAGCAATATCTACCAAATGTATTCACAGTATTGGATTTTTGTAAAATATACCTATTCCAGCAGATTTATCAGATCCAGAAAGATTCACAAGAACAACACCTCCGATGCTATTTGAGGGACATAAAACAGGATTAGACAGAATTTCCACACAGAAATAACTTGGGAGCAATTGATCATATAAAATTACACACATATTTGGTGTATATGTTAATTTATTTGTTAATGAATTGCCATAAGGAAAACAAAACAGGCACCCTGTTTAAGTGTTTATAATCAAAGGTAAAAACAAGCAATAGTTGAAAACAAACCAGTGTAAACGGAGATGTCCTAAAGAAGCACTTAAATGTAAAACTCAGATGAAAAAAACTGATAATTATGAAACAATCATCAAGATCCTATAGAAAACTCTTCAAATCAAAAGAAGAGAAAAATCTTTCTACATTTTTTAAAATTGCAAAAAAAATTAAGTGCAAATTTACTTTTCTTTGCCACTCAATTTGACACAAAAGAGAAAAAGGAATCAAAACTAGCCACTATTGAGAGTGTGGGGAGGGGAGAGAATCTTATCCATACAGGGCTGTTCATAAGCAATAAGATACACAATGCTTGGCCATGGTACCTTCTTGGTAAATTCATCTGTATTTATGCGTAACTGAGAAACCTGCAAGTTCTTTTTGTAAGGAAGTATATATCTTACACGCTAGTAGTTCAAGTCTTGCACATTTAGCCGTGATGTATTAAAAGTGAAGAATACACAGACAAATGGAGCCTCTGGTCTCCACAGCTTTGATATATGTAGATCACAACAAGCTGCTCAGGTGCCCAGATTAATGTATGTAGGGAGCGGAGTAGCTGACAGTCCATAATTGCTCTGCTGCAAATTTTTCTTACAATTTTAAGATTCAATAAATTCACCTGGCACATTAGCATAAACAAGTTCTTCAGAGTAGGGTTTTGTCACAAATCTAATCCTGGGTTGTTAGACAAGAGCAACAGTGGGCAGTGAAAGGCACAGCAACTGTCAAAACAGCAGTAGCACTTGAACAGACTTCCTACAAATGTTCTTCCCCTACAGTTACACATGATCTGCAGAATCTAAAAATAGTGACAAAGCCTTCACTACTAAACCCAGCTATCTAAAGGAATATAAAACAACTCCTGCCTGTGGTAGAGAAGAAAATTGGAGATTAAGAAGTCTATATTCCTACCTTAAAATGACAGCTAACAATTTTGAAAGGGTAAACCTGTCTCCACTGTTACTTGGAAACACTGCAGCTAGGATTAAGGTAAAAAGTCCTGAGAGAAGAAGAAAAATCTATTTGAAGCAGGAACATATCAGCACATTACAAATGGGGGGAAAGTTATGAGATTATTCTAATCAACTGTAAGAGCTAAAAATTACTTAGTTACTGCTATTAATAAAATATAAAAAATTTAAAATAATTTTAAGAACCCAGTAGTATGGTTTCAGGTAATTTAAACAGGCATTTATGTTATGCATCTCAAACAGAATGTTATCCCAACATATTATTTTTAAAATGAGGAACTCCTTCATTTTAACACAGGGTTCAAACCTCATTTGAGTGGAGGTGTGGCCACTGTTAGTTGATTACCCCTTCACAATGTAGATTCCGCCACTGCACTCAGTGCTGTTCTTGGGGGCAGTATTTTGAGGGACACAATGAGCTGCAGTATGATGGGGAGTTTCACAGTACTTGGGTCCAACCTAGGGTTTCCAAGTGCAACTTTCCTTAGAGCGGGGGAGTCCCAGGCCCCGTCCTGGAGCTTTTCAGCACGTGTACAAAGCGCGCACACCGCAATGACACCACCCAGAAGTGACGTCATCACGTCAGTCACGTTGGGGGCGGGACCACTATGATTCGAGGGAAAACCATAAAGTTTTCCCTTGAATCATAGAGCGTCCCCCCGCAACGTGCCTGGTGTGATAATGTCACCTCTGGATGACATAAGCACGCCAGGCACATGTGCACATTCCCAGCATCTGGGGGGTGGGGTTCCCCCTGGCAGCCTTGATCCGGGCCGGCAGGTAACGGGACCATCGAGCGGGGGTTTCTCCGCCCCCCGGGGGGACTTGGCAAGCCTAGTCCAACCTAATATATTTTAATGTTCAAGATGCTCCCTCTAGTAAATATTTAATTCCTTAATGCCTACAATATAGATATTTGTGCATGCTACACATGATATATTATTGCTGTCCTTTATTCTCATTCTTTGGCTACCATTATTTCACATTGCAAACTGTGCCAACACTGGATCAGCAAAATGTTCTGTTGACAACATGACTGATATTCCATGGTATTTACTATTTTAAACAATAACACTAAGGTGAACTTTTGGAGGTGCAGCAAGTATAGGGTATAACTCAATATAGCCTTGATAAGAGGTGGAGAGGTAACACATGGCAGACACAGGAGAACACAAATTTTGGTTTGGCATTCAATTTTTAATTTTTCTCAAAAGCAGGACTTTATTCTTCCCATACAGTTGTAGATATTGTCAGTACTTGCAATAGTAATAAACTAACTCTTACATCACAGCCAAGCAAGGGTGAAAAAGAGTCTTAAGATGTTATCACTTGCCCACTATCTGAAACCATTCTTCAGGATAATGTATTTAAGAAATCTTTGCTTAACAGTCTTGGGCTGCTTGGACTTCCCCCATTTAATCCTGCTGGACTTCTGAAACATACTAGCTTACAAGTGTTTTATTAAAAACAAGCATTTTTTTAAAAAAAAAAACAATAAGCAATAAGAATAAAATAAGCAATAGAAGAAATCAAAGTGGAGATCACTGGGATATTAGCAATCTGGCATGAACAAATGAACCAATTCAATAAGAACTTTAAACTCAGTAAATTTAAAAACGCATAAACAAGTTATTAATTTAAAGTTCAAGAATATATCTTTAGGACAGAGTTTAATAAGAAATTAAATTCTGAAAATATATGCTTCTTCCAGTTGTTTAATAGAACATCCCCATGCCAAGATTTGGACTAAAAGACAGGGAGTTCTCACTCAGTAGAAGCAAGTCCTGGAATACAATATGTAACTTTGGCTCACCTATGCATTCTGGATTTCTTATCATTTACTGACCGGCAATTGAAAACATATCAACTAGTGTGTTTAAAGCAACATTAGATGATAGACAAGATTCACATATTACTATGCAACTGCTCCTTTTAAGAATTATGCTTCTTAAATATTCATTTAACAAGTAATTTTAGCAATGGCAATAAGAAATTTAATTTTGTCAGTAGTATGAATACATAATACATAATTTATTCTTACCAGAGGTTGAAGATAGAATGTTAACGATAGCCATTTGGGTGTCTGACAGTGCTTCTTGATAAGAGAAATTTGCCAGGAACCACTAGGACATAAAACAATAATTGTTAATGTAATAGCTGGTGTTTATTTTTCATCCTGTAACTTTTAGTTTCTATACTTTCCACACACAAACACGCCATACACCATAAAAGCAAGATGGTTAAAGAAAAGAAAACCCAACTTGGATCATTAACGTACAAACATTTTGCTGTTGCTATAGAAGTTACAAGGATACTTTGGAAATAGTAATTTTTTCTACATCTAGACTGGACAGTCATTTTGTTACTTTCTGAAACACCTTTTTATGATTGCTGCATTCAAACTGGAAGCCACCAAATTATGAACAAGTTGTTATGGTTAAGTTCCACTGAAATGTACTATTTGGGCCCAAAAAAGGCGTGCCATTGATTTTAGTAAGTCTTAAGAATGACTAGTTTTCTCTATATTAAGTGTTCTATAATTTAAGACTATTTTTCTTTAGTTTGAAACATGTGATAGATTACTACACCATATAAACCGAGTAATACACTGGAATTGTTGGAAACTTGAGAATCATAGAAATGGGGGACGACGATGATGACTATGATTTTCATATCATATGC
The DNA here is from genome assembly GCF_001447785.1 of Gekko japonicus. Classification (NCBI taxonomy): domain Eukaryota; kingdom Metazoa; phylum Chordata; class Lepidosauria; order Squamata; family Gekkonidae; genus Gekko; species Gekko japonicus. The sequence continues at coordinate 1,887,024 of NW_015164669.1, forward strand.
AATCTTATTGGGCATCGCAACCTCGTTATCATGACATAATAAAGACAGTAGGGTTGTTCTATGATTACTCAGCGGATGCTGCTAGATACATTATTTGAATGAAACCTTTATGAGAGTTAAGGGTGTTAGTTAAATATTTCTAACCCTAAGTGGAATTTATATGCATGCAGTGTCCACTTAAGAATACACCTATATAAAAGTCTGATACAAGCACTAGTCAACACTGGATCAAGCCATATATATCTGTGTCTCCCGCGCCTTCCCTCTCTCTATATATGTCTTGGTTCTAGTCACTTAACAGCCTTCCCTATTTCTGTCTCCTTGCTGAAGCCCCTTGTGTCCCATAATGGTACAGAATGTGATAAGGAAGCTCACAGGTATACGGATGAGCAGGACTTCCACTTGCACAAGAAGCCCTTTAGATCCTAGCCATGGCAGTGTAGATACCAAAGGTAGATTTTTGCTACTGTTGTGCTAATAGATACACTGTACTTTTGTGTCTATATCTTATGGAACACATAACATTTTAACAAAGTTTGAGTCCAGTGGCACCTTTAAGACGAACAAAGTTTTATTCAAGGTATAAGCTTATATCTTGAATAAAACTTTGTTGGTCTTAAAGGTACCACTCGACTCAAACTTTGTTCTGCTGCTTCAGACCAACATGGCTACCCACCTGAATCTATAACATTTTAAGTTATTTTATACCACAAAAGATCTTTTGCATCTTACATTCTCACTTTTACTTCTAAACTTACTTCATCTAGCTGACAGTTCACAGTGGCAAGCTTTAAACTGCCTGACTGAAACCGGTCACCATCAGTCATTGTGGATAAATGTTTAATTAATGAGAGTTAAACACATACATTGGTTAAGATTGTTGTGATGCATTACTGTAAGAAGGAAGGTATTAAGGGATTTTTCCTTCAAACAATTATAAAGGGATAAGGAAGGGTACAGAATCACCTCCTCCTGCCTCTTGTATGATTGTATTGAAGTGTAAATTTGCTTACACTTTATTAACTGTCTCAAAAGGCTTAGATTTTGCTAACATGCACATTTATTTAAACGTTAATCAATTAATATGTTGCCAAATAATTCATTAGTGAACATCCCTAGAAGTTACCACTTTCTGAGATGAGTTTAAAAAAAAAATAGTTTGACCCCCTAAAACATTTTCTTCTACTATTTAGACAAACAATTTAAGAATTTTGGGCTAATACACTGAATATTTACAAAGAATATGAACAGGGATAAAACTTCAAAAATTACTGAGCTTTCAGTATTGTTTATTCAAAAGAACATTCAATAAAGAATAGAATGCATACCACAAAGCAAAAGAAAAAGCTGATTTTGGCTACTTGACATGCAGTAAGCTTCCCTACAGCTTTTAATATAGACTCCTGATCCTTAACTGTTGGATAAGACATACGAGAGAGTTTTGCTTCCAATGCATGGCTTGATGGGAGTTGTCGAATCTCCATTATATTACTAAATCTTACACGAGACTTTTTGGTAGCTTGGGGGGAGAAAAAAAGAGAGAGAAGTGATGTGTTATATGTATTAAACTGGAAAAGAAAAAATAATTTCTAAAGTTATGATTTCCCTTGTCCAAATGACATTTCAGAGCATGTACCCATGTTTCACTAGTTTGTACAACTAGTATCCATTGATGCTAGCAAAAGTTCGCTAGTATCAGAAGCATGGATATATGTTTGATGCGTCTTTCATTTTCTCCTCCTCAAACTGCAATTTAAATGTTTCCATAGTGAGTGCATTCACTGTACTCAGGAAACACACCATACATCCTGGCTATAAGAGCAGCTGCTTCACTTTAATAAATCTGGTACTCAAAAGAAAAAAAAAATAGCTCTGTTGTAGCTTTGAGCTAACTTAGGTACGGCTACTACACCATCTTGTGGTTAAGCCAACAAAAGGCTTAGATAAGTCATCAGTCGACAGTTTTCAACAGCAGTTTACAACTTAATTACTTTTAGTTCTAGATGCTTGATTCCTAAAAACAGCAGTTACAGCAATTACAAGTACACTACAATGTTTAACTTTTATTCCTAAAATGCAAATACTCATACATAAAAGGAACTCTACAGAATCTACAAACTTTCAAGAATCTATATTGTAATACATTCAAGAGTTTGTAGCAACAATAAAGCATGTGAGAGCGACTACATGACTTGTGGATGACATGTCATACAGCAGGTGTCCCTAGGGCTGCCAAGTGGGGGCGGGGGGGCGGGTAAACCTCCGCTTCGGAGGCCCAATTTCCGCCACGGCGGAATAGGGCCCTGGGGGGAACTCCGCCCCCCAAAGCGCAGCCACATCAATCACGTTGGGGGCGTGGCCCCGATCGTCGGAGGGAAAACTCTATGGTTTTCCCTCCGATGATTGGGGCCACGCCTTCAACACAATCGATGTCGCGCATCACTTCCAGTGACGTGCTGGCGGCGCGCGAGCACGCATATCGAGGAACAGCTCCCGGAGCCCGGCAAAGCTCCCCCGCCGGTAGGATATTTTTACTTGGCAACCCTAGGTGTCCCCAACATGGTGCCCATGGGCACCATGGCACCCACTGGCACCTTTCCTGGTCTAGTCATGTGAGGCTATTACCCACTGGGGACTTGACTGGCTGTGCAGATTTTTAAAAATGCTGCTTGGGCAGCCGTTGCCACCACAGTACCAGGATCTTCACTGTGTGCCTGAAGGTAAGCTGTGGCAGTCAATTTGTGGCTGGCTCCACTTCCTGTGGCAGTCATTTTATGACAGCCATTTTGTGGCTGTGCCCACCATGCTGTGTTAGAATTCTAAAGGTGCCTGTGGGCTTAAAATGTTGGGGGACCTGGTCATAAAACATTCACGGGGGAAAAAACCTCCTGGGGAACAGAAAGAAATTCTTCAAGGATACAACCAAGAGACAAGGCACCTTTTAGCAACCGCACACCCCAAATGCGTAAAATAATGTATTATATTACTATTTTTATGATAAATTGTATTTCTGTAGTGGAGGAATTCTAAAGATGTAATGTGCTTTATTCCAACAGAAATTCATTGAGCTGATAGAGATCAAACTGGTACAGATCAAAATAATGTGCTCCCTGCTTCAATAGTCCAAAAGCGGATATCATTCAAACCTTTTTATTGATATTTCAATTCTCTGGCTAGGGGCTATTACTTTATTTAAAACTATGAACACCTTACTGTGACATAAGCAGGGTCATATTTGCAGACATAAATGGGAGCATAAGAGTAAGTTATGGGGCACAATAAAAAGCTACCCCCGGTGTGCTCTCTCATTTTCAGTATTAAACAAAATTTGTACATTGAGGTTTTGAAGAAACTTACTTTTTTCAGTGTCATCACTGGTGGTGCTGCTTTTTTCATTTGGCAAGTCATGAAACTTTACAGGAACATACAGTGGTTCACTCTGAAAGGTAACATAAAAAGCTCCGAGTTGACAAAAGGAAAAATTGACTAAATTGACTTATATCCACTAAGAAAAGACTGGCAGTAATAAATCACACAGTAATTAGCAATTGAAGTGATTTATCAGTTTCTTTGTTTTCATAGGAATGTCATCTATTTGAACCATCTATATATCTAATATCCAAGGGTCCCTCTGAGTGAGGATACTTACTTCCGCAGATCTGGGGTAGATGGGGGGGGGGAACAGATCTATCTGCATATCTGGAGCAGTGTCCAGACTTGCAGAAAAATCTAAAATGTTGAAAAAACTATATGGGGGATATTTAAATCCCCCCAAAAGTACAACAGCCCTTGTACTTTTTTGGGGATTTCTGCTCATGCACATAGAAGGGACTTATCAAAGACGAGGAGGCTTCTCTCCCCCTCCATCTCCTTGGAAAGCGACTGTTTTGAACACGTGACTGGCCTTAGCAATGGCTTTCCTAGTGATGAGGCCTTCACAGGCTTTTCCACTCTTGGAAGCCAGGAGCAAATAGGGACGGAAAGCATCGGATGGCTTTGTGTCCGAGCCTGCACTGGCTCAGCCTCCCAGGCACTACTACTGATGTAAGGGGAAAACAAGGAGAGGACAAAGAAGGGGAAGACTGGCTTGAGGAAGAGACAGAAAGGGAAAGATGGGGGTATTTGCTTGGGGGCGAGATAGAAGGGGGACTGGCTTGTGGGGAGAGAGAGAGAGAAAGAAAGAGGGATCGACTTGGTGGAGGGTTGGAAAGAAAAAGAAGGAGGGATTGGCTTGAGAAGAGAAAAAGGGGGAGAGAGGGAAGGAAGGGAATGCCCCCTCTCCGCAAGTTTCTTGCGGGTCCCCCCTTGTATATACTATTTTAAAGCTCATCTGCAAGCATAGAAATATACAGCTGTATTCAACACTATGACTTCATGAAAACGACATAAAGATCAATGATCTTCTTGGCTTTCTGTTCCCCCCAGCAGCTGTTTCCAGCCCCGGGAGAGTTTATTCCTGGGGTCACAGGAACCATGTGAATTTGGGGGGGGGGATAGGGAAGGGGGCAGAATCACATCCTCCCGCCTCTTCTATGAGCAAAGCTGATGAAAAGGAAGGATGAAAAGATTTCATCCCCTTCCCAGAGCCAACTTAACCAGTAGGCACAGTGCCTAGTGCCCATGATGCCCAAAAGGGGAAAAAATGACCTTTTAGGGTTGATGCTTTTAACATCAGGGGGAAAAAAATTGAAATGTTTAGAACCCACAAAAATGTATTAAATTTTGCCAAAAACAGGAAAAAAAATATTGAGGTACTTCTAGTTATATCAAAATAATTTTTAATATTAATATTATTATGGTGGGAGGGGCCCATGAAGGCAAAAGTGCCTAGGGCCCCTTCTTCCTCCTCCCTACTACAGCCTCCTGACTTTTGTGCTGGGACCTAGGTTCCCTTTAAGCTGCGCCAAGCTGCACTGGTACACCGATTTCCCCTGGCCAGCACAGCAATTGTTACCACAGCGCAGGGGCGAGAGGTTCCCTTCCCAATGGCCATGCAGCACGGATCCATTTGCTCAGGGAGCACAGAAACACAGCAGTATGCTTTGTGTTTCCTAATCTGAGCTGGCCCCGCCTCCCCTCAGCTGCGGTTTGCTTACCCTGTGAAAGGGGGCACTGCTACCCTCTCCGGCAGTCCTCTGCCTTGTGCTCCTGGAGATACCCTGGCCCAGAAGGAGAACTGCTCTGTTGCCCAACTTCTGCCCTTCCTGAGGTGAGCTGCCTGGTTGTTTGTTTTTTGTCTTGGGGTGGGGAGCCGGGCTCAGCAGCGTGCTAGAGGCGATCTGGTGGCTTCTGGTGCTTTGTGAAGTGACTCTCTCTGCACTTAAGCCTGCAAAGTTAGTTGGAAAAGGTGGGGGGGGAGCCGGGCTCAGCAGCATGCTAGAGGCGATCTGGTGACTCCTGGTGCTTTCCGAAGTGACTCTCTGTGCCCTTAAGCCTGTAAAGTTAGTTGGGAAAGGTGTGGGGGGGAGCCGGGCTCAGCAGCGTGCTAGAGGCGATCTGGTGGCTTCTGGTGCTATCCAAAGTGACTCTCCGTGCACTTAAGCCAGCAAAGTTAGTTGGAAAAGGGGGGGAGGGAGCCGGGCTCAGCAAATCACCTCTACTTCTCAATTGCCTTGAGAGTTCCCTTTCTGGGGTCACCATTCATTAGTTGCAACTTGATGGCACTTATGTACATGCACAGACTGAAGACATAAATGTGTGGGTGACTGTCTGGGGTAATTGTGTCTACTATGAAGACCATGAAGACAAGCTACAAGCAGATGAGTCTGCTACATTGTTTGCAGTGAACACAAGTTACTAAAGCAGAAGATACTTTTCCAGGTTGCAGATAACACAAAGGGCCATTGTGTGTATGACTACCTCTCCCATCTCTGCCCTTCTACAGTGGTATCTTGGCTACTGTGCTAGGTAGCCTCTGGCCAAAATCCTGAAGACTTCCCTGGATCAGGCCTCACAAAGAGTCCAGAATCAGCTGACCACAACCTGCTCATAACAGGGAAAGGATGTTTCACCAGGCTATCCCAAACAGAAGGTGGTTTTCCCAAGAAAGCTGGTGCCCCACCCATCTAGAAATGGCAGATTCCCTTCTCATTCCTAGAAAGGAGGAAAAAACCAGGAAAGGGCAAGGAAGGGGCAGAATCTCCTTTATCAAATTGATACAAATTGTTATCAGCTGCATCTAAAGCCAGCCTATGTTTGGAGGTGTGAATGAGAGGAATACAATGAGGGCATGTTTGAATTTCCTTGGTGTGAGCTTAATAAACATTACTTCTGTATTCAAGAACTTATTATCTGGCTTTCTTTCTGTCTTCCACCCTCACCTATGGGAAAAAATCCTGCTGGGTCAGAGTGGATTTGTGTGGAGGCCTGATACTCTTTTGGCTCATTTGCATTAGGCCTGGGCTCATTTTCTCCCTGACACAGGAGGGGGGGGGGGATCGTTCCCTCCTTCTTCTTCCATCAGCTTTGCTCACACAAAAGTCAGAAGGCAGCGATTTCGCTCTCTTCTCCTACCCCCTGACAGCCTCCCAACCTGCATAGCCATTGCTTCATGCAGGTTCCTTATCCACAGGGGAAAGATTGGGGAACAGCAGCACCTTCTGCCACCCACATAATCTAGGACTCAAGTTGTTTCCATGGATGCTCTGGGATATTTTGCATTTTACTTTCTCACACTGGGACCTCTCTGTGCATTTATAAATGCCAGTCAAGATGGCTGATCTATTCTCTGATGCTGGGATACACACAGGATTGAGGACTGCCCATGGGGCTGCAAAAAGAAGCCACAATTTCTTCTTTCCCTCCTCCTGGCAGCCCCCAAAACCTCTCCCCTTCCCCTGCTTCCTTCTCTTCTTCCCACCTATGACTCTTCCCTGCAATCTAGTCTGCGGCTTTATTTATTATTTATTTAATTCATTTATACACTGCCTTTTTCTCCAATGGGGAGCCAAGGCTGTTTTTATCATTTCTTTCTCTCTCAGTAACTTACATTTGTATAAAGTTGGACCTGAACATTCAGAGTTTTCTTTCTCTTCTCTGTAAAATAAACGCTTTCCTTTTTAAAAATCTGTTTCCTTCGTGGTAAATGTAGGGCTGTAAAGGTTAAATTAAGGATTTTCTGATGAAGGGCAAAGTGTGTGCCTCTGAAGTTCCAACATATTTTACCTCAGGGTTGACTAGTGGTAAATAGTGCCACACATCAGCAGGCCAGGAAATAAACATTTCTTTGGCCTCTTTCTCAGCAGTGCTTGGTATTGTGATGGGGAAGTATGCTGCAAAATCAAAAATCCCAAAATCAATACATGCTACCACTGCAAGGACAGTGGCAATGGACTTCCTGCCAAAAATATTTTAGTGCCTGGTCCTGCCACTGCAACCTGCCACAGCAGATGATGCTAAGGGTGAGTAACCCACTCAAGGTCACCCATTCATGGCAGTAGGTATTTGAACTTGGGTCTCCTTGATCCTAATCTGATACTCTTATCACTATACCACTCTGGCTTTCATACAGAGGCTGCTGCTAAACAATAATGAGACATCAGGAGGTCATCACTGGGCATGAGTGAGTTGTGGAAATCATGTGATAGTGCTGCCAAGTCTGGCCATGATGTGGCCTTATGCAAGGGCAGGGGGAAAGGCAACAGGGGTGGCCTGCAAGGCCAGAACAGCCCTGAAAAGGGCCCTGCCTTCTGCCCCTCCTTTTACAGACAGAAACCAAGACTGGAAGGCTGGCAATAATGTCACTGGCAATAAAACAGTCACTGAGGTCATTCATTTCTCATAGTTATAGGTGCTGCCTCTTTCATCTTGGTGAATTTTAACCCAACACTTTTTTTAAGCTTTCAGATTTGTATAAAGATCTGTCTTGCCTTCCACTGATGATTCTAAAAGCTTCATTGCCACACAGAACATTGAAACCATGTCAAAGTTAGAGAGCTTACCAAAGGACTATTTACAGCATTGTCAGTTGTACAGGCAGCAAAATAACCTTCAGCATCTGCAAACTAATCAGAGATTTAATATTTGAAACTGAACGATGACAATACTACCTTGCAGGCAGACTAAAAGCTGAAAGCCTATTAATACTAGTGGAGATTTGTGAACAACTAGCAGTGTTCAGGCCATGAGCAGTTTTTCGACTCAAGACTTGTATACCAACCTCTAGGCCAACTAGCTGGCCCCTATGTAAAACATGATACTGTGTAAAACATGATACTGATATAATACTAGTCTGATCCAGCAGGGCTCTTCTTGCATTTCCCTGCCTTCATTTCTGGCCACAGTTACAACACTTAATTCCAAAAAGAGATGGGACAAACAGGGGTCATTTCCTGCGGGAGCGCACAGGAGCGGAGCTCCGGCAGTAAGGAGCCCAGGGGGCGGGCACATGCAACAAGCCTCGCCCCTACTCCCAGCATCCCTCAGTCGGGCCACGAGGAGCAAGAAGCAGCCAGGTAAGTTGCAGAGCCCCCCCCCCAAGTCCCACCTTCAGGTACAAGCTCTTTCTCCTCGGTGAGGGCAGATCTGTGCGTCCCCCCCCCCAATAGCTAGCAATCCAAAACAGTCCAGTGGAGCCTGAGCGGCGGGTGTTGCCTTCTGACACACTTCCGGTGATGTCAGGGGGTGTGGCATATGCAAATAAGTTATGCTAATGAGTTATGCTAATGAGCTCCTGCACCTCTTTTTCTACGAAATGACCCCTGGGGACAAACACTGAGGTACCTCAGCCCATATATTAGAGGGAACTTACAAAAGGTTGCCTGCCACCTCCACCATCCAATTATCCTTCTTTCTGTAATCAGCTGTATACCAGTCTTGAGCAAACAGCAGCCTCATGGACAATCCAAACACAAATATACCTAATTTGTCCAGTAATTTCACTAATAAAAAATAACATGGAAGTGAAACTACTCTGACAGTGCCCATATAGGAAACTCTAGCCAGTTATGAACTACCCCAGTGTCATTTTCTAGTTAAGAGATGGAAAGTACAACACTGGGTTTGAGGAAGAATCCAGCACATTTTAACAATAGATGTTCTTTCAAATGACTGTAGAGTGACTTAAGAAAAACACTCTCAAAGAGACATTTCCCAACACATCTTTTTAATAGGCCAATAAAAATACTTCATAGGAAGAACATAACAAAGAAGATAAACCACATGTCCAAGTACTGGATCTAGGCACAGATTAAATTTTATTATTTATTCCATTTTGATTTCGCTAAGAATCATAAGTACTGCAATTACCATTTTTTAATGCAGTGAATCACTTTGAAATGTTACACTAATGAAAGCATTATTTCACTAGCTGAACATCTGGGGGTTTAGCTTATGTTAGTCTAAGCAAGCTTTCCCCTCCAAACATATGCTTTGATTTTGTGTAATTTGCAGAAGCCACAATGCTGGGGAAATTATTAAACTAAAAACACTTACAAAAGCTGCATGTCTGCCACGAAACCCACGCGTGCACTGTTGCCTCCATGGTTTCCAAACAATAAATCCCAAGAGGTAAAGAACAAACATGGATGTTTTTGCAAATGTACTGAAAAATGGTTTATTGTAGTTTTTAAAAACGTACTGTGAAGAAAGGAGGGGAAAGTAACCATCACTGATAAAATTAAGGTACGTCCTATAACTAGTATGGCTTTACTATTCAGGTCTTCAATACTAACCAGCAGCTAATCATTCATAAACATATAGGACAAAACACACTGCAAAGAAGTGAAAGCTATGGATTTACTGCCTGGGAAAGAGCACATAGGTCTTGCGTGCAATGTCATATTCTTGAATCACTAACTTGCACTCACTCCAAGTCCTTATACACAAAGAGTAGAACAAGAGAGCGGCAAGTGAGTCAGAACACAGTTCAATTATGTTCTAATACAAAACTTATGGCACAACATGGATGTAGTAGCTACTGGCCTGTGCAACTGATCCATTCTCGATTCAAGAAGGGGGGCGGTGGACAGAAGCTGAGAACTTTCTGAGGTGCAACGGAGGCCCAACCCTCTAGCTCCTGGCTGGGGAAGGGCAAGTTGGAACATTTTTCTTCCCTAGCATGAGATTTAACCAATAATGTCCTACAGTGTTGTGTGTTATCAGCCTTGCTATCTGATATTTATACAGGACCACTGAACAAGATTGTCCAGCACTTTGAGTACACTGATGACACCCAGGTATATATATCTTATCACTAAGAACTGAGAAGCATCCACCTCTGTTCAAGGCTACTGACTTTCTGTTGTGGTCAAGAAGCTGAAACCCAAGGTGAAACTTAATCCAGACAAGATGAGGTTATACCAACTAGCAAGGTTGATTGTCTAGTTGATATTATGCTACTCACCCTTGATAAGTCTACCTTTGTCAGAATTAGTGAAGAGCTTTGGTACTGATGAACCTAGCTTTGCACTTTGAAAAATGGGCTGGTGGGGTGGCAAAAAGTGCTTTCATCATATAGTATGGTGGTTACCTTTTAAACTCTCTTTCAAACATTTAACCCAGCAAATCTGTCTAAGTAGAGACATGCTAACTCAAGCCCACCGAGTATTTATATCACATCAGAATCAAACATGCTCTTCAACTCTACATTCTTAGCTTTCTGCATACTTTCACACAGAAATCCTTGGAAGTGAGTTTCTCTAACTTGTCGCCTTCCTCCAAGAAATTCTACAATGTAAGCCAACTAAATCATCAAACTTTACCTATTAGGCTTTGCTATTTAAAAACTGTACTTTATTGCTGACATTATGAAACAGAATTGGAAAGACTAATTGTATTTAATTATAATTCACATCAATGTCAGGAAATGCCCCTGGATGAGTAAGAAATGCAGCTAGTCAAGTACAAACAACTATTTATCCAGTACCAGCCCACTGGGTTCCAGCAAACAAGCTAATGCACAGATATTCATTGAGAGAGCATTATCATACAGTAATGCTATATTATAGTCATGCTACTTCCATATTACAAAATAATACTTACTGCTGTAAGTTCAGAAGAAGCAACCCATATCACATCAACAAGAAGAAGAATGACAATTCCAAGAGCCATTCGTTTACGCTGTGCGGGAGAACTGCTTTGTGAGCTCATCCGGTTCATGATAAAAATCCACACCATTTGTAACCTATTGTACAACATCAGCACAAATTAGTTTTAGAATTACACTGTTTTTACAGGGTGAAGTAGACATTCAAACATCAGAAAGCCGCTAAATTTTAAACTAATAGCTTACCTGCACAACATGAAAAGATCTTGCATTATTCAATAAAGATATTCAAAACTATGCAACAGTGACATAGATATTTCTACAGTATTCAAGTAAACATTTTCATTCATTATGCATATTTATCTGTGGTCAGTAAGCACAGTGGACCTTGATTACAGCTAAGACCATATGTCATGGCAATGGCAGATACAGAGTAGAATGGTCATCTGTATAGTGAAATAATTGTCAGCTATTTAAAACATTTATTAGAACGATTTACAAAAAAGATTATACTAATATGATAAATTAAATGAAAAACACAACTGATGCAATTGAACAATGAAATAACTGAGTTATTTGCTGATATACACTGGTAATTGCTATTCATACATCATGTGTTCCTCACCTTTCCACCTTCTACTGCAGCCCAAACTGCCTCCCCTACTGCTGTTAATGGGGGACAGTTGAACGCCTGCTGTGGGAAGCAGAAAATGGTGGAAATGTGTTCCCTCTTCCATTAGCATTAAATACTCTGTGGATCCAACCACTTTTGAGGGACTGCACTCTTACTCACAATGGCTGAACTAGATACCGAGGCATTTTTTTTTAACACACATATACAAATTTTTAATGTAGTTGCAAACAATCCAAATTATCAGCTAAACTACAGGCATACCTGCTCTGTAACCTTTGTAATGTTAAATGTAAAAACTGGAGTTGGATGAGCTTCATGCCATCACATTAAGGTGAAGGCTGTCCCCTGAAAAATAAAGAAAAAGGGTGATGAAATCGTCATTGTTTATAACCTTGCTGCTAGCTTCAACATACACATTACCCATCTATTATTAAAGCAAATTCTTCACCATTTTCCAGAATTCATACCCCCAGCAAAGTTCGCAGCATCTAGCATGATAACATGCAGATCTAGCATGATAAAGAAAACCATTATTGTGCAACATGTCAAGGCCACAAAGCTGCACAAAGACAGAACACCATAACACCATTACAAATAAAACATCAAGAATTTTCAAAGTATTTTGGAGTGGATACATATTTTGTTGCCATGGTGTGCATGGGGGGGGGGGAGATTAAACAAGGCAAGACTCCACCTTGTCAAAAACATTTTGTTAATGAGTGAAATATTTCTTATATATTGTGTTAAAACATAATGTACTACTGAAACATAACGAAATAGAGTTATGTGACTATAGAAAGCTGTAGACCTGGGAAAAGACGCATGAGAGAATGTAGCAAGAACTGGGTCTTGTCAGCTCCAGACCATCAGCCTGCAGAGCAAAGAAAACCCTCTCTGTAGCAGAGTGCATACAGTCAAAGGTAGTGTGTGGTAGAGGAGGGAAACATCTGCAAAGACATTGGCAGCCATGCTGAGTACAGCTGTTAAGTACTGGAGGAAAAGGGATTTTAATGAACTGATGACAACCTACCGCCTGACTGGTCATCTTTGCTCCTCACCTTCAGTCAAACACAGCTTGTTTTAACTGTTACAACTGCTGACTGAATGTCAGTGGCTGCTAACTTCAGGTTCAGATATCAAATTAATGCTCACTACTGTCATGGACTGCCTACCTGCTACTGATAAAACTTAGAAATTTGCTGCTATCACCTGAGTATGTACTGTTAGTAGATTAATACCAGCTGCTAGTAATAGTTGTAGGTACTATTTACTAGCAGCAGCATTCTGTGCACCTCAGTGTTTAGTCATGCTGGCCACATGACCACAGAAACATCTTTGGACAGCGCTGGCTCTTTGGCTTGGAAACGGAGATGAGCACCGCCCCCTAGAGTCGGATTCAACTGGCTGTTCAATCCACTGTCATCAACAGAACAGCAGCTACTGTTACTTAAATATTTGTTTATTGAATACCTACTACTTTTATACGCTGTTATTAATTTAGTATCTGTTGCTACTAACTATTGTTGCATTGATTAATCAGAACATTTGCTGTGTAAAGACAAAGTCTGATTGATAGCTTTTGATGGCCAGACAGAACATCCTCTTTTTTCTCCTAAATGAATAATTATATTATATGGCACTGTTAAGTGAGGTTTTGGGACTACTAGGTTGTACCTAATCACTACACTCCACTAAATGGCTGATAATGAAGTATTCACATTGAAAAGCATATTACACTTCAAAGAGGTTGGGGGGGGTTAAAGAGTCAAATTCTTCTGGATGGATTTGAAGAAGGTGAAATTATTATAAGGCGATATTGCAATGGTTATATGAGCATATTGAAAGGACCCAGAGGTCATTTCGGGGGGGGGAACGCGGGGGAACGCAGTTCCCCCGGGTGAGGTACAGGGGGGCGGGGCACATGACAAAGCCCCGCCCCCGCTTCCGGCCGCCCCGCTTCTGGCCCTCATTCAGCCAGGAGGAGGCAGGAGAAGAGGGAGGGTAAGTTGCTTCCTCCCTGCCTCTTCCCACCCCTGCCTCCCTGGGGCCAGGGAGGGCCTTCGCGGGGCTTCCTTGCACTCCCGCCGGCCTTGCAGGTCCACCGCCGGGCCCCTCATGGGGCTCGGCAGTGGAGCTGCAAGGCCGCCGGTGGCGGCCGGGACCGTTGGGGGTGGGGTGTGTGGCCTTATGACACATTTCTGGTGATGTCAGGGGGTGTGGCCTTATGACACACTTCTGGTGATGTCAGGGGGTGTGGCATATGCTAATGAGTTATGCTAATGAGTTCCCCTAGCTCTTTTTCTACGAAATGACCCCTGAAAGGACCTATCAAGGTGAGACATATACAAATACAGGTCATATTACAAAGGGATTTTAGAAGAAAACTGTATATATATCCTATCATACAAATGGTCTGATACACAGTCTGGAAAGATTTGGAACATACTCCACAAAAGATTCATTTTTTTCACTTCAGGTAGCATGCTGCTGAAGGTACCATTTTATGTCTGTATTAATGAAAATATTCAGACCACACCATGAAATGTGAATGGAATAATAAATCACCATACTGTTTTGCCAGGAAATTACATCTATTGTTACTCTGAGAAAGAAATATTCGGGGAAAAGACAGAATTTCAACCCTTTCCCTAAACTAACCTCATAGGAAAGAGAGATGGAAACAAAGAAAGAAATTAGTTTGTATAAGAGGTACATTTATAGCAATTTCCAAATCACAACAGAATAAAAGATTTTTATAACAAAAACATTTGACAGCTGAGATAAAGAAATTAGACACACCATTAAAAATTCTACAAAGGAAGTTATGGATGAGTGGGAAGAAACCGAAGATCTAGAAACTGAAAAATTGTTACACAGAAAAACACATGACCCTGGTTAAGCCTTTAGAGAAGGGGGATACACTGGATAAAATGCATGCATCTCTGCTGGTGCACATAAATAAGAGAAAGTTCCTTATTGTAAATCTACAAGATGATAGAAATGCAAAATCAAAGAGCAGTTCCTAAAAGTTTCTAAAAAGAACTGAATGCCAGAGAAGCCCTAGGATGACATATGTAAGCTTTTTAAATGAACGAAACCTCCCACCAGTCACTCTGTTAGGGTTTTTTGTTGTTAAATTCTACATAAATATGTAAGCTTGAAAAGATAAAAGGAGGGGGAATGCCATACTTGGACGGATTCGAGATGTAATTTCATAAAGCAAGAACACATTAAAATAAATACCACACTCACTTGTAAAATGACAGAGACCAAAACCATGCAGTGACGAGGGTTTCTCAAAACATGGTACACTAGTCTGACTAGAGGTCTGGTGATGTCTTTACTAAAAATTCTGATACATTCTACCAGATTTCAGCACTATGAAGAGGCAGAAACTTGGAGTGCCATTTGCCAGCATCTAGGCTCTAGCCTGGTCAATAGTAAATAAGTGAACAATGTGGTCAAAGGGGCCAACATCATTTGCCCCCCAACTCTTAGCACCCCCCCCCCAGGTAATCCAACTGCCCCAGGGAGTGGTACTGCCCAGTTTGGGAACCACAGATTAAGCAATATGCTCTTTATAGGCTCTTCTCACTCATTTAGTCAACTTACATTTATTTTGCTAGAACCTATGCTCCTTCTTATTCATGTTGTTTAAACAAGACCTACTTTTTGAAGGATGCCTTCCTACCTTTTGGCTTACTTGACTACCTGTGGCTCATTATATGTATATGGTCAAGCCTTGCCAGCTGGTAACTTTCCTTGTGGAAGGTGTGAGGTCTGTGAGTTGATGCTACGTACTAATTGCTGTTATGACTTAGAGAAAAAGAGAAAGTACTCTATTAGATCGTTTTTTAATTGTAATTCAAAGGGCCTAATCTACTGCATAACCTGTCAATGTCAAAAGAAATACATCGGGTGCACATCAAGGCCATTACGGACTAGAATAACTGAACACAGAAGCTGCATCAGACGTGGAAGGAAGAATGCGCCCCTTACGGAGCACTGTGTGATGGCAGGGCATAATGATAAAGATTTTTCTTTCTTTGCTCTCGAGTATGTTCGGCATAGTAGCCACCAGCAGATGATCCAACAACTGAAAAAAAGAGAACTGTTTTGGATACATACTCTTAAGACTGCAACTCCATACGGCCTGAATGAACATATTGATTGGTGTGCAATATAATTTTGTTATTATAGCATGTATCTCTATGTAATCTTTGGATGGTTGTATTTATTTTTAATTCTGTACTGTTTCTTTATCCCTTAATGGTATACTCTATGTGAAAGGTGCAATCACATGATTAGCTCAACTAATTATAAAGCTCCAATACTTTTAAGTTTACCCACACTGCTTTTTACTTGTGAATACTGTGGCAACACAATCAAAGAAGGAACTTTTTGGACCACAAGTAACTATTTTATTATTATTGTTATTATTGTTGTTGTTATTATTGTTGTTGTTGTTGTTGTTGTTGTTTTAAATTCTTTGATATATTGATTCTCATTTTTTCCCTTAGGTCTACTTTATAATCACTGGGCTAGTGATAGCACTTTAAAGGCCTTATGTGCATATTGACCCTGTGCCTGGTGATTTTATTTTTGAAGTAAATTTATTGGCTATAGAGATTAGAAATTCAATAACCTGGTGTAAAAATATGTGTGTTTAATTTTCTATTTTTTATCTTTTACAGCAATTTACTTTATGGTCCTTACTGAATTTATACTTTGTATATATTCTTGATTGTGTATATGTGAATATATGTATTAGCCATTTTGCCACATATATATGACCTCTGAGGAAGGCCTATTTGGCCGAAACGCGTAAGGTCAAGCTTTTAAGCCCTTGGTATCATAATGTTTTATATATAATTGTTGTAAATGGGCCCCTGTATATGTTTTAAAATGTTATTAATAAATACATGTATCTTTTTCCACTTTTATTAGATAGGTTTTAATATTGGCCCTCTTCTTCACTAACATTTGTTTGGTTCTGGATTCTATTGTTAGGTTCAGGTTTTTTCCCTTTTTGTTTCTGCTCACTAACTATGCTGGCATTATCTTAGAATTTTTCCTGCAGATTACAAAAGTTAGCACCAAACCTGACCTACCTTTGTCATTAATTTTAGCCATTTTCATATCTCCCAGAGGGATCTGTTGCTCTATACTTTCCCTTTCAGCTACCTTTTGACTAATCCATTTTAGATATATTCCCTCTCTTTAGTCAACTGCGGTTGTATTGGATTTTTTGGACAAACTTCCTTTCATATAAGTGCTGTGAAAATTGCTCAAGATTGATGAAACAGTGCCTGCATCTTGCATCAGGTCCTGAGCAATCATTCAGGAACAAGTTCAGTGTTACATACCCTCTAGTTGGTTAGGCAGCCCAACTGCATAATGCACATTACAAACGAGGGACAGTACCACAACATTGGAAATATTTCCTCAAGATATAGTATACAGCAGCAGTGTGGAAATTAGCATAGTATGCTTGAAGCTAGACCTAATAATGAATGAACTAAACCCACTAAACCCACTAAAAATTGAAAGGGTATATGGGTACCTGGACCTGGGCCTTGGATGACACCTTACTTAACAAGCAAGTTCATGAAGGAGGTGGTCCTTCAGAAACCCTGCTTTCATGTTCCAGGCTTCATAGGTGCTCTGCTGTACTTCAGTAGTTTTCAAATTTTTCAAATTAGAATCCACATCAAAACTTGGTGTACTTTTCAGGACCCATTTGCCAAGTAACTCTATGCTACTTTCCTCTTCCCCAAAATAAAACACAAGTCTCATTTCAAGTAACACTGAACACATTCACAATTTATTTTTCATATTTGCTATATGTAATCAAATTACTGAGCAACAAGCTGTATTTCATGGCCGTACTATGTAGAGGAAAACCCAAACTGCTATCAGGTCTACTTGAGACTTGTCTCCCAGCTCACCCTGTTTCTCTTCTTCTTTCCTGGTCCCATAATCCATCTGTGAGAGCAATGTGAGTACTTTTGAGTACCAGTGCTGGAAGAATTCAGTAGGCTATACATTCCAGAACACAACTAAGTAAGGTGATATTCAGATTATTAGAGCAAATATTTCTTATTAAGACAGTAATGGCTTTTTGTTTTCTAAAAAAACAGGACACAAAACTATTTTTCTTTTCTTTCTGAAGATGACCTTTG
This sequence comes from Gekko japonicus, assembly GCF_001447785.1. Lineage (NCBI taxonomy): Eukaryota > Metazoa > Chordata > Lepidosauria > Squamata > Gekkonidae > Gekko > Gekko japonicus. The sequence goes on from NW_015164669.1 coordinate 1,904,824, forward strand.
ATTACCCTGAAAATTCATGTACTAGCTACCACTGCCCTGGGTGCAGTATATTATATGTCTGATGTTGCCACTTACCATGTTGTGCAAACTGCATTAGCTTCATCATGTATTAAGTATATGTGAATACATGGCATTATTTCACAACAGTGACTGTTCAAGAATAAATGAGATTCCATTATTTACTGGCATACAAACTCCTCATTTTCCTTATGCCAGCTGTGTATAGCACACTGGGTAGATAAGATTAAACTAATGAAAAGATTTACTAGTTCAGGATAATTTACTTTAAAAAAAATGAAAACAAAATACCCACCACAAACAACTTACAATTCACTTCAAACAGAACTGTGAGTAAATCTACTGTTCTGCTTTCAAAAAGGAATTCATTCTACAATAAAAATGTTGTGTTTCTTGAATATCCCCCCCCCCCAAGCACAGAAGTACACGTTCTGGATTCATTCCAGAGCAAAATGTATAATACTCTCTAAACATGGGATTTTTCATCTCCTGCCTTTCCATGGCAGTTTCCAGTGCTGCCACCCCACAACACCCCACCCCTGTAAATGTTGGAAGTCATTTGAAACAGCACCCCACAAGATACAAAATGTTGATGCTGGAAGGAAGAGTCAGCCTCCTAATGCATGAACAGATTACTCTGTGTCGTGGCTACACAAACCTAGGAAAGTAGAAGAAATTGCCAGGTGGAGAGAAAGGGACAAACATGCTAATACAGTGTCTTTGGCAACATTATATAAGCCTATTTCAACATTTTAACAGACTATTTTAAATAAATTCTTTAAAAAGTATTGCAAAGTAAATACATATGCTTGAAAAAAGTTATGTCATAATACAGATATCCTTACCTTTGGATTTCATTAGTGTCATAGACTTATCTCATGGAACATTTTTTAAGTCAGTTTTTGGCCATTTTCTGCAAAAATTCAAAAAGAAATTCATCCTTAGCAACTCTGTTGCATAGCAGTGATCTGCTTACTGTTGCAATGCGTTCATTACAACCTTATTCTAGCCAAAATACCGTAATTGAAGCAAATATGTTTATATCATTGCAAGAAGCCACTGCTCACTGGCATACACTGCACACACACAAGGCCCAGGTTCAACGCTAACCATCTCCTGCTAAAAGGTAAAGTGAAAGACATTCATCCAAGACCCTGGAGAAATGCTGACAAACAAGTAGACCTGCCTACTTATATGGACCAACATACAACTCAGTATAAAATACAGTTTCATGTGTTCAGGGACGTGGGAAAGTTTCAGTTATACAAACACAATTTGAACTTAGTCCAAGGCTCCAGTCCAAAGTAGCAACAGGAATGTGTACGAGAAAATTAGGCACACAACTGGGATTTTACTTAACATTCATACTGGTGAAAAGACAGGCTGATATTTTTCTCACAAGTAGGTTGTCTCTTTGGATTATGGCTCAAATGAACAAAGACTTCAACATAATTTCTCATTTTATCATTTCCATGTACACGATGCCACTTACTTTTGTCTGCTTATCAGAGATTATACTGGGTTGGCTCCTATTCCACCATCACTATCCCATGTACCAAAGGCAGATTTTTTTTCTTCCTATGCCCTTTTGCTAGCAGCCCCTTCTACCTCTCCAAAGCAGCTCTGATTTTGGTCAGGGGAAGCATCTGAATGAAATGCCATGTGGCATGGATGTCTGCAAGACAACAATAGTGGGCAAAGGTTGATCCCATATCTCTTGTATTAGTGGAAAGCACAAGCTACATAGCATTTTATTCAGGAAGATATCCTCTTCATCTTGTTCAGTCAGAAAAGATAACCTATTATCTTTTTTCTTCCCCTCACTGCTCCATTGCCCGTTATACATAAGCATCATTATTTAATAAAAATCAAATTTATTAATAAAAGCCCTATTCTCATAACATCCTAAAATATAGCAAAGAGGACTACTTTGTTACTTTGCATTTTTATCATGCCTAAGGAACGGTTTGTTAAGGCTAATGTAACTTTCTTTAAACATTCAGAACAGATATTAGTTCTAGTACAAGTGCAAAACATTTAAAACTCCATTTTACAAACTGACAAAACTGAAACTTTAATACAGTAAAAGGTTTGCTATCCAGCACTCATGGGAAATAAGGGTTGCCAGTTGATCAGATGTGTTCGATACTCAAGCTTATTGCTCTGCTCTGCCCCATACCTAGAGAAATTCACAGTGATCAAACCCCAGCCTATGGGAAATACCATGGTAACAGCCCCCATTCCTGGTAGGACCCTTTCCCCCTGAATCAGAGTCATTATGTGCAGTAGGCAGACAAACAAGCCAGCTGCCCACGACCCCTCTTTGAGTGCTGGCTTTCAACAACTCAAGGCAGGTTGAGAGTAGGGGTGTGGATTCTGTACTGCAGATTCAGATAAATACCCAAATAATGCCTTATTAGCATTATTTGGGTATTCATTCAGCTGAGTAACCAAAACCGCAGGTATTCAGCAGCCGAATAGAGAACTCCAAACAAATGCTGAATATATTCGGCATTTATTCAGGAATAGCAGCCAATGCTGAATAGCAGTGGTGGATGGGTTTAAAGTTTAAAGGGAAGCACTTACCTTCCCTTTCTGGCTCTTTCCTGCTGGCTCTTTCCTGCCTTCTGCTCTGCTCCAGGACAACAGAGGGGAGGGGGAAGAGGGCTTAGGGGGAGCTTGCAGCCAATCAGTGCAATGCATTTGCAAACTGCATTGCATTGGCTTTGCAAGGCTGCTGTTGCTGCTGGCTTAAACCAGCTACGTGAAATTGAGAACCAAAAACTGTGATACTGAATGCAAACAAAGACTGTGAAATAAAGATTATTAAGACTAAATTTGTGTTCTTATTATTATCATCTGTTATATTATTTCAGTATTTTAAAAGTCAATAGATACATTTATTTCCTTCATGTGAATGCATTCATATATAAGAACATTCAGATCAGAACATGAAATATCTTATCAGATTAATTCTAACAGAGCCCATAAAAATGGTTACTCCAAAGAATCTGGGGAAAATCTTATCTGCAAGGTCCAGTCCAGAAAACGTTGTCTGAGATGTCCGTGTGAAGAACCCGATTCAGACTACTATGGGATGTCCATATGAAGAACCCGATTTGGGACGAAATATCCAGATTAATTTCAACTCATTTCAAGTAATTAAACTTTTTTTCAGCCAAAGTATCATTGTGAACATGTTTTCAATATCAGGGTATAAATCCCATATAGTAAATCCTGGCAGGTGGTTACTGTGCAGGGTCTGGGCTTCAGAAGCAGACAAGGACCAGAGCAGACAAGGTCTGGACCCAGGTCTAGCAACCCAGGGCTGTAGCCTTGCAAACTGATTGATCAGCGCTGTAGCCTTGCAAACTGCCAGGACATCTGCCTGCTAAGCTACTGGGCCGCAAAGGATGCGGTCTGGCCAGACCTCTCTGCCATGTCGCAGAGGGTCCTCTTATGCCCTCCAATATGCATGCAGAGTGAGCACCTTTTTTCCCATGCAGGCAACGTTGTCAGCCCACATCGCTCATGCCTGCTCCCCTGGACAGTTGAGCAGTTGGTCTTCCTGAAGGTCAGCTTGCCACTGTCCTGGTCCTGGACTTTGAGGGTGACTGAAGTGAGCAAATATGTGTGCCTGCATCCCCTCTCAGTCTGTGCTGGGAAGTTGGGGCGAAACACTCTTCCCAAAATTAAAACAAGACTAGACGCTGAACTGCAGGCTGTGGAAGGTCGGTAGTTCAGCAGTTCGAGACCCGGGTGCCGCAAGACGGGGGGAGCTCCTGTCTCTAGTTCCAGCTCCTGCCAACCTAGCAGTTCGAAAGCAAGAAATTGCAAGTAGATAAATAGGTACCACTTTGGTGGGAAGGTAACAGTGTTCCGTGCACCTTGGTGTTTAGTCATGCCGGCCACATGACCACGGAAATGTCTTCGGATAGCGCTGGCTCTTCGGCTTTGAAACGGAGATAAGCACCGCAACCCTAGAGTCGGATTCGACTGGCTTTCGAGCAAGGGAACCTTTACCTTTACCTAGAAAGAAGTAGCAGGGACATTAAGCATTTTGATTGGCAAAGAAATACCCCACCGCTCTCCTCACTGCCACTCTGACCCCACCTGCACCAAAATGCCTCTACAGAACCCTGGTACCTATGCAGCACAGGGCTATGTTGAAGATGGTGTTGTGTGTGCTTCACTCTGCAAGTAATAGCCACCCCAAACCAAAACTGCATGCTGAAATTAAAACAGCAGCACAAAACCGGTTCTTCATCTTGATGGGGATGAAAGGGGCAAAGTAGGATAGCGAGATGCCAAAGAAACCAGCAGAACCCACAGGAGCACCACAAATAATGATTCTAACGGAAACATTCTTCTTTGCAGGGGTGAGAGTGGGAAAGGGGGAGCCTGTGATGAAGTGCAGCTGCAGCTCCTAGGCTAAGGCTCCTCCACTGAGGCAGTGATAGCTGGTGCATACTGCAGCTGAGAGAGGAGGATCAAGGTGAACAGACAGACAACCCCCTCCCCTCTCACTTTCTGAGGCCTTCCCTGGGGAAATTGTATATTGCCCTTGGCTTTGGGGGGGGACCCCAAAGTATCACTGGGTTTCTCTGTATTGGGCTGGCCTTGGTTCAGGTGTGGTAGGAAAAGTGCCTGCCCACCCTGCACTTTAGCGTATTCTGCAGGGCTCCTTCTACTGTGCCTTTGCTTCTGCCATTTTTTTTAAACCCTGCTGGGATTCTCTGGTGTGACACTGGTGGTACTGTGTGCATTGTGGGTTTGCTTTGACTGCCGCCACACTGGGTTGTGCTGCTAGGTGCTATTGCACTGGTTCTGCTTTCCTTGTAACCCCCTCCCCCTTGCTCAGATTGTGATTCTGTGACATCACTTCTCTTGTGCTGGCAAGCCTAGCATTTGCCACGATGGCACCAGTAGGTTCTGCTGCCGGGCACTAGTAGGTTGGCACTGGGTTGTGCTGCTGGGCACTATGCACTGGTTCTACTTGTAAAGTACTCAGTTCGATACATCACGGCTTGGACAATGACATAAGGAACACACGTTTACTCAGTACTTCACACTACAAAGACAAACGGCCAAGTGGCCAACTATATACATATCCAAGGGAACTCCCCTGGATCCCATTGGGGGGTTTGAATCTCCCGCCAAGGTTTCTATTTGTTCCCCTATTGGACCTTAGGAGCCTAGCCTCTATTGTTCTTTAGGAATCAAGTCAAGCTCTGCACACCTGGCCACTGCCTAGTGGCGGTTCCCAGGACACAACACTACTGTCCTTGGAACCCTCCCTCCCCCTCACTTGGATTGTGATTCTGTGCTTGACCTCAGTCCTGTTGAGAGCTGGCATTTGCCACAATGGCACTGGGCTCAGCCGCTGTGGGTGGCACTAGTAGGTTGGCACAGTATTGTGTCAGTCACTAGTAGGTTGGCTGAGTTCTGCTGCTGGGCACTAGTACATTCAATGTACTGGTTCTTGTGTCCTTGAAGAAATGCCAACTTCTGGTTGTAATTCAGAGATTCTCAGATTTGACCTCAGTCCTGTGGGCTGGCAGCAGCACTGCCACAGTGGCACTGGTTCTGCTGGGCACATTGCACTGGTTCTGATGCTGGCCTTGAAATCATGCCCCCTCCCCACACTTCACTTTCCACTGCAGAAATTCTCTGGGAGAATCTGACTGCAGTGCTGGGCTTTGTCTACCTTAATAATTTCTCCCCACCACTGGAAACAATGGAGGATGGTGGCACCTTCTTTGGTTGCCCATAGAATTGGACCCCCTGGTCCAATCTTTTTGGAACTTGGCGGTTCTTTGGAGGAGAGGCTCCAGCAAGTACACTGCAAATTTGGTGCCTCTCCCTTGAACCCCCTCTCCCCAGCCCACTGAATGTACCCTATGAGATTTGCCATTGACTACAATGGCCCCATAGGGTACAATGGAGCTGAATATATTTGGAATCCCAAATATATCCTGAATACCAATGCAACACCGATACTGGTATTTGGGAGTATTTGGGTATGCCGAATATAGTTGGGCTCTACAACCTCGAATCCAAATTATACCAAATATTTTTTTCCTCTTGCACACCCCTAGTTGAAAGGAAAGGTGGCATCCGAGAAAGATATCCACTGGCAGTGCAAGCTGTCAGAATGCAACAATCACTTGCTGGAAAGGCAGAAGTGGAGAAAATGAGTGTCTGAAAACACAGGCACATGGTGGCTTAGGGGGATCAGCTTACCCTCTGGGTGATGCCAATTAACTGAGCATTCTGGATAATCAAGCACTGGGTAACAATGCTTTTACTGTTTTACTATTAAGAATATGTAACTTGGTATGAAATATTGATCAATTTGGCTTACAACCTTCAAAATACAAAGGACTCTACTAAGTGTCCATGTTATAGAGCACTGACGTGGGGGAGGACAGGGGGATACAATCAAGGCACCACCATGGCAACTGGTTTAACAATGTTGCAGTAAACAAAGCTCTTAAAGGTACACTTGTTACTGGACACTGGCAGATAAGTCACTATAGACTGCTTCATAGGGATTTCTTTTTTCATCCTATAGTAAACCAAAATTTTATACCAAGAATGAATAACGTTTATCAACTCCTTCATTAAAAGAAAATCAAGCAGTTCACTCCATACAAAGATGGAAAAACATTTTCAAAGTACTAGGTGCTATCCCACTGATTAGCCAGCAAGGATTTTTCCAGTTTAATTTTATAGGTGTAATCTGAAAAGCAGAAGTTTTTCTATTGACAAAGTAATCCTAATCTGTAACATCTGATCATCAGTTTTCTAAAGAAAGAAAATCCAGGTGCCAACTACTTGTGGACCAAAACTGGAAGACATACAATATGAAACATCACTCAGCATTTATGCAATTGGCTAAAGCACAAGGCCAGACTCAAGGAGGCCTCATAAACATTCTTTTGCCTTGTGTAATCTATTCTTGATCGTTAAACTCCTTTCTTGGTCTTATATCAACTTGTATATTGTTTTCGTATATTGTTTTACTATTGTATCATGAGCCTTAATGTACAGACATTGTTTGACCATTGAAGAAGTCCGATTTGGGCTGAAACGTGTCAGGTTGCAATAGTTCCCTTTTGTACACATTGCATTTTCCTGCTGTAATGAGGCTACAGGAGGGCCCATAAATGTTTTTAACCATCTGAAAAATATACACATGTATTTTGATGATATTTAGGCTATACATATAGTTTTTAGTAATTGGCCCTATATTGGTTTATAACTAACCTTTTTGGTTCTTGATTCTACCTTTTATAGTCACCAGGTGACTGATCTCATTGGCTGGCCACCCAAGGAAAACATCGGATACCAGATACGACTATGCTCATGCTTTCTTCCTTTTATGGGCAGGATGCACAAATGTATTAAGTCTATGCCCATCATATGATGAAGTGATAGAGAAGTCTTTTTTTCAGGGTTCCCAACTAAGGGGATAGACTTCTAAGTATATATGTGCATGGAACATCTATGAACTTCTATAGGATAGTACAGCATTTGCCACTGGAACATACTCCACCCCATACACACATTTTACTGTCTGTGTGCAAAGAGCATCTGAGAAGAGCTATAGATGTACCTGGTTTTCTTTGAACAAGAAAGAGCACCCCATGAATTTTGAACTACAGAAAAATTAAAGTTTTGCATGTAACTTCATTACAAATATCTACCATCCTATAGAATTTATAATTATATTTTGTCCAAAAGGTTCACCAAATAGCTCAGGAGATAGTTATCAATAATTGTTATGTATTGAGCCTGAACAGCCCTTGCAAAAGGACTGAGCTTCGGATGCATAACAATAGAGTGCTAGGATCCTAGAATGGACCAGTAGGGAGACAAGGATCCTAGAGTAAACCAATTGGGAAACAATAGAGTGTAAATAGCCTATCATTGGGAGTGGGGTGTTTTTGGGTGTAACCCTTTTCAGACATAAATACCTGGCTTCGGCCAGGGATTGCAGTCTTCTTTCTCTTGCTGAATCACTAATAAACTATGAGCTGATCACTTCTACGTGTCTGAACCCAGTATATTTCAATAATGAAAATAGATACTAAGAGCCAAATAGGCTTTGTTTCTATAGTTATCATTAGTAACATTAGGCAGTACAGAGAAGATGGTACTTGCCATAAAATAGATTGTTGCAGGCCAGTGTTGATTGTGGACAATTGGCTGAGCTCTTAAGGTCCAAGAACCTGCAAGAATTGGGGGAAAAACCAAACCAAACCTGAAGACATCAGTTTCCATTCAGTGACATATTCTGTATTAGACCAAGTTCTGGTTGCTTTAATCAATTAAATTGATTGCTGCCTAAGAAAATTTTAAAGTTGCACAAAAACCTACCTTGTTAGTTGTCAGAAGCTGATTCACACATGGAATGAGATTCACACATGGATCCATGAGAAACACTTAAAGAGTCAACCAGGCCCCTAACTCCACCCCCTCAAATGTGAGGCATGCCCCACAACAACTGCTGTCTCCCCCCCCCCATCCTGTGACATTAAAAGGGCCCTCCAGCGGATTGGCAGGAGCACGTGGCTGCTTGGAGTTCAGGAAAGGTGTGTGGCTGCCCCTATTTCTCCCCCCTCCATCATCCCCTGCTGCCCCACAAAATTTCCGCATGCCCCACCAACCCAACATTTCTGGCTACAGGGCTGGAGTCAACAAAGTCTAATATATCCTTGTCAGGGCTATTTTTGGGCAGGAACGCACAGGAACGGAGTTCCGGCTGGCTCCTGAGTTGGCCACGCCCAGCAGGAACTCATTAGCATAATAGGCCACACCCAAGAGCAGAAACGCATTAGGATTGGCTACATTAGGAGTGTGTGGCCGAACATGCAAAGGAGTTCCTGCTACAAAAAAGCCCTGGGTTTTGACAACAAACAAAGTAAACAGAATAAGAAGCAAAAGGTGGGTGTGGCTGGATGACCACACTTCTGGTAACATGGGTGTGTGGCCTAATATGCTAATAAGCTGTGCTATCAGGGGTGTGGCCTAATATGCTAATGAGTTTCTGCTGTTGGGTATGGCCTATTATGCTAATGAGTTCCTGCTGGGCTTTTTCTACAAAAAAAGCCCTGATTCCTTGTGACAGGTACAGCAATGAATCCAGCAACATAGGAATCAGTGGTACTCTGAACCTAACAATACCAGATGAGTGCAGGAAGTTTAGAAGGGTCGGTTTTAATAGGAGAGTGGGTTAAGGACAGCATAGGGATCAGATTATCCATTTAATCCCCTTATTCTGTTCTGGAGCTGACAGAGTTATGCAGTTACTTCCAAGATGCAAATTTTTATCAGTCTGATTAAGAATGTAACAAAGTAAAAGCCTGCCAGTAAAAAGGTCCCTCCCCCACCATTACATGTATTATTTAAAATCTTAAATTCTGTATCTCCGGCCGAGTTCAGACTGGCAGTTTGAAGTGGGAAGGAGTCGTGGCAAAAAAGAGCCGGAACAAACTGTTCCGGGTTTTCCATTCACACTGCAGCCACTGATGCGGGAGCATACCGGGAGGAGGCGCAAGGGAGCGTTCACACTGTTGGCCCGGAGACACAGCTGTTAAGTCGCGGCTTTCTTTTTGGCAATCTGGAGATATGCGCTTTGTTGGTGCGGGATGGACACAAGATAATTGTGTTTTCCAGGGTTTGCTACCACTTCCACCAGGTATCTTTTAAACTTGGGAGCAAAGCGTTACAAGACGGGTTGAGTAGGGGTGGGGAACGCCTGACAGATGTGCCTGTGTGAACAGCCCCTTTAATCCAGTTGTGGAACGTTTCTGAAACATGCCTATATCGGGGCAAACTGCCAGTCTGAACTCAGCCTCCATGTTTACATATGTATCTCACTTTGTTCCTTTTTCAAAAAGAAAGAACATTTGGCCAGTTTTTACCTCACACCACAAGCTTGGGGCCTTTATATCCAAGTCAAAGTTTGATATCTTTGAACAATTATTTCTGCTGGGACCATGGTGCAGTGGGGAAGGTGGGGAAGTGACAGGAATCCTGTGGTGGAATATAGTAAAATGAAGTTTTAAAATGGGACTTATCCCAGGAAAAGGTCACAGTCTTATATACAGAACAGCATAAGCCATCATTATGAAGACACTCCAAGAAGAAAGTATTCTACTTGACTGTTGTATTCCTACTATTGAGACTTTACAGCTGCTTCTGTTAGATCAGAATGCAAGCCACCAAGTTCTAAAATTCTAGTTCCAGCAGCCACTTCCAGATGGTTCTACAAGCTTACAAGCGACACAAGGAGGAGATAAACTTTGGGTTTGGCTTTCAGAAGTATATCACTTAAAAGGTTTCATTCAAATATTGTGGCTAGCAACCCTTTAGAGCTCTATCCTCAGAGGCTGGGTGATCTGTGCATGTGCATTCTTGGCTCTGTGCTTGCATATGTTTCGACAGATTCAGATACAGAGAGAAAGGGTCCCCCTGCTCACCTTCCCCTGCTATTACCTGCCCAGCAGGGGCCACTCACAGGGTAGCTGCCACCACCATTCTACCTTTTGACAGTTATACACCTCACACACACACACACACCAGTCTTGAATTACTGGCTGGGATTTTCACTGAGAAATCAGAGGCATTCATCAACTTGTGGCTTTAGGAGAATAACTTTATTTGAAATAAGAGAGAGAAAATGCAAACAGAATGCTTAGAGAATCCAAAGATGAAAGGGGCAGGATAGAGAGAGAAAAATTCAAACAGATGGTGTTTGCAAACAATTCCAAAATAAACAATTCTAACACAATCCTAGCTATACTTTTCCTAGCTTTGACACATTAGTTCAAGTCTCGAAAGTTCATTTGACCAGAGCTTCCTCGCACTGATCCCTTTCCAAGCTCCACAGGATATCCTGTTAGACATTCAGTAATTTAAAAGCCTTAAGCACCTCTCCCCCTCTGGAAATTGGGCTGCTTCTCTGATGGGCAGTTTTTGATTCCTGCTTCTAGGAAGAATGGTCAATGGAAAGGAATTAGGGATGGAGTGGAAGGGTTTCTTTTTTTTTTACACCTTGACTCACACAAACGAATTCCAACTCTGTTAGCAAGAGGTATGGTCCTGAGAGGGAGGATACTGGCAAAGTGAGCTAAGCATCTCTGAAGATTTTACCCTTGCAAGGAAAAACCACATCACTCAGAGGAAATATGTAAACAATAGGAAAAGGTACTGGTAACATGATGACCATCATGCCACATCTAGTCTAACTCCACTGTGTACCTCCTAATCCTGAATGATGGGGACAGCAGAAGGAACCTACACAATCTATAGAAGTATCGTAGGGCTAGCTACACTAATGTTTATTAAGAGAATTAGACCACTGACACAAATAAGAAAATGTTATGGCTTTAGATCTTCAAGTATCCTTATGTCTCACTAAAGGAACAAACAATCAAGATGCCAGAAGTCCAAAAATACATATCCAAATTCAAATATTTCACAAGTAGCTCCAAGACACTTTGTTGATTAGCATTTCTAATACGAAAGACATATTCTTTATTTGCAGCACTGTGCAAGCTACCTTTCTACCACGATAATATTTAGAATACTGCTGGCCAGAGTAAGAGGTAAAGGTAAAGGTTCCCTTGCTCGAAAGTCAGTCGAGTCCGACTCTAGGGTTGCGGTGCTCATCTCCGTTTCAAAGCCGAAGATCCAGCGCTGTCCGAAGATGTTTCCGTGGTCATGTGGCCGGCGTGACTAAACACCAAGGCGCACGGAATGCTGTTACCTTCCCACCGAAGTGGTACCTATTTATCTACTTGCAATTTCTTGCTTTCAAACGGCTAGGTTGGCAGGAGCTGGAACTAGAGACGGGAGTTCACTCCGTCATGCGGCAACTCGGGTCTTGAACTGCTGAACTACTGACCTTCCACAGCCTGCAGTTCAGCGTCTTAACCACTTGAGCCACCGCATACAAAATAAAGTAAAACAGAACAACAGTGCCTGTTGTGACATAATCACTGTGAAGAACATGCCCAATTAGAAAACCTAATCCTGAACATAATTTAAATACCCAGAATCTGATTACAATGTCGACATTTGTACCAGGAACGATGCCCTTTTTCATTCCTAACCAAAAAATGAAACAACTCTAGAGTACAAGCAGAAGATGCCCATTCCTGTTACATTCCAGGAATTACCTGTACTTTCCCAATAATCCTTGGAACGATAAAGCAAACAGTTTCATTATTTTAAAAATGTAGAAGATCATCAACATATATAGAAGATGATGAAAAGGATAGATAGGCAGATGTTTTGCTTTTTTACAAATCACCTTGAGAACCATAGTGACTGACAGATAATCTATAAAGTTTTTAGGAAATATGTACATATGATCTATAAAGTTTTAAGGAAATATGTACATTTTCCAGATATTTCAAAGCCACCAGGGGGGAGGATGTATTCTCTTTTCCTCAGATGTTTTGCAAGGGAGGGGATTAAATTTTTGAGAACAATATTTACTTCTATCAAATTTAAACTTATTTTACTGCTTTAAGAACAAAAATTATACCTCAGCATATAAAACTGGACTACTCACCATATTTATTTATAAAATTTAAAAGCTTAAATTTCTTACTCAGTATTAGACAGAGAGCATACACTGTGAACTACCACACCTAATGCTACCTAAGCATATATATCCTAACTTCAGATGGCAAAAACGTTCTCCTCTGAGGCTTTGCTTACTGACATTGACAACAGGCCTTCTGCAGCTTCTGCCCCCACCTCCTTCTAACTTTACCTTCCACCATGACAGGGCAAGAAACTGCTTTCTCAGGGCAAGAAACTAGGCTTCTGTATGAGGACAAAAGTGAAAAGACTGACCACAGAGAGGAGATTCAAGATACTTCTGGCTCCTAATAATTCCAAACTAGATCAGAGCTACTAAAGGTAGGCAGCAATCCACAAGCAAAGGCTGCCATGAAGATGGTAATACCCTCTAAGTGCAAAAAAATGTATCTTAGATTTGAATGTAGTATTCATGTATTGTAAATACAAGATCAAGGTGGGCAGCCATGTTGGTCCGAAGCAATACAACAAAGTTAGAGCCCAATGGCACCTTTAAGACTAACAATTTTTTTTAAATAAATTTTAAAAATAAAAATCTTGAATAAAAAATAGTTGGCCTTAAAGGTGCCACTGGACTCTAACTTTGTAGTAAATACAAGATTTATCATTATCTAATACAGCAGAAAGTCCTACATAAAAGATCTACATAGAAGGTCTACTACACAGGAAGCGTTCAGAATTAGCAAATCCTTCTCTTAAAAAGATTTTCACATGCTAAAAGAGAAAATACTTTATATGAAGGTTTCCCAGAATTTTCACTTTCCCATGGGGGAAAAACAGTGTGTGAGAGAATTGGAGGTGGGGAATGGAGTGCTTAGTCCAAGTCAACTCATTATAGTTAATTCCCAGGTGTGTACATGACTGCAGCTGCAGTCTTTTGATTCCAAGACATGCTCCATCATGGTACTTCAGCATCAGCAGACCACCTGTACCTTGGCCTCTATCTTCCTCTTAATCTATGAGCAGCATGTTCCCCTCACCCATCAACTTGTTGTGTGTGTCCAGGTCAGCACAAGGTAGCCCCTTCAACATGATATGAACTATAACATTAGATAAATGTTATGATATTTAATATAAAATCATAAAATGTGAGAATAAAATGCAGGAAATGGAGAATGCAATGGGTGACACTCTGGATCCCCATTAGGGAGAAAGGTGGGGCATAAACAAATAAATAAAAACACTTTCTCAGAATACAATATGGCAGCACTGGGGGTGAAGAGGCAGACAACAACAGAAGTATGTGCTACAGCTGGACTTCATGCTAAGCAAAAGAACATGAGGAAGTGTAGCACATGTAGCCTCCTGAACCTCATTTCATAACATGGCACAAACACAAGGTACTACTGTATTATTTCTTTATCTAAAAAGGCACTGTCTTGGAGACAAATATGGCATGCAAAACTAGCATATGGACAGAAAACTGTAAGTATACAGCCTGATCCAACCTATCAAATATATATCTTCCCTTTTTACTGCTCCAGCCACAACATCTCTCCATAGCCTAACCCATCTCACAGGGTTGCTGGGAGAATAAAATGGATCCAGAGAGAGAACCATATGTACTGCTCTGAGCTCCTTAGGAAAGCCAGCAGGGTAATTGTTATTATTGTATTTCTGAGATTGTACTGTTTTATTGGATTTTATGTGCGGGCTTCTGCCCCTGTAAGCCGCCCTGAGCCCGCTCGTGGGGAGGGCGGGGTAAAAATGCCTAAATAAATAAATAAATAAAATAAATAACTATGTGATTAAAAGGCACCAGTGTGTAGAAGAAACAAACTGTGTGAAAACTAAATCCTCCTCATGGCTGTTGCGGTGAAAAGCTACGGAAAGAAGAGAGAGATTGCTTTACTCCTTTGTAAACCACGTTCGGAGGAGATCTGAGGGTGGGACTGAAGAAAAACCAGGATCTTGAAAATAACTCATGCGCGGGGTGGGAGTGAAGAAGTGTGGGCGTCCATAGGGTGCATAAAAATAATGAACACAGAGACACACACACGGGGGGGGGGGAGGAGAGAAAGGAGAATCACGTTCTTAGTATGCCTCACACGCCGAAAGGGAACGTGGCTTCCTTCTCCTCCCACTCACTCCGCTGCAAGGAAGTAAAGGAGGACTTAGAAGAAAACTCTTGCAGGATCACCAAAGTCTACCTGTCAGGATGTGCCACGCACACGAATGCGGGGGGGGGGGGGACGACAGACGTGCCCCAGTTCATAATAAGGTGTCTGTGAAGCGGAATATAAGTTTATTTACACACGTTACTGGCCCAGATGGCGGCAAGAAGAGATCATCACTCACCTTTCCCATACATAGCCGCCGTTTCCCACAGTCCTGGTCCCTGTCTTCCCTGCTGCCTCCCTCCTTCACCACCCTCAGGTGACAGGAGCGTCGGCGGGGCGACTACCTGGCACAGCAGAGGGAAGGGAGACGGCTTGCGCGGCAGGCGCTTGACAGGGAACTGCCGGGACAGCCCAGGCACCTACCGAGCGCGCCCGCAGCCCATCAGAAAGCCCGAGTTTTCAAACCAGCAAGGCAAGTACCTGGGTCGCGTCTCGTCCCGGCTCAGTCCCCCCGCGCCTGCGTCAAAAATGGTGGCAGCGCCGAGCCCGTTCCGCTCCGCTGCCACCCTCGCAGCTGACTCGGCTCGCTCGCCCGCTCGCCTGGGCCGGGGTGAATCGATCGCTGAGCAATCTACCCTACCCGGTGGTCCTCGACTCGCTCGACGCTCCATCCGCCGCCCTCGTTGTGCCGCTCGCGGAACTCCTACTTCTTTCTCTCACGCACGCGCGGTTGTTTCGTGTCAGTGTGAAAAATCGTATGAATTCACGGGGATCCGTTTAGGTCCGACTTTTGCCCAGACCCGCGGCCTGTGTTTGATCTGATCATCTGGGAACCCAATTCCTGCTAACTTCCATAATGAAGGAAAGGTGGGCAACATATAAAACGCATACTTTAAATATTCAGAAACGGCCCACCGTATTCAGTGAAGATTATTCCCAACACACAACAGCAGACGTAAGCGTATTTATACGCCTTTTCCCGACCCGACTATTCTAGCAAAAATTAAAACGAGGAATTTAAGATTTCTACCAAATGCAGTATTCTCATCCCCCGTTACTTCTCCTTCCTCCTTCCACTGACTTATGAGAAACTACCAACTCGTGACTCCTCTCCCACCTACGCCTTTCCCCCTTCATCAACCTTTCTTAATACGTCTTAACCCAAAACCGCGCGTGCGTGAGAAAAAGAAGTAGTTTAGTGCGCAGAGGGGAGCCAAGCACCAAGAAACACGTGAGAGGTCATTCTGGCTCCCCCAGGTCTTGTTAAAGGTAAAGGTTCCCTTGCTCGAAAGCCAGTCGAGTCCGACTCTAGGGTTGCGGTGCTCATCTCCGTTTCAAAGCCGAAGATCCAGCGCTGTCCGAAGATGTTTCCGTGGTCATGTGGCCAGCATGACTAAACACCAAGGCACACAGAACGCTGTTACCTTCCCACCGAAGTGGTACCTATTTATCTACTTGCAATGTCTTGCTTTCGAACTGCTAGGTTGGCAGGAGCTGGAACTAGAGATGGGAGCTCACTCCGTCATGCGGCACACTCGGGTCTCGAACAGCTGAACTACTGACCTTCCACCGCCTGCAGTTCAGCATCTTAACCACTTGAGCCACCGCAGCTCCTAAGGTCTTGTTAGGGGCTCTTTAAAAAGTTATGGCTGCCGGTGGCAGCAGCAGCACTAATGGCAGCGGCAAGGGGGGGGAGGGTGCGAAATGTTCCCCGCCTCTCTTGGGGGGGGGGGGGGGCCTTGGAGTCCTAGGGGCAAATTCCACATCTAGTGGCCGCAGCAGGCGAGAGGTTATTCTGGCTCCCCCAGGTCTTGTTAGGGGCTCTTTAAAAAGTTATGGCTGCTGGCGGCGGCAGCAGCGCTAATGGTGGCGGCAACAACTGGGGGGGGGGTGCGCGAAATGTTCCCAGCCTCTCTGAGCCCCGGGGTGGTGGCCTTGGAGTCCTAGGGACAAATTCCACCTCTCTCATGTGACGGCCGAGCGGCGTTGCCACTCGGCCATCACGCAAGAGGTCACCCCAAACACACCATCAAATCAAATAACATGTCCATGCCAGCTGCTCGAACTGCAAAAATCATGGATCCACAGCTTTTTGGCAACACCATTCTGCAAAAACATGGTTCTGGAGCATGGATTCTCATGGACCCTCAAGGTTTTCCAGTTGGGTCACCCCAAAATCACCATCAAATAACATATCATGTCCATGGCCACTACTTGCACCAGAGAATTCATGGATCCACGGCTTGGTGACAACACTATGCTGCAAAAACATGGTTCAGAAGCACAGAGAATATATAGTTGACCAGAGAGAAGTACTACTGGACATGTGATTGCACTGGAGGTTTCATTTGTATTTTTGCCCAGTGGTTAAACTTTGGAACAATTGTTTTCTGGTCTTTATATCATATTTTGTATATGTTTGATTGTATATATTTTTACATGTTAGCCAGTATGTTCTATTTGCATTAGACCTCTGAGGAAGGCCTGTGAAGGCCGAAACGCGTTAGGTCTATTTCATCAGCCTTTGTATTTTCATATTTGTATATGAGATGAATGGGCCCTTATTTGTTATTTTAATTTGTGTTTAATAAATACATGTATATGTTTCTATGTTTTATAACTAGATTTTTAGAGTTGGCCCTTTTCTATTCTTGACTAACCTTTTTAGGTTCTGAATGATGTCAGTCGTGACATCCATAATTTTATTTGGAAGGATATCCGAGCATAGGTGTTTGTGTGTGTTTCTGAATGGACATGATTATGATTGAACGATAACTTGGAGTTGTCACATCGTTAGGGCCATTGTGTGTCCTTTTGTTTCTGAGGCAGGTTTCTGATTGACAGTGCCATCCTAAGCAGAG